>NC_054482.1:44160455-44476913 GCF_017639515.1 Carcharodon carcharias
AACTCCATCTGAAACAGATGGAATGGGTTGTACTGCGAAAGAGTTACAGAGTACACTCAAGAATTTTGGCTTGGCTCTCAAATAGCCAAGTGTTCAAGGTACTGGTTGTAACCCCAAGAGTCAGAGTTCAAATCTCACAATGCAAACATGAAAACAAAATGTAATTTTGGCTTGGCCTAAATAGCTAAGTGCTTATGGTACTGTTTGTAATCCCCCAAGATCAAGAGTTCATTTTCTTAACGATCTCGTGGAGGTAATTGTGGATTCAGTTGGTTTCCTGATACTGAGAGAGAAGGGTGGTGGTGTTGGTGTTTGCTGCTCCTCAGTGTTTCAACTGTTTCAGCAGCTGCCTTTGGGGTTGTTGCTTCTGCCTGTGTGCTGCTGCTGCTCCTGCCACTTGAAGGGTGTTTGCTGCTGCTGCTGGCCCCTGCACTGAGGGTGTTTTGCTGCTGCTGCTGACCTGCACTTGAAGGTGTTTTGCTGCTGCTGCTGGACCTGCCCGTGTGGAGCAAAAGGAGAGAGAGGGAGAGAAGAAGAACAGCTTCTGTTTGCTACAGGACGGAAGCCAGGAGGCCAGGACTGTGTCCTGAAAACAACACCTAGTGGGTGTCCAACATTATTGTTTGTGTAGGTGGGGGCAATAAGGACTGTGTTTTTGTAGGGGGAGGAAAGAAGACTGCAGAAGGTTTGGGGAAGGAAAGAGGGGGGTGTTGGTTAAAACCACCATTCTGCTACCCCCCCCCCCCGCACCAGCCCTTTCCCAGTAAGGCCAGCGGTGGCTGGTGAAGACATCGCCTCCCCCTGCAAGAAGATCATCACACCCCACCAAACATCCACCTTTCACTGGAGACACCCACATGGACTCTTCTCCTTTTCCCTCCTGTGCCTCCCTGTCCTTCACTCCTCTCCCTCCTCTCCTCTCCTGTACAAAAGGGGGAGTTATTACTACCTCCCTCCCTAGGGAGGAACATTGTAATTTAATAAAAAAAAAAATATATATATTAAAAAAAAAAAATAAATATAATTTAAAAAAAAAATGGCCAATCCTTTCCCAGGGTGGGCGTGGCTCTGCCTTAAAGCCAGTTCAACATCTCCTGTGGCCGGGCCCTCGAGGGCTAATGTGGAGGCGGCTTTGTCACCGTGGCAGGGCCTACAAAAAAACTTATGCGGGTGGTTGCTTCTGCAGCTCCTGCTGCTACCCGCTGCCCTGTCGCCATTTTCCGTCTCCTCACCCGGGCCCTCGGGTAAAATGCTAGCTACGCTCACCCTGAGATGACTATTGAGGCCTGCGTTAAAGGCTATGGCTGGGGTTGTCGGCCCTCAGCCATTGTCGCGGCCTCAAAGATGTATGGGAGGGCCATCTTTTTCTTGAGGTCCGAGCGGCGCGTGCAACTCGCCCTGCAGAAGGGGCTCACTGTGGGCGGGACTTTCTGGCGGTGGATCCCCTTGAGGCCACCGCCCAGAAGATTGTTATTTCAAATGTCCCGCCCTTTATACCATGTGGGCTCCTCCTCCCCCACCTTAATAAGCTGGGGGAGGTCAGGTCGGGGGTTGCACCAGTCCCGCTCGGCCTCAAAGACTCGGCCCTCCGCCACGTGTACTCCTTCCGGCGCCAAGTTTCGTCCGCTTGGCCCGTGAGGAGTGCCTGGAGGGCCTTCTCAGTTAATTTTGAGGGGACCGCCTATCGGGTCTTCTGGACCGCGGAGGGTGTGCGGTGCCATGCCTGTAAGGAGTGGGCACGTAAGAAAGAACTGCCCCGCCTCCAAGGCCACGAGCCCCACCCAAGCGGCCGCGCTGGCACCGCCCCTCTTCCTCCCCCCGCCACCACTCCATCTCCCTCCCCGCAAGGGGAAGCGACCCCGGCAGCAGCTGCCATCTCGGCTGCCGGTGAGGCGGGGGAGAGCCCCCGCGCCGTAAGAAGGCGCGGAGGAAGACCCGAAATTTGGAGGCGCCCCTGAAACGCCCCAAACCCCCCAAACACATGCAAAACCGGCTCGGGGAAAAAAACATCATCCGGCCCCGGCGTCATGTCCGCGTGCTCCCGGGTCCGTGGCGCTAAGGGCGCCAAGTGCTGGGCCCGGCGTCGTCCCTGCGCGTGCTCCCGGGGCCGGCGGGAAAGACGCGGGACCCCGAGCCGGGGGAAACAAACATCAAAAACCCTAGGGTGAGTGTCCGGAGGGGCTGACAAGGAGGAGGGGGCCTCGGAAATGGAGGTCTCCCTAGCCCCCAGCCTGACCCGAAGAGACGTCACGCTTCGGAGGAGGAAGGTGGGCGACGCCCAAACTGAAGAAGTTGGGCGTGTCCCTTTCCCCTGATGAAGAGGTGGTGGCGTCTCCACCCAGTAAAACCTCGCCCTCTCCCCTCTGGGGGAACCCGAAACTCCTACCCCTACCACTGTTTCCCCCTACCAGTCTGCTGCAGTCCCCTGAACAGGACCCTCGGGCCGGTCACTGAGGGCACCTCCCTGAGGGTGGTGTCCATCTCCAGTGCACTTAACACCCCTAGGTACCTCTGGCTCGTCGGGGGACTGCAACTTTGAAAATTTAAAAAATATAAATGCGTCATTGGGTGGCGGCGAAAAGGAGGGCCTTCCCGCTCCCTCCCAAACCTTGACACCGGGCGTCCTATGTTAGGTCAGGAGCTTGTCCTGAGCTCCCCGGACGACCCGTGCCGGAGAGAGCGGGCATCAGAACTGCCGCTGCCCTCTGACCCAAAAAGTTTAGAGGAGACCAGAGAGGACCCCTCTGGGCTTGATCCTGGGGGTGGGATCGAGGCACAGATAGAGGCCAGCTGGCAGCTCCGAATCAGCCCCCGTACTCAATGTGGGGGAGGGGTCGGAAGCTGGAGGCGACGACCCGGAGGAGGACGAGGTGTCGGTGGTGAGCGTTGGGGATTACGCGGAGTCGCTCTCAAGCGAGGCGGTGGATCCCCTGGTGCCCTCTACTGACTCCCCCCTCATCCCCCCAAGGGAACTCCGGGACTTTTTGTCGGGGCACCGCGGTCGCCGAGACAGGGTTCAGTTGGCCTTGGACCGGTGGCATGGTCGTTTCCGCTGGTGTTCTGGTCCACTCGCGAGGCTCTCAAGTCTCCTGAGTTGGATAGGAACGCGCCGGCGGGAGGGTCCAAAACGTTTCTCGCTGGGGCTCTGAAGGAGAGGAAGGACTAAAAAGTCCCTCTTCTTCTTTTTAATGACTTAAGGTGAAAGGTTTGAGTACTTGACATTGAAGACCACTATAGCCAGCCTCAACATCCGCGGCAGACAGGGGCGCACAGCGCAGGTTCCAGAACTTCTCGGACCTCAGGGACGGGAGTATGCGTTGTGCTTCCTGCAAGAAACCCAGACCATTCCGGGAGACGAAGCCTCGTGGCTCTGGAATGGCGAGGGGGGGTCTACATGAGTCACCTAGCCTCCAATTCTGGCGGGTGGCTATCCTTGTTGGCCCCGCATTTCATCAGCCGAGATCTTGGGGGTCAAGGAGCCGGGTGCCAGGCCGGTTGCTGCACCGGACTGTGCGTCTGGGGGGGGCGGTTGCTTCACTTTGTGAATGGGTGCGCTCCCTGGGCACGCAGCAGCAAGCGATCGTCTTTGATGAAATGTGTCACTCATCTTGGCTCCATCGTCGCTGGCGAGCTGCTTCGTCCGCGGGGGGGATTTCAATTGCTCCCTCGGGGTCCGGGACCCGTCACGGTACCCCGCACTGACGCGATCGGTGTGTGAAAGTGGCTGGACAGGGTCCGGTCCGGCGACTTAGTGGTGTTATGGACAAATCTCCCATCTGACTCCGCGTGTTCACTTTGTGTCACCTGGTGTCGTAGCGTCCAGAATCGACCGCCTTTACGTTTCGAAGGCGTACGTGTCCTGCGTTCCGGTGCTTCCTATACCGGCAGGGTTCCGTTGCACGACCACGTGGTGGGGGCGGAGCTTCACTTCGTTATGCGCTCGGACGGGGTCCCGCGTACTGGCAATTTTTAATTACTGTTGTTGGAAGAACAGCGGTTCCTGGTACTCGGTTCCGTCGCTTCTGGGCCGGCTGGAGAAGGAAGCGGGGAGGCTTCCCCTCCTTGAGGCTATGGTGGGACGTGGGCAAGACTCACGTCCGCGTTTTCTGTCAAGAGTACGCGAAGGGGTCGACAAAGAGACGCAAATCCAGGGTCGAGGAGTTGGAGAAGGAGGTGCTCGACCTGGAGGCACGTCTCCGTCAGCCCGACGCGGACCCTGGCCCTGCGGTCGGTGTACGATGAGAGGAAGGGCGCGCTGCGGGACCTGCAACTGGTCGGGTCTCGGGGCGCGTTCGTGAGGTCGCGGATCTGTTTCCTTAAGGAGATGGACCGTGGCTCTCCCTTCTTCTACTCACTGGAAAAAAGGCATGGGGGTCCGTAAGCAGCTCTTTACGCTGCTGGCCGACGACGGATCCCTTGTCTCGGATCCGGAGGGCATCAGGGCCATTGCCCGAGATTACTACACTGCCCTGTTTCTCTCCAGATCCGTCCAGTGAGGAAGCTTGCAGAGTTTTGTGGGAGGACCTGCCGCAGGTCGGCCCCGGAGTGCGCCGGAAAGCTCGACTCCCCTATAAGTCTGGGGGAGCTGACCGGCGCACTCGACGGTCTTTCTAGGGGCAAAACCCCGGGACTAGACGGGCTGACCGTGGAGTTCTTCAGGGCGTTCTGGGACGTCTTGGGGAGCGACTTCGCGGGGGGTCCTGGGGGAGAGCATTGCTACCGGGGAGATGCCCCTTTCGTGGCGCAGGGCCGTGATTGCCCTGCTGCCGAAGAAGGGGGATCTCCGCCTTCTTAAAAACTGGCGCCCCGGTCTCCCTCCTCAGCACGGACTACAAAATCTTCGCCCGAGCCATGTCTTCTCGGCTCGGCACCGTGCTGGACCACATGATCCACCCTGACCAGTCCTACAACCGTCCCGGACCGAAGCATTTATGATAACATCCATCTGGTCCGGGACATCATCCACCATTCCCAGAGGGCTGGTCTGTCGAGCGCCTTCCTGTCTCTCGATCAGGAGAAGGCGTTCGACAGGGTGGATCACGAATACTTACTCGGAACTCTGCGAGCTTTCGGGTTCGGGACGCATTTTGTCGCCCGGATCCGACTTCTGTACACCGCCGCGGAGTGTCTAGTGAAGGTTAACGGGTCCCTGACGGCGCCCCTTCGCTTTGGGAGAGGGGTACGTCAGGGCTGCCCCCTGTCTGGCCAGTTGTATTCTATCTGCGTGGAGCCTTTCCTGCGCCTCTTGCGGAGGAGGTTGTCGGGATTGGTTCTGCGCGGGCCGGGCATCGGGGGTGGTCCTTTCGGCTTACGCCGATGACGTGCTCCTTATGTTTAGTGACCCGGCTGACCTGCGGAGGATGCGCGAGTGCCAGGAGGTCTACTCTGCCGCTTCTTCTGCCAGGATCAACTGGGGGTAAATGTTCTGGACTCCTGGTCGGTCAGTGGCAGATGGATCCCCTACCCGAGGAGCTCAGGCCTTTCACCTGGTGCAGGACCAGCCTCCTCTACCTGGGGGTCCATCTCTGCCCCGCTGAGGAATCCTGGCCGGCAAACTGGCAGGAACTGGAGACGAAAGTCACCGCTCGCCTGCGGCGCTGGACAGGACTGCTCCGAGTGCTATCTTACCGAGGTCGAGTTCTGGTCATAAACCAGCTGATCGCCGCCATGTTGTGGTATCGGCTGGTCACTTTGACCCCTCCCCGGACTTTGTCACAAGAATCCAGAGATTGTTAGTCGACTTCTTCTGGGACAAAAGATTGCACTGGGTCGCTGCCGAGGTTCTGAGTCTCCCGCTTAGGGAGGGTGGTCAGGCGCTAGTGTGCCTACGCACACAGGTGGCGACTTTCTGCCTTCAGACCCTGCAGCGATACCTCTACGTCGAGCCTCCTCCTAGATGGTGTGCCCTGATGACGTATTTCCTCCGTCAGGTGCACGGCCTGAATTATGACGTGCAGCTCCTGTTTATAGAACAGCTGGGCCTCGGTGGCTCCTTGCAGGCGTTGCCCGTCTTTTACCAGGACCTGATCAAAGTCTGGAAAGTGGTCGCCTCGCAACGCAGCTCTCCCCCGTCAGGAGTAGCGGCTATCGTCAGAGAGCCGCTGCTCAGGAATCCGCCCCTCCGTCCTTTTCAGTGGTTGGCGGAGAGGAGGGCTGTGGCCGCAGGGGTGACCAGAATCGGGGACGTGCTGGGTGGCGGAGGACTGGGCTGGATGCTCCCGCAGGAGTTGGCGCGACGCGCGTCTGTGAGTGTCCAGGTCGCAGCCGATGCCATCCAAGACCTGAGAACGGTCGTGCTCGGACCCGACGTTATTTTGGGTCTTGAGGCGGCCCAGGTGCGCGGTGGTCTTCCGTCTGAGCGTTCCCCTGTTCGGACGGAATTCCACATTGGCCCCAAGCCCCGAACCCTCCCTCGGGTGCTGGTGCCCCGCAATATGAGCCGCCTCGGGGACATGCCCTCTGTGCCTTTTGGCACGGCAAAGAGGAGCTTTTTGTACGGATGCTGCTGCACACCTTCCATTTTCTCGCCCTTGTCCGTCGACCGGACACGCCCTGGCGTGCCTTGTTGCCGTCCGGCGGCGGAAGCCCCCGATGGGAGGCCCTCTACGGAGGTGTCCTCCCCCTTTCTATCGGAGACCTGGGTTGGAGGGTGTTGCATGCAGCAGTCCCTTATAATAAGAGGATGCATTGGTTCGCGGACTCTCAGGACACGTGCCCTTTTTGCGGTCTTGTGGAGCCCGTGGACCATGTATACATAGGGTGTTGTAGGCTGCACTCCCTTTTTAGTTATTTGAAAAACCTTTTATTGATGTTTTGTTTGCACTTCAGCCCCACGCTCCTGATCTATGGGCATCCGGTGCGGAAGGGGGTCGGGAAGGAGGAGGACCTCCTCGTGAACCTGCTCCTGGGCCTGGCCAAGTTGGCCATTAACAGGTCCAGGCAGCGGGCGATCGACGGGGGAGTCCCGCCCGATTGTTTGTCCCTCTTCCGCGGCTACGTTCGCTGCCGGATGTCCCTGGAGAAGGAGCACGCGGTGTCTGCTGGCACTCTCGAGGCCTTCCGTGCTCGGTGGGCACCGCGGGGACTGGGGTGCTTTGTTGACCCCTTTAATCACATTTTGATTTAAAGTTTGTAAGTTTCCTTTAAAACTTTGTTCTTGGTTTTACAGCTGACCTGAATTAGGGGCTGTGCCTGATTTATCCCAATTTTGTTGATTTGGTTTTCATTTAAAAGATTATCAAGAGTTCATTTTCTTAACGATCTCGTGGAGGTAATTGTGGATTCAGTTGGTTTCCTGATACTGAGGAGAGAAGGTGTGTGGTGTTGGTGTTGCTGCTCCTCAGTGTTTCAACTGTTTCTGCTGCTGCCTTTGGGGTTGTTGCTTCTGCTGTGTGCTGCTGCTGCTTCTGCTGCTGCTCCTCCAGTGCTGCCAAAGGAGAGAGAGGGAGAGAAGAGAACAGTTGCTACTGTTGCTACAGGACAGGAAGGCCAGGAGGCCAGGACTGAGTTAAAAAAACAACATCCTAGGTGGGTGTCTGAACTGTGTATTTTTGTTTAAGGTGGGGGCAATTAAGGACTGTGTTTTTGTAGGGGGAGGCAAGAAGACTGCCAGAGGAGTTGGGGAAGGAAGAGCGGGAGGGTGTGTGTGTGTGCTGAAACCATCTTTCTGCCACCCCTCCCCCCAACCCAGCCCTTTTCCCAGTAAGGCCAGCAATAGCTGGTGAAGACATCGCCTCCCCCTGCCTGAAGAACATCAGGCCCCCACCCACCGTCCATCCACCATCGAGGACACCCACCAGGACTTTTCCCTCTTTCCCTCCTGTGCCTCCCTGTCTTTTACTCCTCTCCCTCCTCTCCTCTCCTGCCTAAAAGAGGGGAGGTTGTTTCTACCTCTCTCCCCCACCCCCTTTCCTCCCTATATTTCTAAAAAAAAAGGAAAAAACAAAATGGCCAATCCTTCCGGGGTGGGCTTGGCTCTGGCCCTAAGGCCAATTCACCATCACCTGTGGCCGGGCCCTCGAGGCCTAATGTGGAGGCGGTTTTGTCACCGGTGGCAGGGCCTCAGAAAAAGAAAACTTATGCGGGGGTGGTTGCTTCTGCGGCTCCAGCTGCTCCCGCTGCCCTGTCACCTTTCCGCCTCCTGACCAGGGCCCTTGGGGTAAAGAGCTATGCTCACCCTGAAATGACAATAGAGGCCTGCGTAAAGGCTATGGCTGGGGTCGTCGGCCCCTCAGCCATTGTCGCGGCCTCTAAAATGTATGGGAAGGCCATATTCTTCTTGAGGTCCGAGCGGGCGGTGCACCTCGCCCTGCAAAAAGGACTCACTGTGGGCGGGACTTTTCTGGCGGTGGACCCCCTTGAGGCCACCGCCCAGAGAATTATTATTTCGAACATCCCGCCTTTTCTATCCAGTGAGCTCCTCCTCCCCCACCTTAATAAATTGGGGGAGGTCAGGTCGGGGGTTGCACCAATCCCGCTCGGCCTCAAAGACTCGGCCCTCCGCCATGTGTACTCCTTCCGGCGCCAAGTATTTGTCCGCTTGGCCCAGGAGGAGTGCCTGGAGGGGGCCTTCGTTATCAATTTTGAGGGGACCGCCTATGGGGTCTTCTGGACCGTGGAGGGCGTGCGGTGCCATGCTTGTAAGGAGGCGGGGCACGTGAGGAAGAACTGCCCCGCCTCCAAGGCTACGAGCCCCACCCAAGCGGCCACGGCTGGCACCGCCCCTCCTCCCCCCGCCACCACTCCATCTCCCTCCCCGCAAGGGGAAGCGACGCCGGCGGCCACTGCCATCTCGGCTGCCGGTGAGGCGGGGGGAGAGCCCCCACGCCGTAAGAAGGCGCAGAGGAAGACCCGCAACCTGGAGGCGGCCCCTGAAACGCCCCAAAACCCCCAAACACCTGCAAGCACCGGCTCGGGGGGAAAAGACAACATCCGGCCCCGGCGTCGTGTCCGCGTGTGCTCCCGGGCCCGTGGGTGCTAAGGCGCCGAGTGCTGGGCCCGGCGTCGTCCCTGCGCGTGCTCCCGGGGCCGGCGGGGGGAAGGGACGCGGGACCCCGAGCCGGGGTACCTAACACCCAAAACCCAGAGGGTGGAGTGTCCGGGAGGGCTGGACAAGGAGGAGGGGGCCTCGGAAATGGAGGTCTCCCTGGCCCCCAGCCTGACCCGGAAGAGACGTCACGCTTCGGAGGAGGAGGTGGGTGATGCCCAAACTGAAGAAGTTGGGTGTGTCCCTTCCCCCGATGAAGAGGTGGTGGCGTCTCCACCAAGTAAAATCTCGCCCTGTCCTCTGGGGGAACTCAAAAACCCTGCACCGACTCCCACCACTATTACCCCTGTCAACCTGCTGCAGTCCCCTGAACAGGGCCCCTCGGGGGTCACTGAAGGCACCTCCCTTGAGGTGGTGCCCGACTCAGAGACCCTCGATACCCCCGAGGTACCTTCTGGCTCATCGGGGGACTGCAACTTTCAAAATTTAAAAAATGTCAACGGGTCATTGGGTGGCGGCGAAAAGGAAGGCCTTCCCGCTCCCTCCCAAACCTTAGCACCGGGCGTCCTAGTTTTAGGTCAGGAGCTTGTCCTGAGCTCCCCGGACGACCCGGTGCCGGGAGGAGAGCGGGCATCAGAACTGCCGCTGCCCTCTGACCCAAAACGTTTAGAGGAGACCAGAGAGGACCCCTCTGGCCTTGGTCCTGGGGGTGGGATCGAGGTACAGGTGGGGCCAGCTGGCAGCTCCGAATCAGCCCCCGTACTCAATGCGGGGGAGGGGTCGGAAGCTGGAGGCGACGACCTGGAGGAGGACGGGGTGTCCGTGGTGAGCGCTGGAGATTACGCTGAGTCGCTCTCAAGCGAGGCGGTGGATCCCCTGGTGCCCTCCACTGACTCCCCCCTCATCCCCCCAAGGGAACTCCGGGACTTTTTGGCGAGTCATTGCGGTCGCCGAGACAGGGTTCAGTTGGCCTTGGACCGGTGGCATTCTTTTCCGCTGGTGTTCTGGTCCACTCGCGAGGCTCTCAAGTCTCCTGAGTTGGATAGGAACGCGCGGCGGAGGGTCCAAACGTTTCTCGCTGGGCTCCTGAAGGAGAGGAAGGACTAAAAAGTCCTCTTCTTCTTTTTAATGACTTAAGGTGAAGGTTTGATGTACCTTTGACAATGAAGACGACTATAGCCAGCCTCAACATCCGCGGCAGCAGGGCCGCACAGCGCAGGTTCCAGAACTTCTCGGTCCTCAGGGACGGGAAGTACGCGTTGTGCTTCCTGCAAGAAACCCATACCGTTCCGGGAGACGAAGCCACGTGGCTCCTGGAGTGGCGAGGGGGGGTCTACATGAGTCACCTAGCCTCCAATTCTGGCGGGGTGGCTATCTTGTTGGCCCCGCATTTTCAGCCGGAGATCTTGGGGGTCAAGGAGCCAGTGCCAGGCCGGTTGCTGCACCTGACTGTGCGTCTGGGGGGGGCGGTGCTTCACTTTGTGAATGTGTACGCTCCCCTGGGCACGCAGCAGCAAGCGAGCTTCTTTGAAGAAGTGTCCACTCATCTCGGCTCCATCGACGCTGGCGAGTGCATCGTCCTCGGGGGGGATTTCAATTGCACCCTCGGGGTCCGGGACCGTCACGGTACCCCGCACTGCACGCGAGGTGTGAGTAAGTTGCGGGACCTGGTCAGGTCCTTCGACTTAGTGGACGTCTGGCGAAATCTCCATCCTGACTCCAGCGTGTTCACCTTTGTGTCACCTGGAGTCGGAGCGTCCAGACTCGACCGCCTTTACGTTTCGAAGGCGTACGTGTCCTGCGTTCCGGCTGCTTCTATACGGCAGGTTCCGTGCACGGACCACCGTCTGGTGTGGGCGGAGCTCACTTCGTTCTGCGCTCGGACGGGGTCCGCGTACTGGCATTTTAATAACCTGTTGTTGGAAGACCAGCGGTTCCTGGACTCGTTCCGTCGCTTCTGGGCCGGCTGGAGAAGGAAGCGGAGAGGCTTCCCCTCCTTGAGGCTATGGTGGGACGTGGGCAAGACTCACGTCCGCGTTTTCTGTCAAGAGTACGCGAAGGGGTCGACAAAGAGACGCAAATCCAGGGTCGAGGAGTTGGAGAAGGAGGTGCTCGACCTGGAGGCACGTCTCCGTCAGCCCGACGCGGACCCGGCCCTGCGGTCGGTGTACGATGAGAAGAAGGGCGCGCTGCGGGACCTGCAACTGGTCGGGTCTCGGGGCGCGTTCGTGAGGTCGCGGATCTGTTTCCTTAAGGAGATGGACCGTGGCTCTCCCTTCTTCTACTCACTGGAAAAAAGGCACGGGGTCCGTAAGCAGCTCTTTACGCTGCTGGCTGACGAC
Organism: Carcharodon carcharias; assembly: GCF_017639515.1. Taxonomy (NCBI): domain Eukaryota; kingdom Metazoa; phylum Chordata; class Chondrichthyes; order Lamniformes; family Lamnidae; genus Carcharodon; species Carcharodon carcharias. Next base: position 44,171,784 of record NC_054482.1, read on the forward strand.
GGATCCCTTGTCTCGGATCCGGAGGGCATCAGGGCCATTGCCCGAGATTACTACACTGCCCTGTTCTCTCCGGATCCGTCCAGTGAGGAAGCTTGCAGAGTTTTGTGGGAGGACCTGCCGCAGGTCGGCCCGGAGTGCGCCGGAAAGCTCGACTCCCCTATAAGTCTGGGGGAGCTGACCGGCGCACTCGACGGTCTTTCTAGGGGCAAAACCCCGGGACTAGACGGGCTGACCGTGGAGTTCTTCAGGGCGTTCTGGGACGTCTTGGGGAGCGACTTCGCGGGGGTCCTGGGGGAGTGCATTGCTACCGGGGAGATGCCCCTTTCGTGGCGCAGGGCCGTGATTGCCCTGCTACCGAAGAAGGGGGATCTCCGCCTTCTTCAAAACTGGCGCCCGGTCTCCCTCCTCAGCACGGACTACAAAATCTTCGCCCGAGCCATGTCTTCTCGGCTCGGCACCGTGCTGGACCACATGATCCACCCTGACCAGTCCTACACCGTCCCGGACCGAACCATTTATGATAACATCCATCTGGTCCGGGACATCATCCACCATTCCCAGAGGGCTGGTCTGTCGAGCGCCTTCCTGTCTCTCGATCAGGAGAAGGCGTTCGACAGGGTGGATCACGAATACTTACTCGGAACTCTGCGAGCTTTCGGGTTCGGGACGCATTTTGTCGCCCGGATCCGACTTCTGTACACTGCCGCGGAGTGTCTAGTGAAGGTTAACGGGTCCCTGACGGCGCCCCTTCGCTTTGGGAGAGGGGTACGTCAGGGCTGCCCCCTGTCTGGCCAGTTGTATTCTATTTGCTTGGAGCCTTTCCTGCGCCTCTTGCGGAGGAGGTTGTCGGGATTGGTTCTGCGCGGGCCGGGCATCGGGGTGGTCCTTTCGGCTTACGCCGATGACGTGCTCCTTATGTTTAGTGACCCGGCTGACCTGCGGAGGATGCGCGAGTGCCAGGAGGTCTACTCTGCCGCTTCTTCTGCCAGGATCAACTGGGGTAAATGTTCTGGACTCCTGGTCGGTCAGTGGCAGATGGATCCCCTACCCGAGGAGCTCAGGCCTTTCACCTGGAGCAGGACCAGCCTCCTCTACCTGGGTGTCCATCTCTGCCCCGCTGAGGAATCCTGGCCGGCAAACTGGCAGGAACTGGAGACGAAAGTCACCGCTCGCCTGCGGCGCTGGACAGGACTGCTCCGAGTGCTATCTTACCGGGGTCGAGTTCTGGTCATAAACCAGCTGATCGCCGCCATGTTGTGGTATCGGCTGGTCACTTTGACCCCTCCCCCGGACTTTGTCACAAGAATCCAGAGATTGTTAGTCGACTTCTTCTGGGACAAAAGATTGCACTGGGTCGCTGCCGAGGTTCTGAGTCTCCCGCTTAGGGAGGGTGGTCAGGCGCTAGTGTGCCTACGCACACAGGTGGCGACTTTCCGCCTTCAGACCCTGCAGCGATACCTCTACGTTGAGCCTCCTCCTAGATGGTGTGCCCTGATGACGTATTTCTTCCGTCAGGTGCACGGCCTGAATTATGACGTGCAGCTCCTGTTTATAGAACAGCTGGGCCTCGGTGGCTCCTTGCAGGCGTTGCCCGTCTTTTACCAGGACCTGATCAAAGTCTGGAAAGTGGTCGCCTCGCGACGCAGCTCTCCCCCGTCAGGAGTAGCGGCTATCGTCAGAGAGCCGCTGCTCAGGAATCCGTCCCTCCGTCCTTTTCAGTGGTTGGCGGAGAGGAGGGCTGTGGCCGCAGGGGTGACCAGGATCGGGGACGTGCTGGGTGGCGGAGGACTGGGCTGGATGCTCCCGCAGCAATTGGCGCGACGCGCGTCTGTGAGTGTCCAGGTCGCAGCCGATGCCATCCAAGACCTGAGAACGGTCGTGCTCGGACCCGACGTTATTTTGGGTCTTGAGGTGGCCCAGGTGCGCGGTGGTCTTCCGTCTGAGCGTTCCCCTGTTCGGACGGAATTCCACATTGGCCCCAAGCCCCGAACCCTCCCTCGGGCGCTGGTGCCCCGCAATATGAGCCGCCTCGGGGACATGCCCTCTGTGCCTTTTGGCACAGCAAAGAGGGGCTTTTTGTATGGACTGCTGCTGCACACCTTCCATTTTCTCGCCCTTGTCCGTCGACCGGACACGCCCTGGCGTGCCTTGTTGCCGTCCGGCGGCGGAGGCCCTCGATGGGAGGACCTCTACGGAGGTGTCCTCCCCCTTTCTATCGGGGACCTGGGTTGGAGGGTGTTGCATGCGGCAGTCCCTTATAATAAGAGGATGCATAGGTTCACGGACTCTCAGGACACATGCCCTTTTTGCGGTCTTGTGGAGTCCGTGGACCATGTATACATAGGGTGTTGTAGGCTGCACTCCCTTTTTAGTTATTTGAAAAACCTTTTATTGATGTTTTGTTTGCACTTCAGCCCCAGGCTCCTGATCTATGGGCACCCGGTGCGGAAGGGGGTCGGGAAGGAGGAGGACCTCCTCGTGAACCTGCTCCTGGGCCTGGCCAAGTTGGCCATTAACAGGTCCAGGCAGCGGGCGATCGACGGGGGAGTCCCGCCCGATTGTTTGTCCCTCTTCCGCGGCTACGTTCGCTGCCGGATGTCCCTGGAGAAGGAGCACGCGGTGTCTGCTGGCACTCTCGAGGCCTTCCATGCTCGGTGGGCACCGCGGGGACTGGGGTGTTTTGTTGACCCCTTTAATCACATTTTGATTTAAAGTTTGTAAGTTTCCTTTAAACTTTGTTCTTGGTTTTACAGCTGACCTGAATTAGGGGCTGTGCCTGATTTATCCCAATTTTGTTGATTTGGTTTTCATTTAAAAGATTATCAAGAGTTCAAATCTCACAACGGCAAATTATGAAACAATGTAACTTCATCTGAAACAGATGGAAACGTGTTATTTAAAAGATTATCAAGAGTTCAAATCTCACAATGGCAAACTATGTAACTCCATCTAAAACAGATGGAAATGGGTTTGTACTCGAAAGAGTTACAGAGTACACTCAAAATTTTGGCTTGGCCTAAATAGCCAAGTGGTTATGGTACTGGGTTTGTAACCCCAAGATCAAGAGTTCAAATCTCACAATGGCAAACTATGAAACAATGTAACTTCATCTGAAACAGATGGAAACAGGTTTGTACTCGAAAGAGTTACTGCCCACACCATAAAACATTTGTTCTGTGCTCGGTGGGCACCGCGGGGACTGGGGTGTTTTGTTGACCCCTTTAAACACATTTTGATTTAAAGTTTGTAAGGTTCCTTTAAATTTTGTCCTTGGTTTTACAGCTGACCTGAATTAGGGGCTGTGCCTGATTTATCCCAATCTTGTTGATTTGGTTTAATTGGTTTTAATTTTAAAAGATTATCAAGAGTTCAAATCTCACAATGGCAAACTATGAAACAATGTAACTTCATCTGAAAAAACAGATGGAAACGTGTTTGTACTCGAAAGAGTTACAAGCCCGGACTTAATTGGGGAAGAGGCGGAAAGGCTAATTGTCTTCCTGCCTCCAAATGCACCTCAGGGGAGGGTATTAAATTCATTATCCCTACCTTCTATCTTCTATCCAGTTCAATAATTTGCCTTCAATTCCATGAGCTTTAATTTTAGCTAACAGTCTTTTATGCTGTATCTTATCAAATGTCCTCTGGAAGTCCATAATAACCAACATCTATAGACACTCCCTTTCTACTACTTTAGTTAGTCCCTAAAAAAATTCAGTTAGGTTTGTTAAACATGACCTACCCTTTACTAACCCATTTTGTCACTCCCTATTCAGCTCAAATTTCTCCAAGTGCTCAGTCACTCTTTCCTTAATTACTGCCCACTGCAGATATTAGACTAACAGCTCTAAAATTTCCTGGGCCAGGATTTTCCCCTCAGCGATTGGGGGTGGGGCCCGTTCGCCGAGGGGAAAATGACACAGGATGACGTCGGGTGGAACCCTGACATCATCCCAGTCCCTTTAAATATTCACGAAGGTGGGCGGATAGCAAAATCAGCTGTCCACCTGCTGACCTGTCAATGGCCAATTAAGGCCATTGACAGGATAATTAACTTTGTTAAAGACCCTGCCCGTCCAAGCTTAAGGCTAGCGGGCAGGCCAGGAGCCATGGCAGGCTCCAGATTATTCATGAAACTTCATCCACTGGCGGGATGAAGTTTTATGTCCGTTTTTAAAAAATTTAATAAATGTTATGTGTTTATTATTAACATGTCCCATCTCATGAGACATTGTCACATGAGGGAGACATGTTAATAATTTTAATATTTATCTATTTTTAGAGTTTACCTACCTCTCACGAATCTCCCTGAGACAGGACATTGCCTCAGGGAGCAGTGCGCTCTTTCACGCGCATGCTTGAAAGAGCACACTTTGACAGATGGGGAATCCCTCCACCCTCCACACAGGAAGGGCATAGTGTTTCCTAAACGTCAACTCTTTTCTTCACCGCCGATGCTGCCAGACCTGCTGAGTTTTTCCAGGTAATTCTGTTTTTGTTTTTGTTTTGGATTTCCAGCATCCGCAGTTTTTTTGTTTTTATCACAGTGTTTCCTGTCGGGCAGGCCGCTGGGCGGGCCTTTATTGGCCCGCCCACTCAAAATGGCAGCGGGCCCCATTTCACTGCTGAGCCGGTGGGGCCATGGAGGTAAGAATTCTGCCCCTGGTCTTTCTCTCACCTCTCACCTTTCATAAATAAAGGAGTTACATTTGCAATCCTCCAACTAAAGGGACAATTATTAACTCTCAAGAGCTTTGGATGATTATGGCTAAAGCATCTGCAATTTCCACACCTACTTCCTTTCAAAGCCAGAGATGGTAACCATCGAGGTCCTCGGGATTTGTCAGTCTTTAGCGCCATTATTTTTTCTAACATTGTTTTTGTGTTTACATTAATGTTTCTGAATTCCGGTCTTTGATTCAATATTAGTTTCTTTTGAAAAGACAAATACATTGTCCTCTTCGCTACTCTGAAGACTGAAACAAATGTCGGGATTTTGCTGCAAGTGTCGGGAACCTGACGTGGGGGCCATTTCTGGATCCTGATTCCAACTCAATTTTATGGGAAATGACCAATTAGTAGGTCACCTCCAAGTTATGCAATACGGGCAGGAGGGCCAATCAGGACCAAAATGTGAGGGAGGTCAGCAGTCTTCACTGTGGCTGCAGTGGAAGCGCAGCTGCAGGGACTGTGGCACAAGAGGAAGGACGAGGAGAGGCGAGGAGGAAGGGGTCGAAATGATTTCCTTAATGCCTAGCAGTCTCAATGGCAGCATGCTCAATGAGAGACTACTATAATGACTCTAAATGCCCTTCTCTACAGGCTTCCCGTGCTCTTCCAATTATTTACCACTCTCATAAAGCTGGAGCTCGTCCTCCCACTACACACTCGTGCTGGCGAGCCATGCAAACTGCAGGGATCCCAGACGCCTCTGGGAAAATTGGAAATTTGAAAATTGTCGTGGAAAATGCAGCCTGATTACCTAATCACCTGCCTTAATTGGCTTCTCATTGCTGCTGGGCAGGTAGCCATCAATACTGCGAAGCCACCCTCAGTTAAAGTGCAGAGACGTGGGAACACTTCACGGAGCAGGCGGGACATGTTTTTCTGCCACTTTCCTGGCCCCACCCTGAATCGACTCCAAAATGCTGGGAAAATTCCTGCTAAAGTAATTTTTGAATAAGTCTTCCTTATTTTCACTTAAAGTACCCACATTACTTCACTACACATTTTTTTCTAAATTGTCACAAAGGGGCTTAATCTTTGGCTTTTTGTATTTTAAGTCATTTAGCTGCTTAAGAAATGCTATTGAATGCTGATAGTCTCATTTAGTTTTAGTGCTAGGTTTACTGCTGTGCCTCTCTTTCCCTCCAACTCTCAAATCTCAACCCCCTGTGACTCCCCTCTTGATGGGGGCAGACAAGTGACAATCACAACCCCATTTGACAGCTTCTGAAGAAAGATGCCAAACTTTCTTTTGAGCCAATAACATTCCTGCCACAGAACAAGAATCCTTTGGCCCCCACATCCACATAACTGCTCAATCCCATCTTGAAGAAAGAGAGAAGCCTCACAATCAAACTAGCATCTGCTTCTTCTTGCTACACCATCATACTCTGTGAATGAAGCTAAGAGCAGAGGGAGACTTGGTCCAGGGTAATAGTAAAATGATTTGGACAGGGGCAGAACTGGAGAAGAGCAGCCCAATCTGGACTGGCATTAATACCAAGTGCCAACAAGCTGATTAGAGCCCCAGGATGCTGACTGGATCCCAAAATCCCAAATCCAGAGGGAATGATAGAGGAACAGAAGGTCAACAGTCGTGGAAGGATAGAGACAAAGAGAATGAAAAAGAGACAGATGAAGTGAGGTCCTAAGCTTTGGAATTCCTTCCCTAAACCATCATCTATCTCTCTCTCTTTTAAGCAACTCCTTAATTCCTATCCCTTGGACCAAGCTTTTGATCATCTGTCCTACTGGCTCCTTCTTTGGCTCGGTGACAGCGTTTATTGTCTGATTATGCTTGTGTGTAACTGAACAGAGGCAGGGTATACACATCCTTCATTATAGTGTATTTAGATAACCCCAGAATACTTGCAAATTTATTTACATGCTGTCCATTGTCAAAGTCATACTTGTAGATTGAAGAGGTGTACCACTCTCAGCCAGATGCTCTTGTACTCAGAATATTTTGCAGGAGATAAATAGCTACTAACTATTTTATTATTTCCAAACTTTTCCTAATGTGTTTTCATTCTTGCAGGCATATAAACAAAGCAGGAAACCATCCAGGAAAATATATAGTCTAGACACAAAAAATGAATAGTCTAGGGGGAAAAAGGATGAACATGATCTGGGAACATCAGTGGACGCAGAGAAGTTGCATTGGGCATGGTGTTAATGAGACCTGACTGCAGTGGTAATTATTCATTAAGGACTCACCAATGCTTCATTGCCATGATTCATTTCCCAGGACCCATAATGGCCTTTTTCTTGCCTGAAGAATTGAATAGCTTCTGAAAATGCTTGAACTTCAAACGAACTCTGTTTTGCAAATTCTGAATTACAAACAAAAGAAAGTTAACATGAATTACATTATCATTAAGATTTGTGACGAGTGTCTAGTCTGAAGCTATCTGGAACAGGAGGCAAGTAGAGAATGCTTCTCCATAGGCTGGCTAAGGGGTTGGGGGTGGAATTAGCAGGCAACTCACCTCAATGGCTCGATTACTACTTCTGGTTTCAGAGTACGTGGCCCTCTGAGTTGCATGAGTTCATTTAACTGTCCAACTATTCAGCAGCAGATAGAATGGGAGTTCTGGGGTCAGATGCAAGATGATACAAACAAATGAGGGAGAAATGCTAATTTTTTAAAAGAAATTCCAAGAATAGCTGAAGAAATTAAAATAGGGTCAAAATATTCTGCATGGTTTAAACAATACATTGCAATTATCCACTGAGCCACATCGGGAATGAATAATATTTATATTAAAATATATCTTCAGATTGTGGATAAGATTGTTGATGCACATTTACCTCATTTCAATTTGTTGCTGTTATTTTCCTAAATGACAGGTCAGCATGACATTTCCCAGTTAAAATCAAATAGTAAGAGAAATTGAATAGGATGCTCTACACACTCTAAGAGTGCTGAAATGAATGAAAATAAGACCACTCTGATTAAATGAGAGGCAAGTTGCCCACAGCTGTCACTAATTCCATGACATTGATGTGGTTAACACGGATCTAAGTGTAATTGCTCTCCACAGGCGTCTTGCTTTTATAGAGTTCATATGGGAGCATGCAATGTCATGATTACATTATCATATGTATTTGTTATTGAGTAAGCCTTTTTACATTGTGAAGCAGGAAACTGAAAGGACTCTGGTGGCACCATTCTCCCACAGTTACACTGGTCTGGTGTCTCTGCCCTTCCAGAAATTGATTCAGAAAATGGAGAAATGCACAGAAAACCAACTCACCACATACCAAATTGGTCCAAAGCCATAGGGGATTGTTAGAAAAGCATATAGATAATTCTTAGTTACGGCCCAAAAAACACTAGCCATCTGTGTGCGTGCTTGTGTCAGAACAGAATTTTATCACACAGAGTTTGGATTACATTTAGCAGTACAACCAGTAGCTTTTTAGCTGGCAGCAGCAAGGCCCACCACAGGCAGATATAACTTTTAGTCCTAAGAAATAGCCATCTTTAACTGTAGAATGTCATCAGTTGTGGGATATCCATGTGTCAGGAGTGTGGGCCTGATATTTTGCATTCCTTAAGAGTCAATGTAAAGCTGAAGAATCTATAAAAGGCAAGCATTGCAAAGCTTTTCACCTTGAAACATAACTAATGCAGCAGACACTTTCCCAATAACAAATACAAAACTTATAATTTTGGCCATTGGAGCTAAATGTATATTGGCAGAATAATCAAAATTATTATTTTTATAAAATTTTGTGAACTCTTAAGTGATTTCCCTCCCCACCCCCACGGTCTCTTTAAGCCACGAAGAACTTGCTGCATTGGAGAGGATGGAAGAATAATCTATTTTCCTTCTCTCACTCCACTAATGCCAATCTGACTTATCCACTGGGTGATGTGCAATGGATGCCCAGGATGTCACTTCCTCTGAAATTCTCTGGCTGTCTACCTTCCTCCCCAACTACCCACCCCTCCATCACCTGTCTACCCCCTACACACAAGCACACACTAAGGAGGAAACTACTTTCTCTTTGCCTTGCCTATGTGCAGAGAGGAGCTATGACCTCAAACTGACATTACAGCAACCTGTGGTGCCATTCACAGTCCAACATCATGCCATTATTCCACCTACTTTATAGCTCTACTCTACATGGTGGCCAAACTAAAGTACTCTTCAGTCTTTACAGTAACATAATTTCTGTAATATTTTCTTCATATGGAAGATTCAATTAGAGACATTACTTTCAAAACATCTCAAAAACAGCTTATTTGTGAAGATTGTAGTGGACTCGATTCTGCTGCTATCTTGATTAACATGGTCCCAATATTGTCACAATACTGATAACTTAGACTACTCTAAGTAATTTTGCTTCAACCCAAGTATTAGGTACTCAAAGCTGAAATTCAACCCATAATGTGAACAACCTCAACTTGTACATCTACAGGTGTTACAGAATTTCATAATTGCACTTGACAATCTGTTAGCTCCATTAGAACAAAGGACAAAAATGAAGAGGTGGCCTCAAAACTTGATGATATTACACCTGCTTTTTTCAGATACCTAAGTATCTAATATAGCCTTCAGGGTATGCATGCTCATTACAGGCTTGATGTGTACCACCCTTTACAAAACTGGGCTGCGCAGAAAAATGTGGTCTATACATGGCCTAAACAGTAATCCATGAAGAGATAGCTGGAGATTACCACCAAAAAGGTAAATTTAAAAAAATACACCTGAACCATGGATCCAGGGGGAACAGCGGGCCTCCTCCTGGGTCTACTCTATTACGGAAGATTGTTGACAGCCCTCACTTGGCACCCTCACAATTGTTTCCCCCTGCCCACATTACCCTCCCCCCCCAACCCCACCCACCCAGCTCTTGATGGTGCTCTTCATTTTGTTTTCCCCCTCGCCCAGGACCTACCGAAGGCTGTTGCCACCAGCACAGCAGCCCAAAATTGAAATCCTCTTTGCCAGTGAGCTGCCTGGAGAAGCGCTGCAGCCACCTGTAACTCACCAACCTAATCTAAATGAATACCAAGATGCAAAATCAAGTGTGCTCCGAGTCTACCCATTTCAGTGCAGGGATTATTTCCTGTGCCCACTTTGTGCCAACCTGCTGGCACAAACCAACTTCTTAATCAGGATACAATGCCTCATACCTAATTTAAAGGTGACATTCCTTGAAAAATATCTCGCAAATTTTATTTTTGATAGGAAGTGAATAACCATGTAGCTTTCTTTTTGACATTACATGAAACTGACACAATCAACAAAGTCTATGTCAGTATTTCCAAGCAGTTTAAAAATTCTTCTAATTTTCATAAATACAATGCCCCCTTTGAAACATAATGACCTTGGAAGAAACTGACGGTTGGTTAAATACAGGTCTGTTTGTGATGGTTACAGAACTTGTGTGCAGGCTGAAGATAAAACTGTGGTTTACTCCAAAGCAAGCAAATGACCTGAACACAGGGTCAACCATGTTTACAGTAAAGGAATGTACTGTCAGAGCAAAAGCTAGCAACAATGTGTTTCAGTGCAACTAATCTGGAGCTGTTCTGGATTTTAAATGTACACGCTGATGACCAAAAGGAATTATATTAAACAATACAGCTTTTATCAATTTTCTTTAGGTTTATCAATCCATATTCATTTTCCACTGTCATTTTGTAGTACAATCTATCTTTTCTCTCAAGCTGAGAGCCAGATATTTGGATTGGAAGTTGGTAAGTGTTTTGTAGTAATGAAGCAACAAATAGGAATCAAGCTGGTGGTGTATTGTTCAGTCTTCAACACAGGATTTCAAACTTGTGACAAGTTTTGCTTCAACTTGAATGAGTGATTTTGCTTATGCTAAAGAATATGGAAAAGTCCCCAGGCAATCTACTTCAAATGGACTCAGAAAACAGGGCTAAAAGCAAAACAGGTGAGTCAAAAGAAAATCTAAAGAAAAGAAACAAAAAGGGAACTGAGGTTAGTGTTTCATGACACAGAACTGTGTTTAACTCAATTACACACAAGTGCAGGGCACAGAGTGATCGCAGAACTGAATGCTTCATAAATAGAGTGTTAAAGTCAGGAACCTGGTGTACATGGGCTCTCTCTGGTAAATATTCCTCAAGCTGAAATTTACTTTAACAATTAGAATTTGATTCAGAACTATGAGCTATAAAAGAAACTCAAGCTAGTTGAGATACTGTACATAGTAAACAGAAAACGTGGGATGAATTTTTAGGCCCCAGTGGGAGCGCTCAGAGGAGGACTGGTGTGGGCTTTTGTTCCTCCAGCTCAGATGCTGGTTCCCCAGCTCCATCCCGCCCCCTGGGCCATTTCCCTGAAGGCAGAATTGGCGGGGAGGGGGGGGTGGTGGCGGCGGCAGCAGCATGGAGCAGCAGCAGGGCTACCTGCTCACAAGTAGTGGGTAGCCAATTCATCTTATTAAGGGCCTACCGAAGACTGACTGGAATTTTCCTGGGGAAAATCTATTTTATGTCTCATAATATATCTCATATTCATTCATGAGATGTGGGCATCACTGCTTAGGCCAGCATTTATTGCCCATCCCTAATCGCAGTTGTGAAGGTGGTGGTGAGCTGCCTTCTTGAATCTCTGCGGTCCCTATAGTGGAGGTACACCGACACTGCTGTTAGTGAGGGAGTTCCAGGATTTTGACCCATTATTGGGTGATGAAGCAAGGTTAATTAGTAATCTCATTAAAGATCCTGTGGGCAAAAGAGATTATAATACTGAATTCCTACTAAACTTGAAGGTTCCATACACTGAGCCAAAACAAATATCTTAAATGTAAACAAAGCCAATTACATGGGTGTGAGGGGAGGGCTGGATAAGGCTTATTGTGTAAATCAACTTAAACATTTGAAGGCAAATAAACACTAGGAAACATTTAAATAAATTATTCTTAATTTTGAACATTAAAAAACAAACTTTCAGTGAGAAAGATCCATCGATGGTTTACTAGGGAATTTAAGGATTGTATTAGATTAAATGTTGTGAAGAATAGTAATAAGCCTGAGGAATGGAGAATTTTAGAAACCAGCAAAAGGCAACCAAAAAGTTGTAAAAAGGAAAAAATAGAATATGAGAGCAAACGGGCCAGGAATATAAAAACAGATTGTAAGAGCTTTTACAAGCATATAGAAACAAGGTGAGTAACTAAAGTAAACATTGGTCCCTTGAAGCCAGAGACAAAAGAAATTATCATGGGGAGTGAGGAAGTGGCAGAAGTACAGCTTTTTGTCCCCAGATTGTGTTTGCCGAGATTTCCTGGCTTAACAAACACAACCTTTAAAAGTGGCCGCCTGCCAGTCAGATTTTCTGTCGGGTTTTTTATTGGGGTTGGGGTGGGGGGTGCTGAAATAGGAGTTGGAGTGGGCAATCACAGAACAAATGTGCAGGCTGCCAGGTGCGGAGGTGGACTGGGTATAAGGCCTGCCTCTGTACTCCAGTGGTGTGTTTAAATAAACAAAACATAATAATAAAACAAAAACATCCCTCTAGCTCTCACCCCTCAATCCCTGCTCACTCCCGCACACTCCCAATGCTCCATCCATGCCAACCAATGTCAACCCATGTCCCTCTACCTACCCTATACCCCCACGCCAACTTAGTGCCAACTCATGTCAACCCATGCCCCAACCACTACCCTTTGCTCTTACGCCCCCCATGCCAAATCCCCTAGCATCCTTGGATGGCTCCTTGACAGCTTTGACAGTTTTAATAACTGGACAATTCTTTTATAGTTCCTTGACAGCTGGGCAGCTCTTGTGCAGTTCCTGTATAGCTGTACAGTTTCTTGACAGCTGGACAGCTCTTTTATAGTTCCTTGACATCTTGACAGTTCTTTGACAGCCTTACAGTTCCAATGAGTTTGTGTGTAAAATGTGCATAATCATGTTCACCTTTAACAACCCCGAAGGGTGCCTAACCTCTCAAAAAGGGCTCATTACCTCTCCCAAAGGTGTCCTGGGACCCTATATAAAGGGGTACCTTAACTCTCCAAAGAGGTGTCCAAATGAATCCCATCAAGTTCAGACCTCCTCTTACCTGTTCTAATCTGCAGACTCTGTATTCCACATTCCTGGCCTTCCAAAATCCAACTTCAGTGGAGGCAGCTGGTGACTTAAATGGCCAGCCACCTCCGCAAATTGCGCATTCACGAACCCCGACTCAATTCCAGTCCAGCTCCTGCGAAGATGGGAAACACCACATTCGGGGGTGGGACTTAGAATTTCTGGCCGTTGCCCGGATTTTCACCACAATGGAGACACTCTCTGGCATGGCGAAAATCCAGGCCAGACACACTGAACAAATACTTTGTATCTGCCTTTGGAGTAGAAGACACAAAATGTTTACTAGAAATAGAGGGTAAACATAAGGTAATAAGGGTGATGAACCTAAAGAGGAAAAACAATTGAGGAAGTTAAGGGACTAAAAACCAACAAATCCCCAGGACATTATGGCCTGTATCCTATGGTTCTCAAAGAGGTAGCAGCAGAGAAAGTGGATGAACTGGTTACAATTTTACAAAATTACCTAGGTTCAAAAATGATTCCAGAGGATTAGAAGTTAGCAGATGTAACACTACTATTCAAGAGAGGGAGAGAGAACAAAAGGAATTACAGGTCAGTTAGCCTGAGATCAGTTGTTGGGATAATGCTGGAATCTACTACTAAGGAAATCCTAACAATGTACATAGAAAATCATACTATGATCAGACAGAGCCAACATGGTCTTACAGTAGGGAAATTGTGTTTACAAAGTTATCAGTGTTTTTGAGGATATAACTAATAGTTTAGATAAAGGGGAGGCAGTAGGTGTACTATACTTGAGTTTTCAAAAGGCATTCAATAAGGTGACACATGTAAGGTGACACAAGATAAGGGTTTATGGATTTGGGGGTAATATATTAACAAGGATGGAGGATTGGTTAACAGATAGGAAGCAGAGAGTAGGAATAAATGGGGCATTTTTAAGTTGGCAGGCTATAACTAGTGGAGTGCCACAAGAATCAGTGTTGTAAATCAGCTATTTACAAACTATATTAATGGCTTAATGTATCAAAGTTTGTTGACAATACAATGCTCAGTGGGACTATGAGAGGACACAAAGAAGCTGCAAAGAAATAGACAGGTTAAGTGAGTGATAACAAGATGGCAGGTGGAGTATAATGTGGGGAAGTGTAAGGTTGTTCACTTTGGTAGTGAAAAGAGAAGCAGAATATATTTCAAAAAGAGTGAAACATTTAAGTTGCAATAAAAGCCAATGTATCATTTGTATCCCTAACCGCTTGCTGTGCCTGCATGCTAGCTTTCTGTGTTCCTTGTATAAGTACACTCAAGTGTCTCTGAACATAAACACTTAAGACCAAAACTGCATACAGTACTTCAAATATGTTCTCAGCAAAGCTCTATTCAGCTGTAGCAAGACTTCCTTACTCTTGTACTCCGATCCACTTGCAATAAAAGCCAACATACCATTTGTATCTCTAACTGCTTGCTGTGCCTGTATGCTAGCTTTCTGTGTTCCTTGTACAAGAGTAAGGAAGTCTTGCTACAGCTGAATAGGGCTTTGGTGAGAACGTACTTGAAGTACTGTACACAGTTTTGGTCTCCTTATTTAAGGAAAGATACACATGTATTTGAGTTCAGGGAAGGTTCACAAGGTTGATTCCTGGGATGAAGGGGATTGTTGAATAGGTGGGCACATTAGAGTTTAGGAAATTAGGTGGTGATCGTATTGAAACAAAATATTCTGAGGGGGCTTGACAAGATTGATGCTGAGAGGATGTCTCCATTCAGTAGGGGAATCTAAAACTAGGGGCACAGTTTCAAAATAAAGGTCTCCCATTGAAGACAGAGTTGAAGAGGAATATCTTCTCTTGTTTATCTTTGGAACTCTCCCCCAGAGAGCAATGAAAGCTGGGTCATTGAATATATTCAAGGCTGAGTTAGACATATTTTTGATCTAAAGGGTGTCAAGGGTTATGGGGGGCAGGCAGGAAACTGGAGTTAAGGCCACAATCAGATCAGCCATGATCTTATTGAATGGCTGAGCAGACTCAAGGGGCCAAAAGGCCTCCTCCTGCTTCTGTTTCTTATGATCTTATATTCTTATAATGAGAGGCTGAATAAATTGGCCTAGGCTCTCCAGAGTTGAGGAGAGTGAGAGGTGATCTCATTGAAACATACAAGATTCTAAAGGGACTTGACAGGACAGACACAGAGCCTGTTTCCATTGGCTAGGGAATCAGAACATGGGGCCACAGTCTCAGGATAAGGGGGTGATTAGTTAGGACTGAGATGAGAAATTTCTTCACTCAGAATTCTCTACCCCAAAGGGTTGTGGATTCTTCATTGTTAAATACAGTAAGGCTGAGATAGATAGATTTTTGGTCTCTGAGGGAATCACGTCACACAGGTCACACAAGATGCTAAGGGACAAGGACTCTTTATAGCAAAAATGGTAACTGTAGAGAGTATTTATAACTTTAAAAAAAAGGAAACAGAGAAAACCTTCTTCCTCTGTGTTCCCAAACAATTCTCTGACTGCCAGTATAAAACTGCTGGCAATGTTGCTGAGACTAATTGTGGGACCGCAACCAATGTTAGGGAAATAAAAGTAAGGCTTTGTGATCAAGAGGACATGGGGTCAGAAACTCAGCTTGGGGTCAAATGGCATGTTCAGGTTGCAAACAGTTCAGTTCAGACTGAGACAAAGGCTGTGGACTGGGATGGAATTACTGGCAAGGGTAGAGATCTTGCAGGGGAGGCTGAAGATGATGGCTTCAATTATACGAATGTTTAAGTGATAGAAATTACAGCTCATCTAAGACTGAATGTCAGACAAGCAGTCCAACAGTGGAAGTATTGAGAGAGGTAGTGCGGACATTGACATTGCATCCAAAGCAGTTTATGGGGCAGAATTTAGCCCTTGTCAGGTGGGCTCAACTGGGGCGGGCAGGGTGGCCGGGAAGCTGAACACTGCCTGTGATTGAGGCCGGAAGGCGATTTCATGCAGGCAAGCCAATTAAGGCCCACTGTCATGAAGATATTAATGTATATAATGTTATTGGAAATTATTTTAAATTGGATTTGTAGTAGTGTCTGTGTCTGTGGGTGTGAATGTGTGTCTTAATTGGATTAAAGCCAGCTAATCTGGATGCTATGATGGACAGTAGTTTTGAGATGTTAAACAGTAAGATTGAGGGTACATTTGCATTTTGTTGAATATACCATTCCAAGACGGGGGATGAAATTTTGCACCTATCTAGGAGACACCAAGCAAAATGTTATATTACTAATAAATTTGGTATTATGATAGAGGTTTCATTGTTAGAAAAGGTGGAGTTCAAAGGGTCTGGTGATACAATGAGAATTTGCATTCAAAGGGAAGGCTAGGTATATACAGAACAGGGTTTTGTGTGTGCAAGTCAGGGGCATGCCACCTGTAAGCCTACAACTGTGTGAAGGAACCAAATTGAAAGGAACCTCATTCTAAATTCGTAAGATAAAATGTGTTTTGCCTGGTGTCTATTTAAGTCTATGGCCAGAATTTTTCCATCGGTGAGTTGGGGGCAGGGCCTGCCCCATTTAAATATTCAGGAAGGCAGGTGGTCAGCGAAATCAGCTGTCCGCCCGCCGACCTGTCAAAAGCCAACTGAGGCTAATTAAGCCAATTAAAGGCCCTGCCCATCCAACCTTAAGGCTGGTGGGCAGGCCAGGAGCCCCAGAGGGCTTCTGAAAAAACATGAAACCTCATCCACTGGCAGGATGAGGTTTCATGTCTGTTTTACAGCTCGAAATGAATGTATGCAGTGAATACTAATTGTATTATAATTGTATTGAAGCATCTCAGAGTGCATCATGATGTATGTCGATAACTCCAATACCATTGTCTGATTGTCTGCATTGACCATATTGATAAAAACAAAAACAGAATTACCTGGAAAAACTCAGCAGGTCTGGCAGCATCGGCAGAGAAGAAAAGAGTTGACATTTTGAGTCCTCATGACCCTTCAACAGAACTAGGTGAATCCAAGGAAGGGGTGAAATATAAGCTAGTTTAAGGTGTGTGTGTGTGTGTGTGTGTGTGTGTGTGTGTGTGTGGGGGGGGGGCGGGCGGGGGTGGCTTTGGGTGGGGGAGAGAAGTGGAGGGGTGGATGTGGTTGTAGGGACAAGCAAGCAGTAATAGAAGCAGATCATCAAAAGATGTCACAGACAACAGAACAAAAGAACACATTGGTGTTGAAGTTGGTGATATATATCTAAATGAATGTGCTAATTAAGAATGGATGGTTGGGAAATTAAGGTATAGCTCTAGTGGGGGTGGGGGGAGCATAAAAGATTTAAAAATATTTAAAAATAATGGAAATAGGTGGGAAAAGAAGAATCTATATAATTTATTGGAAAAAACAAAAGGAAGGGGGAAGAAACAGAAAGGGGGTGGGGATGGAGGAGGGAGTTCAAGACCTAAAGATGTTGAATTCAATATTCAGTCCGGAAGGCTGTAAAGTGCCTAGTCGGAAGATGAGGTGTTGTTCCTCCAGTTTGCGTTGAGCTTCACTGGAACAATGCAGCAAGCCAAGGACAGACATGTGGGCAAGAGAGCAGGGTGGAGTGTTAAAATGGCAAGTGACAGGGAGGTTTGGGTCATTCTTGCGAACAGACTGCAGGTGTTCTGCAAAGCGGTCGCCCAGTTTATGTTTGGTCTCTCCAACGTAGAGGAGACCACATTGGGAGCAACGAATACGGTAGACTAAGTTGGGGGAAATGCAAGTGAAATGCTGCTTCGCTTGAAAGGAGTGTTTGGGCCCTTGGACGGTGAGGAGAGAGGAAGTGAAGGGGCAGGTGTTACATCTTTTGCGTGGGCATGGGGTGGTGCCATAGGTGGGGGTTGAGGAGTAGGGGGTGATGGAGGAGTGGACCAGGGTGTCCCGGAGGGAGCGAACCCTACGGAATGCCGACAGGGGTGGGTGAAGGGAAGATGTGTTTGGTGGTGGCATCATGCTGGAGTTGGCAGAAATGGTGGAGGATGATCCTTTGAATGTGGAGGCTGGTGGGGTGATAAGTGAGGACAAGGGGGACCCTATCATGTTTCTGGACCATATTGAAATGATTGTAATATTCATTGATTGTATTGATGTATGATCCATGTGTAAAAGTTGAATCTGATTGTACTTTTGTGATGGTGATTTTGAAATGTTTTGGAATGTTCTTCCAGATATTTTATGAATAAAGTATATTTTTCGAAAAAAAGTCTGTTTTAAAAAACTTTAATAAACTTTGTGATATTTATTAACATGTCCCATCTTGTGTGACATTGTGACATGAGGGGGACATGTAAATAATTTTCTTATTTTTCTATTTTTTAAGTTTATAAAACTGTCAGCGCTCTCCCTGAGGCAGCATTTAGTCTCAGGAAGCTGTGCACTCTTTCACACGCATGCACAAAAGTGTGCACTTTGACAGCTGGGGAATCCCTTCCCCCCCAACAAAAGAAGCACATAGCATTTACCATCGGGTGGCCTGCTGGGTGGGCCTTAATTGGCCCGCCCACTCAAATTGGCAGCGCGGCCCGTTTCGGCAGTGGCGATTGGCTGCCCGCCCACGGCCAAGCAGGCAGGGCCTGCACGCCCATCAAGGGCAAAATTCTGCCCTATGGGTTATTGTTCCCTTGGTGAAGATTTCCCTAGATGTGATTAATTTGGCAATTTGTTTAAAAGTTATTATGGTTGTAATTTGTAGACATATGTATGTGTTTAATTCCTAGTTAAATTAATACATGTTTAATTTAATTTATATAAAAAACCTCTGGAGGCTTGGTGGTTCCAGTTCTGAATTCAGAGCTGCATCTCAAACATACCAATTGAAAATATAGGTTTTGACAGTTGTTTAAAGTTTCCCTCTGGGATTTTAAATAACTCAGCCTTTACCAACTGCTATGTCATAAACCACCAGCGTGAAACACGAGCAGCAGTGCTCAGCGCTGCCTGTGCAGGCTGAAGGGGGGAGGGAAGTCCGAGCAGGGTGAGCGTGAACATCGCATATGAGCGCCAGTGAGCGCCTGATAATCTCCCTGAGGCACAGAGCTGCCTCAAGGAGATAGAGTTTTTTAACAAGTAAAGAACTGAAAAATGTTATAAAACATGTAGGGGCATGTTATTAATTACATTTAAAAAAATTTATTTGCTTGAAAAATTTATCCCGCCCGTGGATGAGTTTTCCTAAAATGTGCAAAGGCCACTTGGCCTTTTCACCTGCTAACCGTAAGGTTGGACGGACAGTGAAAATTTTATTTTAATTATCTTGTTAGTGGCCTTAACGGGCTGCCGATTCCGGCGTGCACCCACCGACCGAAATAGCATGCGACTGCGCATTGACGCCAGGACGCTCGCTTGAGGTAAATGCACGTCATATTACGCTCGAGCGAGTCAGGCGCCTGCCTGCCGAGATAAAAATTTTGCCCATGGATCCTGTAGGTCATATATCACACTATTTGTTTCTGCTTCTGTGCATTATCCTATTTGCAAATGTGGTTGACTCTTAACTGTCCACCGAATTGTATCAAATTACAACAAAAAACTATAATAAGATGAGATGGACCACTCAGCAATGACTTAGGCGCAGGATTCGGACATACCAAAGGCATACCCAGTCCTAATCAACTGTGTAAAGTCCTCATTAACATGTGGGGACTGCCGCCACAATTGGGAGACAGCTTTTCCATAGGCTAGTCAAGCAACAGCCTGTCACAGACATACTCACGGTATCATTATAGCCAATGTCTCAGATTCCTCCATCATCATATATAGATATATCCTCAGTCACTGGCAGGACTGACCCACCAGATGTGGCAGTACAGTGGTTTACATTCAGGAGAAAATTGACTCTTAATTGCTTTTCAAAATGGCCTAGCAAGCCTCTCAAATTGCTACAAAAGACTGTAAGTAAGCCAAGCAATCTTGAGAATCCTCAACATTGACTCCAGACTCTATGAAGTCTTATGGCATCAAGTCTAGCATAGGCAAGGATACCTCCTGCTGAAGCAGCCTCCCATCAGCTGATGAATCAGTACTCCTTCATATTGAACACCATTTACAAGAAGCACTGAGGGTTACAAGGACACAGAATGTACTCTGTGTGATGGATTTCAATGTCCATTGCCAAGAATGGTTCGATAACATCATTAGTAACCAAACTGGCTGGGTCCTAAAGGATATAGCTGCCACATTTGGCTTGTTGCAGATGATGGAGGCCAATGCAAGGAAAAACCACTTTACTTCATCCTCACCTATCTACCTGTTGCAAATGAATCTGTCCATAAGACCATAAGATGTAGGAGCAGAAGTAAGCCATTTGGCCCAACGAGTCTGCTCTGCCATTCAATGAGATCATGGCTGATCTGATAATCCTCAAATCCACTTTCCTGACTTTTCCCCATAACCCTTGATTCCCTTACTGTCTATCTCAGCCTTGAACATACTTAAGGATCCAGCCTCTACAGCCCTCTGTGGTAAAGAATTCCACAGGTTCACTTCCCTCAGAGAAGAAATTCCTCTTCACCTCTGTCTTAAATGTGTGACCCCTTACTCTCAGATTGTGCCCTCTGGTCCTAGACTCGCCCACAAGGGGAAATAACCTCTCAGAATCTACCCTGTCCCTAAGCCCCCTAAAAATTTTATATGTTTGAATAAGGCTCATTCTCCTGGGCTAGAATCTTTCATCCGGCATGTGGGGGCAGGCCCCCGTATGCCAATGCATAAAATGACATGCGGTGACGTCGGGCGTGCGTCCTGACGTTACCATGCGTCATTCTGATCTTCAGTTCAGCGGGTGCGCACCAGAGTCAGTTGTGCACCTGCCAAACTGTCAAGGGCCTGTTAAGGCCATTAATTACCTAATTAAAGTGATTGCCTGGGCTGCCCGTCCAACCTTAAGGTTGGCGGGCAGGCGAAGAGACCAGGCAGCCTTCATATTTCTGATGAAACTTCATCCACGGGCAGCATGAGGCTTCATGAAGGGTTTATAAATTAAATTTAAAAGTTTATTAAAATTCATAAACATGTCCCAGCTCATGTGACACTGTCACATGAGGGGACATGTCTGAATAATTTTTATTTTTACTTTAAGTATCTTTTGAACTGAGCTTAATCTCCCTGAGGCACAGAGCTGGCTCAGGGAGATTTCTGCACTAGCGCAGGCCCCGAATCTCCCTCCTCACTCTGCTCGGGCGCACCTTAATTGGCGCGCCCATGTAAAATGGCGGCGTGCAGCCAATCGTGGGTGGCAATCGGCTCAGTGCCCACAATCGGCTGCATGCTCACTCTGGACTGGCCCACCTGATGGGGAGAATATTCTCCCCCTAAATGCCAGTGAGTACAGGCCCAACCTACTTAATCTCTCCACATAAGAAAATCCCTCCATACCCGGGATCAACCTAGTGAACCTTCTCTGGACTGCCTCCAATGCCAGTATATCCTTCCTTAGATAAGGGGACCAAAACTGTTCACAGTATTCTACATATGGTCTAACTAGTGCCTTGTATTGTTTTAGCAAGACCTTCCTATTTTTATACTCCATTCCCCTTGAGGTCAACATTCCATTTGCCTTCCCTATTACGTCATGAACTTGTATGTTAGCTTTCTGTGATTCATGAACAAGGACCCCCAAATCCCCCTCTGTTTTGCAGCTTTCTGCAGTCTTTCTCCAGTTAAATAATATGCAGCTCCTCTATTCTTTCTGCCAAAATGCATAACCTCACATTTTCCCCATTATATTCCATTTGCCAAGTTTTTGCCCACTCACTTAACCTGTCTATATCCCTTCGTAAACTCTTTGTGTCATCCTCACCACTCGCCTTCCCACCTATTTTTGTGTCATCCGCAAACTTGGCGATAGTACATTCACTTCCCACATCCAAGTCATTATTATATATTCTAAATAATTGTGACCTCAGCACTGACCCCAGTGGAACTTCACTAGTTACAGGTTGCCATCCTGAAAATGCCCCCTTATCCCAACTCTTTGTCTTCTATTAGTTAACCAATCCTCTATCTTTGCTAATATACCATCCCCAACACCATGGGCTCTTATTAAGTAGCCTTATGCTTGCTACCTTATCAAACGCCTTTTGGAAATCCAAATATATTAAATCCACTGGTCCATAACAGTATTGGCAGGAGTGACCACTGTACAGTTCTTGTGGAGAAGAAGCCCTATATTCACATTGAGGACAGCCCCCTGTTGCGCTGCATGGCACTACCACAGTGCTAAATGAGATAGACTCAGAACAGATCGAGCAGCTTAAAACTGAGCAATAGGAGGTACTGTGGGTCATCAGAAGTAGCGGAATTGTATTACACCACAATCTTTAAGCTCGTGCCCAGCATATCCTTCACTTCACTATTACCATAAAGCCAAGTAAGCCAGAGTAACCGTGGAGGGAGCATGCCAAGAGCAGCAGCAGGCATACCTAAAAATGAGGTGCCATCCTGGTAAAACTACAACACAGGACTACATGCATGATAAACAGTGAAAACAACATTCTATTTGCAGAGATATATGATTCCATAATCAGCAGATCATATTAAAACCCTGCTACATCCAGCCAAAAATGATGGTGGGCAATTAAACAACTAACAGGAGGAAGTTCCACAGACATTCCCATCCTCAATGATGGTGCAGCCCAGTGCAGTGTCAGTGTCAGTGCAAAAGACAAGGCTGAAATGTTAACAAACATTTCAACCAGAGGTACCGAGTGGATGATCCATTTTGGCCTGCTTCTGAGGTTCCCACCATCACAAATGTCAGGCTTCAGCCAATTATTGTCCCATCCACCAATTCTCAAACATCAGCAAAGTGATAGATGATCATCAATGGTGCTACCAAGCAGCACTTACTTGGCAATAAGCTCCTCACCTATACCTAATTTGGGTTCTGCCAGGACCACTTGGTTCCAGACCTCATTACGGCCTTGGTCCAAACAGATACAATAGCTGAATTGCAGAGTTGAATTGAGTGTGATTGCTCTTGACATCAAGGCAGCATTTGACCAAGTCAAGGAGCCCTTGCAAAATTTAAGTCTATGGAAATTGGGGGGAAACTCTCCACTGGTTGGAGTCATACCTAGAACAAAGGAAGATGGCTGCAGTTGCTGGAGGCCAACTATCTCAGCATCAGAACTTCCCAACAGGAGTTCCTCAGGGTAGTGTCCTAGATCCAATGATCTTCAGCTACTTCATCAATGATCTTTCCTCCACCATAAGGTCAGAAGTGGGGATGTTCACTGATGATTGCATAATGTTCAGCACCATTTGCGACTCCTCAGATACTGAAGCAGTCTGTGCCTGCAGGCAGCAAGTCCTGGACAACATTCAGGCTTGGGCTGATAAATGACAAGGAATATTCGCAGCAAACAAGTGCCAGGCAATGGCCATTTCCAAAAGAGAGAATCTAATTACCTTGCTTTGACATTCAACAGCATTACCCATCACAAAATCTTCCACCATCAACATCTTGGGGCTTACCATTGACCAGAAATTTGACAAGCCACTAAATAATACTGTCCCTACAAGAGCAGGTCAGAAGCTGGGAAGTCGGTGGTGACTGACTTATCTCCTGACTCCCCAAAGCCTGTCCACCATCAACAAGGCACAAGTTAGGCATGTGATGGAACACTCTCCATTGCCTGAATGAGTACAGTTCCAAAGATACTCAAATGATACCCAAATGATACCATACAAGCCAAAGCAGCCCATTTGTTCGGCACCTCATCCACCACCTTACTACATTAACTGCATCCACCATGCATGCACTGTGGATGCAGTATATACCATCTGCAAGATGCACAGAAGCAGCTCACCAAGGCTTCTTCAATGCACCTCTCAAGTTCCCCTCCAATTCACACACTATCCTGACCTGGAATTATATTGCTGTTCCTTTAACATCACTGGGTCAAATTCCCGGCACTCCCTATCTAACAATGGTGTGGACCTACCTTCATCACACTTTCATGGTCAGTGAAGGCATTCCTATTTGTAACTTCAAACATGGACTGTGCTTGTATGAAAGCTTTTGGAACAATCGTTTACTTTTACAAGGTGACTAAGGTGGCTGCCAAGCTCAGGTGAGCTTTGCAACTTCAATGCAGACTCTCTCAAGTTCCTGGAAGCTCCCAGTTGAATTACGCCCCCACCTCTTGAATGGACATAACCAGACAGGACCCCTCTGTGGAATTCACACCTGCCATCGTTTGAAGTTTACTCCAAACTTAGAATCAATAGGCTTCCAGGCTCCACACCTCCAAGTTTGCAACTTAATGAAAGAAAACTTCAGAAAACTAGTTAACCACAAGTGGTGTGAAAGGGAATCATCTATCATCATTGTATTGCAATGGCTTTCAGCTTTAAACCATTGTGTGTGGATAATAATAGTTGATCATAAGACTAAAACTGGCTTCTGATCCCAAAATTCCTTATTATCTGAACACCCAGAGAAACTTGGGCAGTCTGCAAAGCACACAATCACTAAGTATCAGCTGCAGACCAAGGCAGTAACACCAAAGCTTTTTTAAACTTGGAGGCTGTTACATCTTATAAAGCCTCCCAAGCCGATTCCTAAATCTCAGACTACCTGAGACAAAATTTGACCACCTGGTATGAAAACTATGAGTGCCAAACTTTGTGGCCTGCTGCACATTCATCTTTTTGAGGGAATCTTACAATAATCCTGATATCCAACTCTAGCTATTTGAACTCATCTAAACTACAATTCAAGAGTGAAAAAGACTTCTTCCTTTTCCAAGCCCACAATGACTGTTCTCCTTCAATAAGCCAGATATGTGAACTATGAACTATTCTTTTGTTTACAACTTTTAAAAGTGTCCTATTCTCTTTATCTGTATTTTTTTCTCAAACATGTGTGAGTGTGTTTGCATGTGAATGCTCAGTGATTGACATAGCGCTTAGACTTTAGGGCTGGATGTGTGAATAAATAATCTTCTTTATTCAAACTCATGAAAGTTTGTTGCTGTTATTTAAATTAACCACTACTAAGAAATACACACCTCTTCATCTCCAAAATTCCACAGTGATTGTGGACAGCAAGGGAAAGGGTACAAGGGGTTCAGTTCTCTACCGACCCTGTCCATAACAGAATTGGGTGTTGCATCCAAAATCTGAACAACCTGAACTAAAACAAACTGAATCTGCCATTAAAAGCACAAATTGGAAACAAAAGGGAAAGTTCAATAGCAGAAATTGTGTCTTTAAAACAAAACAACCACAGCAGGCTTCGAGTATTAACACTAGAAAGTAGAATGACTAGCGTTGATGTGAAATCATTTGTAGAACAGGAGGATTTAAATTGGCATAAGTAACCCTAACAATTGAACAGCCGAAAGCACTAGCTAAGCAGGTGGAACTTAGTATAAAGCAAAAGGTGAAAAGGCCCGAGGTGCTAAAGGTACTGGCAGAACATCTTTCCCTCACTCCAGAATTGGAACTGGCAGAAGATATTGGGCTGAATTTTAGACCTCACGGGCGGGTATGTGCCCAACCCAATCAGGTGTGAAATGATGCGAGATGACATCGTTCCGATGTCATCCCGTGCTTGCGCGATATTTTGGTCAGTGGGTGTGCGCTAAAATCGGAAGTGCACCCCATTAACCGCAAAATTGTCTGTCATTTTACATAGCCCGTTCAATCATCCAGTTGGCGGACGGGCAAATAGACCAGGCGGCCTTTGCATTTTTCATCAAATCTCATCCACAGGCGGAGTGAGATTTCCGTGGTGAAATGAAATATAAACAAATTTCTGTGGACAGCATTTTCATTAGCTAAATTTTCAGGTGGCCGATTATGATGCATGGACATTTTTTTCAGCTGTTTCGGGTCTTCAGCTCCCTGAGGCAGCTCTCTGCCTTCAGGGAGCTTTCTGTCAGCGCTGGCCCATGCCCGCGTTGACGTCATCGCCCACCCTCCTCCCACGGCCACCCTGGCAGCACTGAGCTTTTCAGCTGGCTGGCCATTAATTGGTGAGCCAGTGTAAAATCGCAGTCAGGGGACGATCGCGGTCAGCGGTCAGCGGTCCATTTCCCAACTGATCCCAGGCCTGCCCACCGAGCTGAAAATTCAGGCTATACAATCTGAAATAGACCAGGTTACCTGAGGAAAATTCCACAGAAGAGTGGAAGCTGGAGTTAGAATTCCAGGCAAAAGAGAGAGAAAAGGAACTCAGGGAAACAGAGAGAGAGACAGAGAGAGTGATAGAGAGAGAGTCCCAGGAGAAAGAGAACAGGAGCAAGTCTTCCAACTGGAGAAGCCTGAGAAGGAATTGCAAGCACAAAAGGATAGGGAAATAAGACAGGTTGAAATAGCTAGGGAGAAATTGTCTTTACCTAGTGGGAAAGCTGCTGGTAATTCAAATAATCCTGGCTGAACAATAAGCTTTCATTTCTTAAAGTATTCCCGATTAATACCCAACTTTGAAGATAACAACATTCTTCACCTCCTTGGAGAAGCTGGAAGATCAGTTAAAGTGGCCAGCCGAAATTTGGACTCTCCTAATGCAGTCAGCTAGTAGGGAAAGCCTGCAAGGTTTACTGTTCTTCAAATAGTACCACAAGATCTTTTACATTTATCAGAGACAGCAGATAGGCCAGCAGTTTAACAGCTCAACCAAAAGGTGGCACCTCTACAGTTCAGCACCCCTTCAGCACTTCATTGTAAATGGAAGGAAACTGGGAGAGGGAAGGAGCCATCAAAGAAATGAGAAATTACATAATAACACTTCTTTTGGATTGGGATAAGACCATGAGATGCATCAAATGCTTTGGGCCAGTTTCATGCAGAGTTGGGCAGACTCTGGAGACCTTTAAAACAGGTGTGTAGAACCCTGATGTGGAAGCCCCACCCCTATTTCTTACAGGTCCAATTTCTGACGGGTCCCATTTTTGCCAGCAGAAAGAAGGGGGCAGGGTGTGATTCACACAGGCGGGAAACCTGAACTCAACGGGCCATTTGAACTTAGTGCTGAGTTTAAACAGATCCCATTTTGGCTGTTCCAAGGGCTGTAACCTGCAATCTGGGAATCTCAAATTGATGGGAGTAGGCGTAAACCCTCTTGAATGGTGGATAAGGTCTGTTTAAGTGTCATGATCTGAAGCTTTTTAATTACCCTGCTCTTTGAATTTAAAAAACATCAGGCTTAAGCTGTCAGTGTGAGTCAAAAAAATGTCTGCTGGACTGCTTTGAAAGACAGGCCATCTGGTGTGGGTTAGAAAAAAAATTGCCACCTGTTTACGCAATTTCAATAGAGTAAATCATTGACATTCTGAAGGGCTAGTATAATGTCATTATGAATGCTTGGCTGAGTTTCAAAATCTACAATTATCTCAACGGGGGCCCTGAGATCACAGTTGGATTGACAGTTTAAGGAGACTATTAAAGGATGAGCTCTCTTTGATGTGCCTACTGAACAGAAGTTTGTTTTTAATAAGAGATTGAACACTTGAGATTTAAAACCTTGGAATAGGTTTCATGAATGGGAGATTTTTTGCTCTGAAGTGTTATGAGTGAGAGTTGTATAAGATTGTTTGAGATTTTTTAAAAAATCTCCATATGGTTCCTGATGTCTGCCCATGGTGGATACTGGAAGGGTGGATATGGAGGTGGCAGGAGGTATGAGAGGGTAATAGGGTGGGTGGGGGGCATGAATTGACATGGGGGCATGAGAGAGCATGGGGTTAGGTGGGGCTATGTGTTAGCATGGAGGTATCATGGGGAGTATGAGGGAGCATGGGGCAGATGGCTGGCATGGAGGAGTCATGAGGGGGTAGACATGAGTGTGAGGGTCAGAGGGCCTAACAGATTCTAAAACAACTGGGACAAGATCTCAGAGAACTGAGGTAGGCCTTCTAACCAGCCTGCTTTGGCACTTGCCTGCCCCAGCGGTTGCCTACAATTGCTTCCAGGGTCAGTAGGCCCGACTCTATCACCCACCCGGAGTGAAAATGAATGAAGCCACAATGGGACACAGGTAGCCCCTCTCCTCCAATCATGTTTCCTTAGCAGTTTCTGGAGGGGGTGGCTGAAAACAGTAGGTGGAGTAGAAAATTCTATGATATTTTTAAAGTAGTGTATATCTTCTCAAATAAGTTTCATTCACATACACATTGGGGAAGTTCTTTTCTTCCCTCGTGAGCAGTTCCTATTGGAAGAATGAAGATCAGCAACAACAGACCTGTTATTATTACGTTCAGCCTTTCAGCCACTGGATGTGTGCAGGACCAAAAAACAGCAGAGAAATTAAAAACAAAATGGTTTTAAATTCCAGTTTTCAAGATTAGATTTGCATAAAAGAAAACTCCTGCTACATCTTTCTTTGGTTTGTATTGAAAAGCTGTTTACCGCAAACTGACATGCTGCCAGGAAATGATGTCAGACAGGATGCAGGCTGAGTCTGTCAAACTGGTGGTATGTTAGGCATGAGTAATAGATTGTAAATAGCAGCTTAAGTAAGTTTTATGTTGCTTAACAATGTGTGGCTTATTTATCACGCAATAGCTGTTCACTCTAATTATGAAAATTGCTTTATTTCCCTCTTGTTTTGCAGCTTGAAAACCTAATTTCACCACATGCCAAGTAAGTTCCTTTCCTTTTCCTATTTTCCCACATTCCTCCTAACTCAACCCAGATTCCTTCCAAGTTTCTCCAAAGCTCACATGTGCCCTGGCCAGGAATCAGCCCGCGGTTGAGGTGACCTCCTCCTGTTAGCTCTCAGGTGTAGGTGGATAACCTGAGGTAATCCTCCCTCAGAGTTTCCGTCCTTTTCTATGGTTGAATGCCTATCCCCCGATCATCAAGGCACGGACAAGAGTCTAAACTTGATGCATGGAAAATTGGTGATGACAGGGCCACAACCTGGCATATTACATTGTCCACCACTGTTCCACAGATCCAATTTTGTGTTCTGGATTCCCTTGTAACACAGATTTTCAAAATGGATTCCCAGGCCCTGGGGTGTCTCAAGAGGATTTCAAGGGCTCTCAAGGCCTACTTCCATCCATCTATTGTGTGATTTCTGTTTTTCTTGATTTATTAGCTATTTTTTGTTATTTTTCCATATACTGAGAAAAAAATGCAATGATAGTACTGTTCTCTATGGATAGCTGACACCTTCTGTTAGAAATTTAGACTAATAAGCCCCCAGGTCGGGCAGCAGGATCATCTGACATCTCAGTGGGTGGTCACCTCTGTCCTTATATGAGTCATTCAAGGCCCAGGTAAGGGTCTTGTGCCCAGTGTTATAAGCCATGGCCAACGGCGGAACCAGTGAATTTTCTGTGGTGATGGCGAAAGAGCTAGAACCTGGAAGGATAATAGCTGCTTACAGGGGGAGAATCCATCAGGAACAGGACTTAAGTTCTCTTTAAACAAACATTAAGAAGGCAACAGCAAACCACCTCATGTACTTTTTTCCATAGTTATATTGCTCATGGCAGGCTCTTAGGAGCAACTGAAGAGGAAAGTGCAGAATGGTGAGACGTGGAGAAATGAGCAATGAGATGCCTTTGGGCGGATTACTATTCCATTCCCCCAGAAGAGGAGATCCTCTAGGAGCGCTTCAACATTTGTGGGAGTGTGTCCATGTTTGAGATGAGGTCCACAGGACCGTCTCAATCTTTTCAGTTGTTTGCAAATGTGATGCAGGAGTGCAGAGGATACAAAACAGGAATTTTAAAAACTACTGCCTCTTGTAGATTGATCAGTATAGTGCTTTTGCATGCTTTGTGTTCCGGTGCAACAAGGCAATATCTATTAAAATTATTCATTTCTAAAAGGGGTTAACTGACCTCTATATGTGTATGCTTAAGCTCAGGCATAGAATTTGACTCACCCACGTTCAGTATTACCCACACATTTTCTCCTGAGCCAAGGTACCTATCAGCTCCTTTCAATCGCTGGAAAATAATAGAAGGCCCCTTGAAAAAGAAGGGAGGCCATTATGGTGGCTGTGGCCAGTACCAAAAGAAAATAATTTAAGCAATCTTCAAGAGGTGATAGCCCCAGATTTCCTCGGAATTGGCAACACTCTGGTGAGGTCCTAGTGGTGACCCCAGGTTGGGCTATAAATTGTTGGAACTGGTAACACCAGGTCTCTGGTCTGAACAGTGGGCCACATGAGTTTCCTGTGGAGCTAGGAGTGCACAGACATTGTGTCCACTAACCAAAGACCTGGTCTGGTGCTGCCTGACAGATTGTCCAGTGCTCTTGCCTCTTGCACTGGCAAAATTCTGACATTCAGCTCACTGAAGTAGGTTAATTGGTACCCTCTGAGGTGATCCAGGCTGAGGCCATGTACCTGAAACACAGCAGAAGATAAAAAGGCTGCCACCTTCCTTTCAAGTGGCTGATTTCAAAATTGACCTAATTATTAAGCCAGTCCCCTGCCTATACCCAGATACTGCTTTTGAGAACCACTACCGAATGGGTATTGCAGATGCCCCTGTATTGTCACATGTACTCGGCTATTTCATTCGAACTGGCCAAACTCAGAAACTCTAGTGGAAGGCAGGTTTTGTGGGGCACTGAGTGAGGAAGAGGAGTCAGGTTTTCTGTTCATCTGCTGAGCATAATTCCCACTTTGCCGCAGTTAACTGAAGATGAGCAGGGTAGCGAATATTCACTGACCATATTACTCTGGTCACAAAAATGAATGCTGGACTAACACTAGCCAACATCCTACTGCATGCTTGAGGCCGGAATAGGGAAAAATGCAGCAAGACATGAGTATCCAATGTGCAGTGCAACAAGGGTGATAAGCAGCCCTTTAGTAATTCAAAAGTAAGAAAGAATTAATGGTTCCTTTGTCATCCTCTGGGGAAGGGAAAAAAACGCCTACTCAGGCTGATATTTGTTGCAACTGTGAATGATGCCACTGCGAGTCCATATGAAAATGAATCATTCATTTCAGCAAAGATTTTCAAAAGGCACACTTCAGGAATGCAGCTGCGTATCAATGATAAAAGCTAAAATCGTAGCTACTTGACAGTCAACATTCACTGGGCTGCATTTCCACGTGAATTCTCCTAATCATCTCCTGTGAATTTGGCAGAAGGTTGGTGCAAACCCTGGTTAAACAACCATTTCCCTGGGACTTCCATGGATCTTCTGCTGAAGGTACAGTGGCCGACAGGGAGAACCCGTGTGGAAATACAACTCCCAATGATTATAACCTAGAGTTTCAAAAGGATGAGTAAATTATGCCTGCAGGCTTGTTTTTGTCAGGAAATATCTTATTACTCATCATCTTGAAAAGAGGTAGCACTTTAGAAGGCATGGGAAGCAGAAATTAGGAGCAGGATATTCCCACTGGGTTTCTGAACTCCATTGTCATGCTGCGATGTGGGTCAGAAGCCTGCACTGTGTGGAAAAAACAGGCACTCAATGTGATTTTCCCCACAACAGCCAATTAATGGCCAGAGGGCAGGCTCACCATTCAATTAAAGATTGGCGGACGGGCTCTTGAAGTCACAGGGTTAATCAGAGGCTGCCCTACTTGCAGGGAGCAGCAGCAGGCTGCAATAGCAAATAAGTGAGGGAGAAGACACTTCAAAATGGAGGTGTCCTTGGTCCAATGATTTTAAAATTTAAATTTAAAAATGGCTTTTGCAGCCAGGCCACCACTCTGGTGGGGTAGCCCCTTTAGAGGGTGGCCTGATAATGCTACAGCACCTAGGAATGCAGGGAGGGCCTCTAGGCCTGCCTGAAACACTGATTCCCACCCCCACCCCCCTCCACCCCCCCGACTCCCTAGTCTACCACAGGGAAGCTGCCTGCATGCACCTAAACCTAGTATACCCTAGTACCAGTGGGAACCTGGAGGTTGACAGGAAAATTCCAACTGGCCTCCTTTAACTGGCCTTAAGTGGCCCTTAATGAGCCATGCCAGCTACCTGCCATGAGCAGGTGTGTGGTCCTGCTGCCTCCCTATCCTGACTCTGCAAAAAAATGGCCCAGGGAGTTGGGATACAGCAGGGAAGCCGGCCCACCAACTGGTGGGGCTGTTTTCAGCTCCCACCCACCTTGCAGCCCAGTGCCAGCAGTGCCTAAACATCAAGTACCAGATGTTTTGTTCATTACTGCAAACGTCTCCTGTGGAAACGTTGCTAAACTTACTTCTGTTCATGGGCAAGTTGCCAGAAATATTATTTACACACCTGGTAAACTGAGGAAAACAGCTTGGGCAGAAGCCTGTACCTTGAGCAGGTAGAAAACCAACAGATTTAACAACACATGTTTATGTTTTAAAATCTTCTCCTTCCTTCCTGGCACTGCTTTTAATAAACTCCAAAGATTGTGCTTACTCTGCAGATTCTGTTCCTGCTGTAATAAGCAGTTAACTAAAAAACCATTGCTCATCATTGTAAACAAAAGCTGGTTCATTTGACAATGTTTCCTTTTTACACAAGATATTAAAGTCAGTTTGGATTGGCTAATACAGACTGCATCAGGCCTATTTCAGTGTTAATATAATATCTCTGCCTTAAAGCAGTACAGGTTGTCTACCCAGGAGAAAAATGATCAGTAAAGTTGAATTTAAAAAGTTGAATCTTAAAACGCAGTTCCAGCATGCAAAGGGGAGAACAAAATTTCACGTTGTAACTATCTGTTTAAACTGGAGAACATCATCCTGTATAGTTCCTATGCAAGCTTTCCTTCTTTGTCTGAAAACAAGCAACACAATGTTGAAAAAATATTGTGACAAATATGACATTACTGACTTCTGTAAGGGGAAAATGATCCTAAAGCTGACGACACAATCCCAATCAAAGGTTGGAAAATTTTGCATTGCATGCTACTCACATCATCGGGTTTTGTCTAGCACTCTTTAAACAAATTTACAATGCCACTCATCATTAAATTTGCAGCTTCACAATATCTTTCTTGATCAGTTGCACCGGAACCTTGTGCTTCTTTGGCATCACTATTATTCAAAGAGCCGTTTTGATGTATTTTCTGACATCCTTTACAGGTCACAGTTATCCAAAACCTTCTATAATTGTCTCTATGTGTTACATTTTCCATGCTTTACTGTCTCCTCAATCTCAATTATAGATCATTAAATTCACTCACTAAGGGATAATCTGACAGTGCCACAGCAGGTACAGTCAGGACCCAGGTGGAGAAGGCAGACCCTCCTGCTCTGGTGTAGATTTCCCTGGAGTTCACAACAGCTCACTTGTGCATGCTGAAGGAGGTCATTATTCAGTTAAATTGACAGTAAGGTCAACACAATGTTGTATAAATTGTCCTTGTGACATTTTTATAAAGCAAAGTGCATTGCAATCAAACTGTTGAATTTTTGTGTGAAAAGTATAGTGCAATATTAAAAAAATCCCATCTCACCACAGGTTAAAGTTTTCAACCTAGATCAAATACATCTGTAACAGTGGAAAACCAGCCAGATAGTAACCCAAAGAAATTAAGATAATTCCAAATTATTTTTCTTCCTAATGTAACCTATATTGAGTTCAAATGGCACAGCCATAGTACAACTATTATAAGGTGGACACAAATGGATGGATTTTGGATGGAGAATTCTGGCCGCGGGCACAATCTTTTGTTCACAACTATAAGGACATAAGACATACTGGCAGGAGCCATTTGAGGCTCTGAAACTGTCCACCATTCATGGCTGATCATCTACCTCAATTCCACATTCCCACACTATTCCCATATCCCTTACTTCCTTTAATACCCCAAAATCTAGTGACCTCTGTCTTGAATATACTCAACAACTGAGCAACCACAGCTCTTTGTGGGTAGAGAACTCCAAAAATTTACAACCCTTTCTTGCAGAAATTTCTTCTCATCTTAGTCCTAAATGGCCAACCCCTTATTCTGAGATTGTGATGCCGTGTTCTAGATTCTCCAGCCAGGGAAACATTATTCAGCACCTATTCTGTCAAGATCCTTAATAATTTTATGTTTCAATTAGATCACTTCTCATTCCACTAAACTCCAGGATATACAGATCTAGAATACTCAACCTATCCTCACAGGAAAATCCCCTCATTCTAAGGAACCAGCTGGTGAACCTTTGTTGCACTCCATCTAGAGCAGGCATGTCCCTCCTTAGGTAAGGGAACCAAAATTGCACACACTGCTCCTTATCAATGCGCTATATAATTGTAATAGGACTTCTTCATCCTTATACTCCAATTCCTTTGTAACAAAAGCTAATATAACATTTTACTTCCTAATTGCTTGCTGTACCTCCATTTTAACTTTTATAATTCATGGGCATCCAGAGCCTTCTTAAGGCGAACATTTCCCAGTTTCTCACCTTTCAAAAAATATAATTCTTTTTTATTTTTCCTATCCAGGTAAATAACTTCACACTTTACCACATTACATTCTATCTGCCATGTTTTTGCCCACTCACCCAAACTTTCTGTATCTCTCTGCAGCCTCTTTGGCTCCTCCTCACCTCTAATTTCCCACTTAACTTTGTATCATCAGCAAACATTGATATGCTATACTTAATCCCCTCATCTAAGCCGTGAATATAGGTTGTAAATAGCTGAGGTCCAAGTACTGATCCTTGCACTACCCTGTTGGTTACAGCCTGCCAACCCAAAAATGTCCCTTTAATTTCTATCTCTGCTTTCTGTCAATTAACCAATCCCCAATCCATGTTAAGTCCTAGTTTTTTGTAATAAGTTTTTGGGTGCACCATTGTGAGTGTTTTTGAAAATTCAAATACACTACATCCACTGTTCCCCCTTATCCATCCTCCTAGTTACATCCTCAAATAATTCCAACATATTTGTCAAACACAATTTCCCTAGAATTCTGAGAGATCAAAACCAACGCACCCATTAACGCTGCAACTACCTCTTTTAAAACCCAAGGATGCAGGTCTTGAGGCCCAGGAGATTTGTCGCTTCTTAGTCCCATTCTCAAGGGCAACTACAGATTGGCAACAAATAGTGGCCTTGCCAGCGATGTCCACATCCCATTAAAGAATAATGAATATGAACCTTATACTGATTACTTTAAGTTCCTCTCTGCTGCTTGCCGTGTTAACATGAGAGTAAAAAACATGCAAGTCTTAGTCACAAAGCACTATAAAGCTCACAGGTACCTGTCAATCCATATTCTGCCTCTCCACCTCTGTCTCTCTTTCTTTAAGTCATTTCTTAAAACCTATCCCTTTGACTAAGTTTTTGGTCACCTGTCCTTATGTGGCTTGGTGTCAAATTTTGTTTGACTACACTCCTGTGGAGGACCTATAGGATGTTTTACTACTTTAAAGTGCTATATAAATACAAGTTCTTGTTGTAAACAAGTCTGTCTATGTGCAACTTATCTTCTCTGTCTGAGTCTGTCACTTCTTTAAAGCCTCGTGCTTCTTTTCTTTTTCATTGGCTACTGGGGAAAGTAGAGCGTACAGGGAGTTAAAGTGACTGACAGCTCATATTCCATCACTGCCAACATGATCTATCAGCAACCATTTTTCATATTATTCAAAGATTCTATCCTATAAGCAGCCTTTTACTCCTTAGCATATGTAGGACAACCCCAAATCTGACGCTGAGTTGGCTGATGTTGACTGGGACAGCAGCTGAGTGAGCCCACATTTGGCCTCAATCTTGAGCTCACAAAGAATAAAGATAAAATCAGCCTGGCTCTCCGGTTCATATTGACTATCCATTGACACCCACTGGAAAATACATGTATGTGGATGGCTGATAGCTACAGGATTAGACTTAGCTGTAGTATCCCCTTAGTTCAATTGCCTGCCCCCATTCACTACCTAATCTGACATGTGAAGAATGGCCACTAGACCCACCGAATAGTAGTTCAGCATGAGTCATTTGTCCTTCTTTGAGGAGTTGAAGTCAATGCCCATTGCGGCATGTAGAGTGTGCCTGGTGGCACATTTTTATTATTGTTTGAGCTTTAGGACCACTTGGGAAAATAAACTAATGTCTCTTGTCAGTGATATTATTTGTGTCAGCACAGTCAGCTAGAAACCTCTAATCGCAAAGTCAGGAAAAAATTGTACCACATGACTCTTACATCAGACCAACTCACTGGCAAAAATAAATCAGAGTAACAGGATTGAAAATAGTTCCAATTTTTTGAAAATGAAAATACTAGAAATACACAGCAGAAAACAATTTTTTTCCCAATCCCTAGTTTAAGTATCTCTTCAGAATATATTGGGACTGCGTTCTGAGACAGTGGCTGTGCACTCTTTTCTATCAGAGGTGTACATATGATAGTTTCACCTGGATCATAGTGCAAAAAAGGTTTCATTTCCCAGTCACTTCTCTGCCCATGATGTATTTGCAGCAATTGCTGTTATCAGATTTGATGGGCTAGATTTTTATCCTTGAGCCGGATACCGGGAGTCGGGAAAATTCCCAGCTCAGCCCGCCCACCTAGGAAGAAAGAGCCAGGAAAGATGGGGTTTTCATTTTTGTGTGTGTGTGCGTGTAGGGGTGTGGTGGGTGGTGCAGACTGCTGTTGGGCCAAGAGTTTGGAGGCAGCCAAAAAGGCTGGTGGGTGCCAGGGCAGGGCTGTTTAAAAGGCCCACCTTGGCACTGTGGGACTTCATCCCAGTTATAATGAAAAAACGTAAGGCTCTCTAGCCCTCACCCCTCACATACTCCCTATGTCCCATCCCTGTGACCTCCTCTTCCCCCATGGCCCCTCATGTCCCCATGTCAAGATATGCCTTCCATCTATCCCCAATAGGCCCTCATACCCCCCATACCAAGGAATGCACCCCACTCACCCCCATGACCCCTCAGGTCCCCCATGCAAGGCTATGCCCTCAACCACTTCTATGGTCCCTCATGTCCCACCATGCCAAGTTATCGAACTTCCAGGCTCATTCACGCCACTTACGCCATATAGAACCACTGAATCTCATATTGACAATAGGATGTGTAGAAAAAAAAGCTCTAAAAAGTCATTCATTGATAACCTAACACTTTCTTTAAAAAACTCCTTTTTAGTACAGGCCAAAAACAGTGTCTATCATCCAGACAGTTTAAGGTTTCAATAGCT
Source organism: Carcharodon carcharias (assembly GCF_017639515.1). NCBI lineage: Eukaryota > Metazoa > Chordata > Chondrichthyes > Lamniformes > Lamnidae > Carcharodon > Carcharodon carcharias. The sequence continues at coordinate 44,208,597 of NC_054482.1, forward strand.
GAAACTACAAGCACTTGAAACCGCCTTCTCTTGTGTAAATAAACATTGTACAATTGACAGAAGCTATCAGATGGCCAGGGCTATTAATCAAGCAATATGTTCTCTGGGGCTCAGGTGTTTCAGCATTCTAATGGATACCTGGGCTCTGAGCCAAGAATGCATAATGAGGCTTAAAATCCATAATGAGGCTCATGAAAATTCAGCCAAATATATCAGTACCTGATTGCTTTTGGCTTTAGAATCATAGAATCATATAGCGTAGAAGGCGACAATTCAGCTGCAATCTACTTGTTTTTGATTGGCATCGGATGGAAATTCTCTCCTCAAAGGGGAACATCTCCGTAGTTGGAGAGGCATTTTCAAAGTAGGCACAGCTTCCCTTCCCCTTTCAATTAAAATAACATTTTAAGTTTCACTTTCCAGTCAAAGAAATGAGTTTTGATGACCTCATCACAGCCTCACTGATATTTAATATTTACATGCGATAGCCATTGGAAATTCATGCCATTTTCCTCATTAAAATGACTCACATCGCCTTGACAGAAGTTTACCTTTGATCGCCAATACAGAAAATCAACAAAATGCATAATTTGTCATTAACCAACATTTAGAGTTTGTTTTGAAATACTACAAAACCAGCTAAAACGTTTCTTTTCTGGAGTGTACCAAGCCTATTGATTTTCACTGACAGCAGGATTATGATGCTCAGAAGATTACAAGAATGTCTTGACCCATAGTAGATTTTAATTCATGTCATCAAACTTACCATAATTGAGGTGCCGGATACAGTCATTAAGAACAGCCCCAAATTCCTGCTGCGCCTCTTCATTCTCAAAACAGAAGTAACTATGCTTTCGGTAAGGGTGCCATAGGTACACTGGGTATTGGGTGTGGTTAATGAGAAAGCTCTGATTACCGTCTTTCCCATTGGTTGCTGAGAAATAAACACAGAATGGATGTTATGAGGAGATGAAGAGTAAATATAATGGCCATTTATTAATCACCTAAAGCAGTAACTTATGTCCAACATAACCTTTAATTACTTCTTGTAGTGTGCAGAGCTTGGGCCCTTTAAACATTTTAATATGGCCACACACACCAGTAATTTAAAGGGGTCAACTTGTGCATGGTCTGCATGAAAACCTTCAGGTTCCTGCATGATCACGCAGCTGCACAGCTTACAGGAAACATTACTTATATCCCCATTTACACATCTGGGGTCTGCTTTAGATAGTTCACTCCCATGTGAACTTTATGGTTCTTACTTTTGTGAGTTCACCTGCACCCAATATCTAATAATACAATAGTGTAACCTGCGATGTAACAATAGGACCCCTTTGTGATCTGAACTGGATATTGTGTCTATCATACGCCCACATGTCGATGTCTTCAATCTTTGAATGGCAGATTAATAACTATTTTCTAAGACATGGGTATGGATTTTCAACTTGCCATCTAAGCCTTAAACTGGCATCAACAATCAACCCTGCATGATAGAATCCACTCAATTTTCCTTAACTTTTGAACCGTTCCTCATGAATAAAATAGAATGCTTTTCACGATCACCAGGGACAGAGTTACTATTTTGTGGGGGGAGTTGAGGAAGAGGGCGCGGGCATGGACCTGGTCGGCACCCGTGATCAGGTCTGCGCCGCCATTTCACACGGGCTGATTAAGGCTCACCCAGCGTATTTGCCGACTCCCATGGATAGAGGGAGTGTGCATGCGGCAGCGGGCGTGCACAGACCGCTTGGTCCAATGGCGGCCTGGCAGTCTGCTTAAAAGAAAGCCTGGCAGCTTCCTGTAGGCTGATGACAATGGCCAGTTCGAGGTACACCACAGGGGGTCAGCTGAGCAGGCCAGGCTGGGTGGGCAAGCAGATAGTGCCCATGCTTAGATCAGCCTGAGTGGTTCATGAGGAGATGAGTTCTCCCCTGCACCATGTGTTGCTCTTAGTCGCACATGACTAGAATGGGGGGCAACCTGCAGGAGATGCAGCTAGGCGCATACTCAGAACTCCAACTCATGTCCTATTCATGGTGATGAGAAGGGGGAAGGGGAGCCTCAAGGTGTCGTGGCCAAGAGCCTCTGCTGCCCTCGATGCTGCACATAGTTGCGCTTCCTTGCTATGGGAGCAAAGACTGTGTGGTTCCTAAAGTGATGTACGCAACATGTGTCCAAGGTGGCCATTGGGGGGGTTGGGAGCAGGTGTGTGACTGATCAGCAGTAGCGGAGAGGGGAGGCACTGGGGGCCTGATATGGGCCACTGTCGTTGGGGTGCAGCGTGTGCATGCAGAGTCCATATGAACATTGCTGCAATTCTGCAATGAGTGGTCTTCTCTCTTTCTCAGGAGAACAATGCTCATAATGTGTCGGAGCATTCGAGAGCTGGAGGTGGCCACTTCCTGATGTTAAGCCACTTCGAGCAAGAGGCCCTTGAGCTTGAAAGGTGCCATGCACCCAGGTCAACTGGTGTTGGTGAGGCTGGGGTGGAACAGCCAGGTATTTGAGGCCAACAGTGAGATCTGCAATGCCCTCCCAACAACCATAGCACTGATAATTGTTTAATTTGTTATTGTTGCAACATTGCTCGGTCACAGAGTGATAGTCAGAGGCGTAAAACACAGAAAAGGCCCTTTGGCCCATCGAGGATGCGTGGGTTAATCATGTACCTAACTATTCTAATCCCATTTCCCAGCAGTATGCCCATAGCCTTGTATGCCATGGCATCACAACTGCACATTCAAATACTTATTACATGTTAGGAGGATTTCTGCATCTACCACCCTTTCGGGCAGTGCGTTCCACATTCCCAACACACTCCGTGTGTAAAAGTTGCTCATCACATCCCCTATAAACCTCCTGCCCCTTACCTTAAACCTACATCACCTGGTTACTGATCTCTCCACCAAGGGGAAAAGTTCCTTTCTGTCAATCCTATCTTTGCCCCTCGTAAGTTTACACACCTCAATCATGTCAGCCTTCAATCTCCTCTGCTGCAGGGGAAATAACCCCAGTCTATGCTCTCCCTCCTCATAAGCCAAACTCTGTAGGCCAGGCATCATCCTGGTAAACGACCTCTGCATTCTCTCCACTCCAATCACGTCCCTCCTGTGAAGCGCATTTCAGAACTGCACACAGAACTATAGCTGTGGCCTAGGCAGTGTTTTCTGCACTTGGAACATTACCTCCCTGCTCCTATATTCTATGCCTCGGCTAATAAAGGCAAGTATGGCATTTGCCTTCTTAAACAGCTTACGCACCTGTCCCGCTACCTTAAGGGGCCTGTCAACATGCACATCAAGGTCCCTCTGATCCTTGGAACTTCTCAGGGTCCGACCATTCATCGTGTATTCCCGTGCCTTGTTTGTCTTGCCCAAGTGCATGATCTCACATTATATTCCATTTGGCATTCATCAGCCCATCTGATCAGCCTATCTATATCCACCTATAATGTAAGTCTATCCTCCTCACTATTTGCCACCCCACCAATGTTCGTCTCCATTGGTTCTGGAAGGTTGAACGCATAAAGAGCCAGGGGGAAAGGGATGATGTGTGTCACTGTGTGCACGCTAACTGATTGACTGTCCTTGTTGTTCATTTCAGCATCATCAGAGCATGGCTGCCAGGAGGAACTGCAGATGCCCCCTCTCACATCTGAGGGCCCTCAAGTGTCACACCATTCCTGCGGGGCAGGCACCAGCGCAGATACTAGCACCTCAGTGGGCATTGTAACATCAGCTAGTGTCCCGGGGCACAGTGGAGAGGGCACTTCACATTCGCTGGAGGAGCTGGCAGAGACAGAGAGTGCCGAGGGCACCAGCAGTTGAAGGACCGCAGGGGACTAGGCACATGCTCAGTCGGTGCGTGATGATGTGCCTTTGGAGTTGTCCGTGAAGCAGCAGTTGCAGGAAATGCGGCTGGATGTGTGGGAGCATCTGGGAGTGATACATGAGGCTGTGCTTCGCTTGGTATCTGTAGTGGAGGCGTCCACGTGGAGCATCACTGATGCAATGAGCCTCATGGCAGAGCGTCATGCTTCCTCCATGGAGAGAGTGGCAACTCTCGTGGAGAGGCGTCTCCAGGAGAACAAGCAGCTCCTCCTGGGGTTACACTCGGACCTGCAAGCCCTCACAGCACCACTGGCCACAGCTGGTCATTGCCAATGTGGGAGATGGCGTGGGCTTCAAGCTTCCCAACTTGATGCCCACCCATCCATGGTAAGCAGAGAGGTCTGAGGCGACCTCACGTCGGCGCAGCAGCTGCCTGTTGTATCTGCGGGCTCCTCTCATGGTGCTCCGGATGAGGACACCAGGTACCCCTCTCCCAGTGACCACTTCATCAGGTGAGGCTGCGATGACTGGGGAGGTGCCAGCTGTGGAACTGGCAGATCCCTCCCAGGCGGGGCCAGCACAGGCTCCACAGGCCAGGGGACGACCGCCAAGATCATCAAGGCTAACAGGACAGCAGAGTCAGCAGGCTGTCTCAGATGCCACTCCCAGCGATGGGGCATCACCAAGACATAGCGCCCATAAACAAAAGCATAAGGCACCTGAGGCACACCACGGGTTTCTCACTGGTGCTTTTGTGTTGGCCCAAGATTAGGTCCTTAGAATTTCTTTTTTGCTTGTTTACAGCATTGTTTTGCAATTAGGAGAACATCTGATTTGAAAATTAAAAACCATGGCTGAGGGTGATTCGTTTGTGCTGCATGTGTATGTTTAAGAGAAATGTCTTGAGTGTTTGGTTGGACATTCAAGTTTATGTACAAGGCCCTTAATTCCGGCTGATGACCTGGCAGATTTTGCACTTCGGTATTGAATATGGATGCGCCAGGCAAGGCTGGTCCTGCTGATACATTTGAGCTGAGCTGGCTGAAGGTTCATTGAATTAAAGCCTCCCAGGTGTCCCTGCCTTCTTGGTATAGTCCCGGGTCAGCGTCTAGCCCCTCAGCATTCCCCTGTGCTTCCTTATCCTCAGAATCAGTGTCATCGTGTGCAGCCACAGACACTGTGTCAACGTCTTCATCGTCCACTGTGTCCCCCCCTTTCCAGCGCAAGATTGTGGAGAGTGCAGCATGCAACCACTATCACCGAGACACGATCTGGGGGTACTGCCCCCTGAGCGGTCCAGGCGTCGGAAGCGCATCTTGAGAAGACCGATGGCTCTCTCCACCACAGCCCTTGTGGAGATGAGACTCATATTGTACCACTGCTCAGCTTCTGTTCTTGGATGGCGGAGAGGTGTCATGAGCCACCTTCTGAGTGGATAGCCCTTGTCACCCAGCAGCCATCCATCCAGCCGGGCTGGAACACTGAATAGCCCCAGCTCCTGGGAGTGTCTGAGGATATAGGCATCAAGGGAGCTGCCTGGGTGCCTTGCACAGACTTGCAGAATCTGCATCCTGTGATCACACACTATCTGCATGTTCATGGAGTGGAAGCTCTACCTGTTGACGAAGGCACCGGGCTCACCTGCTGGCGCCTTGATGGCCACGTGTGCAGTCTATTGCACCCTGGACACGGGGAAACCAGCAATGGCCGCGAAGCCTGTGTCTGACTTGCCTGGTTGCAGCGGAAGTGGATGAAGGTCAATGCATACCTGAACAGAGCGTCTGTGACCTGCTCAACAGAAGTGTGGACAGCTGATTGGGAGATGCCACAAAGATCACCCACCGAGCCCTGGAAGGAGCCAGAGGCATAGAAGTTGAGGGCAATTGTGACCTTCAGAGCCACTGGCATGGGGTGTCCGCCCACAAAATTAGGAGAGATCTCAGGGCCAATCATCTGACAGATATAGTTGACTGTCTCCCTTGACAGTCGGAACCTCCTTCGGCACAGCACCTCAGACCCTGGCAGCAGGATAATGGTGTCTTCTGTGGCCCCTTCCGCCTTGGACTACCTCTTGGCCCTGCGCCCCTTGTGCCTGTGCCTGTCCTCCCAAAGGTGGCTCCCCTGGAGGCTGTTTGTCCAATCCTGGCCTCCTCCCCCTTCTAGCCCTCCCTTCCTCCTCAGAGGGAGCTCCAGTGGACATGTCAGATCCCATACCCAGGCTAAGCAGAGGCCTCCAGAAAGCTGCAGGCCTGCTAAAGATTCCCGACTGCAGAGTGCTGACCAGAAGGTTCAAAGTACACAAAAAGCAGCTGGAATGCGTTCAGAACTACTGCAGATCACACAGTTTAAAATACTTTCTCCAGTAATACTCCAGAAAACAGATTGACAACCCCACTGTGCCCTCTTATCCCGTGGATGAGGTTCATAGAAAAGTCTCTTAACTGCCTGCCCATTGCGCCCGTGCATCGACCCGAAGATCACATAGGTGCCTAAAAATCACCGTCGATTGACGAATAAAGGGCCTTAACTAGTCCGTTAATTAATGGCGGGTGCACGTCGAACGTCACCGTGCACCTGCCCAGTGAAATATCGCGATGGTATGCGGTGACGTCAGGATGCTCGTTCAACGTCACCATGCGTCATTTTACGCGCAGACGTGCGGGACCCGCAACCCCCCCCACCACCACCCCCCCAACCCCGAACGTCAAACTGAAAATTCTGCCCTAGATGTCTCAAAACACATTACAACTAATGAAGTACTTTTAAAATGTAGTCATTGCAATAATGCAGGAAACATGGCAGCCAGTGGACAGCAAGCTCCAACAAACAGCTATGTGATAATGACCAGATAATCTGTTATTTTTGTGATTTTGATTGAATATTGACCAAGTCACCAGGGATAACTTCCCTGCTCTTCTTTGAAATTGTGCCACGGGATCTTGTGCCACAGGATCTTTTGCATCCAACTGAGGTAGATGGGGCCTCTCAGCTGAAAGGCAGCACCTCTGACAGTGCAGCACTCCCTCAGTACTGCACTGGGCTGTCAGCTTTGATTTTTGTGCTGAAGCCCTGGAGTGGGATTTGAACCCAGAAGCTGGTGAATCAGACATGAGAGTGCAACCAACTGAGTGATGGCTGACACTAAGTAAAAATAATAAGCCATGCTGACCTGCTCTGGGTTAATGGACTGATTATTACTACTTTAGATGAGTTTAAAATTGAAATAGACCAATGCTTACAGAGGTTTGTTCAGCATTCGGCTTACAATAAATTGCCAAGGTCTCTCTAGCCTTCTGGACAGACCATCCTGACTTTTCAGTTCTGTCCATTTACCCCTTGACTGTACTGAAAGCTGGGGACTGTACCTCTGACTCTTCTGATCAATGATTGGTCAATGTACCTATCAATTAAACTAGCCATCCCCCCCAGTCCTCCTCAGACATCCCCAACAAGAGAGAATTATCAGCTGGCTATCTTGTGCTCAACATAAGGGGCAGGATTTGCGGGTCATCAGGCAGGCGGGCCCGGTGACGGCCAGGAACTGGCCTGCTGCCCTCAATTGGCCCCCGGCCGCAAATTCATGCTGGTTGGCCAATTAACATCCAGCCAGCATGAAACGTGCACTGAAAGGCTCAGCGCTGCCAGGGTGGAGGCAGGAAGAGAGCAAGTGCTGAAGTCTGCGCTTACACGGAGGAGTGCGCAATGAAAGCTCCCTGCAGGCCAAGAGCTGCCGCAGGGAGCTGAAGAATTTTAAAAACAAAAATAAAGATTTTAAAATCCCGAAAAAAATTTCCACCATAGGACTCATTCACCCGAACATATAGATTATAAAAATTCTGTCAGAACACTTTTGGTTTTATTTTTAAATTAATCTCGAAAATCTCACCCTGCCCGTGGATGAGGCCTCCTCAAAAATCCGAAGGCCGTTCTGACCTATTTGCTCACCCGCCCACCAACCATGAGGTTGGATGGGCAGCGAAAAATCGCTCTTAATTAATACTTCAATGGCCTTAATAGGCTTCTTCGTTGTCGGCTGGTGAGGTGCTGACTCTCGCATGCACCCGCTGACCGAAATATCGTGCAAGTGCGCAAAGATGTCGGGACACTCGCTCAATGTCATCACGCGTTATTTTACGCCTGATTGGGTTGGGCATGCGCCCACCCGTGGAACATAAAATTCTGCCCAAGGTGTGACAATCTGATGAGAGTCTGAGATATGCCAATTAATTATTTGTTGCCCTTTGACAAATTTTAAAGTCACGCAAGCTCATTTTAACTTGAATCACATGCTTAAACATGAATCATTTCTATATCCTTTTGATGAAAAAAAATCAAAAATCCCAAAAAGTGACATCTTTATATCATAGGATTGTAATATGCTAAAGTCCCAGTACTACAGAATCTGCCTACTCAAGGTGGGTCCCGCAGCATCAGCCAATGCGGTGTGCATCTTCATCATTGGAAAATGCTCATTCAGGACAACAAGTAGAAAAGCATGGGAAGAATTTTACCCCCATCGGAGGGGGGGGATGTGCAGGATTGGATGCGTGCAGGCGCGCCTCCGATCGGCACCATTGATTGGGTGCACGCCACCATTTTACGTGGGCAGGCCAATCACACCCAGTGTGATGTCCACCAGGGAGCACTACGTGTTCCCTGTGTGGGCTGTGGGGAGGAGATTCCTTCAGCCAAGAGTGCGCTCTTTTGCACATGAGCATGAAACAGCACACTCACGTCCCTGAAGCTAAGTGCTGCCTCAGGGAGATCGGCTCCAAATGTAAAAATGGTAAAGGTATAAAAACAAAATTTCCCTGACATGTACCTTCATGTGACACTGTCACATGAGTTGGGACATGTCCATCACTTTAAATTTTTCAAAACCCTCATGAAACCTCATCCCATGATGAGTTTTCATGCTTTTTCTGAAGCTCGCCAGGGCTCCCGGCCTGCCGCCCAACCTTAGGGTTGGACGGGCAGGTCCATTAATGAGGTTAATGACTTTGTCAATGGCCTCAATAGGCCCCCCGCTCGCCCACCTCAAGATCCTGCCCCATATTGTCTACACTGGTCTGTACAGCTCAGGTGATGTCTATATTTACCACAGGAGAAATGGGTGGGGGGAGGGTAGTGTAAGGAAAGGTAGAAATGAGCCAAGATTTCTAACTTAGGGAAATCAAGGGACAATTGTAACTTTCTGACCACTACCTTGTCTGAAATCAGCTAATTCAAAATGGGGACCAAACCTTGGGGCCCTTCTGGTCCATTTTCCTCTGTCCCACATTAAGCAGAGCATTTCCAATGGAATTGTAAGAGGCCCTTGCCTCTGTATTTTTTGGAATGGCCTGGCACCCTGTGAAAAGTCATTCTCCAGCTTACTGATACTGCCAAATTATATTGCTGAGTGGAATAATTCTACTTCTTGTCCATAGCCCCCCCAATCCAAATCTACTGATTGTTTTCAGTTCCCTCTTTCCTAATACAGATTTTAGAATTTCAACTATGTCAAATCTATTAGTCTTTATTTTATTGAAAACTTACCAAAGTTTCTGCCACCTAAAAACATGAATACTGTTGATGCTTGTGTTATGTGCTTTTTTCCTCCAGGATAACATAAACCTAGACAGAATTACCTGGAAAAACTCAGCAGGTCTGGCAGCATCGGCGGAGAAGAAAAGAGTTGACGTTTCGAGTCCTCATGACCCTTCGACATGTTCTGTCGAAGGGTCATGAGGACTCGAAACGTCAACTCTTTTCTTCTCCGCCGATGCTGCCAGACCTGCTGAGTTTTTCCAGGTAATTCTGTTTTTGTTTTTGTTTTGGATTTCCAGCATCCGCAGTTTTTTTGTTTTTATAACATAAACCTAGGTTTGATTTGTGCTGAAACAACTGCAGAAGTCAAAATGCCACCAAAATATCGACAATTCAGTACCACTCACCACTTGGGTCAGGGAAATATTTGTCCACCAATAAGGCATATTCAATCATGGACGTAAGCAATCTGTAACCCGTTGGAATCAGTTTACATTTTGGATCTCCTCCTTTCTGATAGGCCTACAGGTATACACAACATAGAAAGAGCAATCAGTGCCCATGGCAACTCTATAATGTTCTTTTAAAAATTTGTATTAAGGCAATTGTTTACATACACAGACCTTTTCTATGTTCTATAGAAAGATACTTTGATAACTATTGAAGGGATGACATACTCCATTATTGTTGTAATTGTCTTTACATTTTTATTAAAATAAATGATCATTATCCTGGGCAAGGTAAATTTGGAGATTAGGTCAATATGGAGGTCAATATAAACTTTCAGGCTGGGTGCCACCAGAAGACAGAAGGCCCAAACCGCTTTCAGGTTCAGGCCTGTAACATTCTTTGCTTCAAGCTGCAGGTTCCAAACTGGCACCACGCTGCATTTCTCCACACTGTTCCGGAACCAGTCAGCAGGTAAGGCCAGTTTAGGGAGTGGGGTGGGGAAAAAGAGTGGATGCTGGGCAAAAGCGAGAATGGACTGGCACCAGGCCAGTAGATAATCTCTGGATCTCACAAAATCTTATTATACAACACTTACATTTTGGGAGAGGTGTCCAGCGGTTCCCTTATGGGTCAATAGTTTGGCTTCTCAACACCTGGATAAAGTGGGACTGTATGTTTCATGCATGCTTTGCCCATTTTGCCTTGAAAGCCATAATCAGAGTGCCACAACAAATGAAGGACCCCAATTTCAATATTTCAATAGCCTCTTGCCTGGTTCAGGTGAGAGCATCCACCTTAGGACTCTCTGGAAAATGATTTATGTGGGCAAATAAGGTACCTGGCAGATTTCCTGCTAAGTGTCACCCATTTTCTAGATGAGGAATGGGTGGTGACTGGCATCTATAATGATATATTATTTAAAAAATTAAGGTCCGTCTAGATCTTTCTTCCAAGGAAAATAACTCAGACATACTAAAATGCCATGCAGTTTTTATGTAAAGAGAAATGAGATGTAGTGTAAAACGCTGCAGACAAACAAATCAAGTACAAGTTACATTCAATAAACGAGATAACATGCAACAGGAAACTATTGGACCAGGCATGATATGCATAATGTCCATTAACTCTACCATAACATGTAGCAGCTAAAAATCATTAATGATCAATGAAGACAGTTGTGATCAACATTTACTCATTGAAATGAGTGCTTTACAGAAATAACTGAAAAGATGAGGGGATGAAGATGGAAGGGAAATGATCAGAAGCTGATCCTACAAAACGGAATTGTATATAGTTATTGGATGATAAACTAGTGGGAAGGAAAAGCATCTCATTATTACAATGCAAAAAGATGTAATCAATCCTATTCATATGTCACATGATGATCTCTCAAAGTCATCAACTGTTGACTTTACGTTTGCAAAAGTACAGTCCGACTTCAGCTACAATGTGCACATCACTGACCTGGATTTTACAGTCAGCAGTAGACCAATGGTGCTTGCTATTCATTGTGTTTACACTGGTCCACAGTCTTTGCAAGTTTTTGCACTAGAACTTGCAGCGATTACAAATCTGAAACAGCACGGCAGTTTCTACAAGGAACCTGGGACCTGGTTGAACAGGGCAAGCCACTGTGTATCGTTTTAACCAATCAGATTGAAGAACCCTCACCTCAATGAATTTCGGGCTCGGCATGATACTGAACTCTTCTTCCGCCGTCTTCGTCTCCGGGCTCACTTCTTTGGGCAGGAGTCCTCTCCCAGTTCAACGGATCCTTTTACCCATCTTCAATATTCTCCCTCCACCTGGACCCCTCCCTCTGGATTCTTACCTTCTCTCGATCTTTTCATTGAGAACTGTCGGCGCGACATTAGTCGTCTCAATTTCTCTGCTCCTCTCACCCATTCTAACCTGTCTCTCTCTGAACTTACTGCACTCCATTCTCTCAGGTCCAACCCTGACATTGTCATCAAACCCGCTGACAAGGGTGGTGCTGTTGTTGTCTGGCGCACTGACCTCTACCACGCGGAGGCTGAGCGTCAACTCGCAGACACTTCCTCCTACCTCTCCCTGGACCATGACCCCACCACTGAACATCAAGCCATTGTTTCCAGGACTGTCACTGACCTCATCTCCTCTGGGGATCTCCCTCCCACAGCTTCCAACCTGATAGTTGCCCAACCTCGGACGGCCCGCTTCTATCTCCTACCCAAAATCCACAAACAGAACTGCCCCGGTAGACCGATCGTCTCAGCTTGCTCCTGCCCCACAGAACTCATTTCTCGTTATCTTGACTCCCTTCTCTCTCCCCTTGTCCAGTCCCTTCCCACCTACATCCGTAATTCCTCTGACACCTTACGTCACATCAACAATTTCCAGTTCCCTGGCCCCTACCGCTTCCTCTTCACCATGGACGTCCAATCCCTCTACACCTCCATCCCCCACCAGGATGGTCTGAGGGCCCTTAGCTTCTTCCTCGAACAGAGGCCCGAACAATCCCCATCCACCACTACTCTCCTCCGTCTGGCTGAACTTGTTCTCACGCTGAACAATTTCTCCTTCAACTCCTCTCACTTCCTCCAAATAAAAGGTGTGGCTATGGGTACCCGCATGGGCCCCAGCTATGCCTGTCTCTTTATGGGGTATGTGGAACATTCCTTGTTGCAGTCCTACTCCGGCCCCCTTCCACAACTCTTTCTCCGGTACATCGATGATTATTTCGGTGCTGCTTCATGCTCTCGTCAGGACTTGGAAAAATTTATTAATTTTGCTTCCAATCTCCACCCCTCCATCATTTTCACGTGGTCCATCTCTGACACTTCCCTTCCCTTCCTTGACCTCTCTGTCTCAATCTCTGGTGATAGACTGTCCACCAATATCCATTACAAACCCACCGACACCCACAGCTATCTCGACTACAGCTCCTCACACCCCACTTCCTGTAAGGACTCCATCCCATTCTCTCAGTTCCTTCGCCTCCGTCGCATCTGTTCCGATGATGCTACATTCAAAAACAGTTCCTCTGACATGTCCTCCTTCTTCCTTAACCGAGGTTTTCCACCCACGGTCGTTGACAGGGCCCTCAACCGTGTCCGGCCCATCTCCCGCGCATCCGCCCTCACTCCTTCTCCTCCCTCCCAGAAACATGATAGGGTCCCCCTTGTCCTCACTTATCACCCCACCAGCCTCCGCATTCAAAGGATCATCCTCCGCCATTTCCGCCAACTCCAGCATGATGCCACTACCAAACACATCTTCCCTTCACCCCCCTTATCGGCATTCCGTAGGGATCGCTCCCTCCGGGACACCCTGGTCCACTCCTCCATCACCCCCTACTCCTCAACCCCCTCCTATGGCACAACCCCTTGCCCACGCAAAAGATGCAACACCTGCCCCTTCACTTCCTCTCTCCTCACCGTCCAAGGACCCAAACACTCCTTTCAAGTGAAGCAGCATTTCACTTGCATTTCCCCCAACTTAGTCTACTGCATTCGTTGCTCCCAATGTGGTCTCCTCTACATTGGAGAGACCAAACGTAAACTGGGCGACCGCTTTGCAGAACACCTGCGGTCTGTCCGCAAGAATGACCCAAACCTCCCTGTCACTTGCCATTTTAACACTCCACCCTGCTCTCTTGCCCACATGTCTGTCCTTGGCTTGCTGCATTGTTCCAGTGAAGCCCAACGCAAACTGGAGGAACAACACCTCATCTTCCGACTAGGGACTTTACAGCCTTCCGGACTGAATATTGAATTCAACAACTTTAGGTCGTGAGTCCCCTCCCCCATCCCCACCCCCTTTCTGTTTCCCCCTTCTTTTTTTTTTTCCCAATAAATTATAAAGATTTTCCTTTTCCCACCTATTTCCATTATATAAAATAAAAAAAAAACCCACTAGAGCTATACCTTGAGTGCCCTACCATCCATTCTTAATTAGCACATTCGTTTAGATAATATCACCAACTTTAACTTTAACACCTATGTGTTCTATTGTACTATTGTTGTTGACATCTTTTGATGATCTGCTTCTATCACTGCTTGTTTGTCGCTACAACCACACCAACCCCCTCCACCTCTCTGTCTCTCTATCTCTCCGCCCCCCACACACACACCTTAAACCAGCTTATATTTCAGCTCTTTCCTGGACTCGAACTCAAGTTCTGTCGAAGGGTCATGAGGACTCGAAACGTCAACTCTTTTCTTCTCCGCCGATGCTGCCAGACCTGCTGAGTTTTTCCAGGTAATTCTGTTTTTGTTTTGAAGAATCCTCATTGGCACACAGGCCAGAATTTTCCAGCCCCTCTCACCCTTCCGGTCCCACCGATGTGAATGGAGATTTCAACGGCTCACCAGCCCCACCGTGGGGGAATCCACTGCGGGGATGCTGGAAAATTCCGGCCACAGAGTCTGGACCAGGAAGTGTTAGTGGGAAGAGTTAATTCAATGTCAAATCATGATCAGAAAACAAAATAAAGAGAGAATTAGAAAATTAGATCAAGAGCAACATACCCTCTATTTTCTTTTGGAGTGCATGGGTGATTAGTTTAAGTGTGTGTGGCCTGTTTAAATTATTTTGTGCAGCCTCACACACATGATAATATAAACAGGCTGACAAGTGTGTGGCCTGGATGCGAACCTTCAGTTTGCTGTGCAGCTATTCAACTTAGAGGGAACATTGATTAAGAGAGGAAAAGATAAGAAACAGAAGAAAAAGTGAAAAGAATTTTAAAACTTTTAATATCTCCAATATTTAGAATCTGAAGGAATGAGACTCCAAACCTGTTAAAAGTTAATTTTCAGTGCCAGCCAGGTTGTGTGGCAGGACATAAGACTTGTCATGTTGTTTTAAATTTACTTATTGTGGAATGGAATAGCCATAATTTTTCCTGGCATGTTTAGTGGGAGTCCAGTGAATAAGTATCAAAATATATCGCAGAAATACCAATATAGTGATGCTTCAGGAGGAGCAGGGTATCTCAGGCAGTAACTTCCTGATCTCCATGTTTAACTGTGTAGATGTAGTTACTGAAAATTGCTATGCGCTTGCCTCTTTAATAACAATGAGCATTGATCGCGTCACTGTTATTTTTACCACAAAATCTGGGCCACCTGTCTTAACATTTTTGTGCCCTCTCCATGAAGTCCCAATAGATTATTGCTGCCTAGCAACCCTAATGCTCATGCCACATAGCTATAATTTAGGTCTTGAACACCACAATGGTGGGAGATGGCCTGCAAAATGGACATGCCCCAAATTCATATTTAAATGAAGAGTCTCTCTCTTTAACTCTGTGGCATCTCTTGCTGCTGCTCCCATTTTCTGAAACCTCCATAGGGGCATAAATTTGGCAGAGTTGTCAGTTACCTAATTTAACCCACAATAATAGAGAGCTAGGACAATAAAACAATAGAGAAGGGGATAAACAAAGAGCCCATTTTGAAATTCTCTGCTTATATGACAGGCAATGTTGTCCATACTACAGGAAAGGTAGAGCACCTCAAATCCAGCAATCTTGGAACTGCATGAGTCTGTGCCAGATTTCAGAACTTGTCGGTTTTCGTATAAAAATTGGAATGCATTAATTCAAATCAGAACACCTTAATCCAGTGAATAGGGGGTGCAGGAAAACCAACTGACATGATTGCAAAGCACTTTAGGTTAATGGCCATATCGCTGCTGTTATTAATTCACTTCTCACACATGGGATTTTCTATCTCTTTCATGCCTCCCCCACTTCCCTACAGAGGCAAACCCTGTTTAAAGTGAGAACAGGTCAATCAAACTGAAATTATATTTAAAATATCCTCTAGTTGTAACTGAAAACTATTTGTTTTTTATTCATGCAATTTGTATAGTACTCTTTAATAATTCTCTTTGAACTGACTTGGACCAGCTGCAAGAAGGTATCCAGTGCCCATGTAGTTTAAAGACATTTGGGAATCAAGTGCGGCGTTTGATTTTAAACCTTTGGGTGGCCTTAATGGCATCAAAACCCAATACACATAGCCTGTACTAGAGCAAGGATAGGCACATGTCCTGATCCCAAGTACAATATATGGCTAAATATTTTACCTCACCGGATTCTGCAAGTCTTTTGTTCTTCCCGGGTGAGTTCAATCATCTCTGCCACATCTGCACTGGGTCGGGTGTGGTCAAGGTTTGCTGGAGCATGGGAAAAAAATATCCACTGGTTTTCGGACACTGCTGGACATTATTGGATTTGAGGTACTCTACCTGTACAAACTTTAGTGATGAATTAAGCTATTGAAACATAAACTGAATCTGTATGAAGAGGTGCAATTGGCAGTGCCATGCTGCTTTGTCACTCACATCACCATATTGCCTTCTGTTTACTAAATTATTTGTAAATTATCTCAAAATACCAGATGACAGTGTTTCTTTATAAATACTTACACATGGGTTTGTGTTGATGAATGAATTCAAACTGTCTTCCCTGAAGATTTAGTTGTTTAATTTCAGGTCAATCTCACAGGATTTAAACAGGTTGAAATGGGATTCTTAAAATTACTGCCAACAGTGTTTTAAGTAAAAAAAAATTAAATCAAGCAACTCACATTAAGACCTTCATGTGTTACTAAAGATTTGGTTTTGCTCACTGTCATTACTATCATTCTACCACCAGTTATCTGCAAACAGAAATTTATTAATGTTATATGCTGAAGAGAAGCCCCTTTAACTACAGTGGGTTTTGTGGCCATCAAACCTCAGTGAGAAAATGTGCCAGTGAGATAAACCTTACGACCAATGTAATCACCCCCGATACCATGCACTATTGCACCACCATGCAGAATACTACTTGGGTACCATCAAGTATGAGATCACCGATTACAAATATAGAATTTTGCTTAGTGCACCCACAGAATTGGCTCATTGTGGAGATCAAGGAGAACCTTTAATAAGAAAGAAAAAAAGATAAGGAACTCTCACAGCGAGGTGTTATATTTACAAAGAAAGTCTGCAGCCCTGCAAGTGTCAATTGTGCACTCACTGAACTTTACATTTCAGCACAGCATTGCTGCACCAGTTTAGTTTTATTTTACTGTTGTGTGAATAGCAAACCAACAAGCAGGAGCAAAAAGTTACTCACTTCCTTGTTTTCATAGCATTCGACGCTGTTGTCATTCTTTACAACAATGTATCGGTCTTTCCATTTTTTGAGATCTTCCAGATATTGTGTCACTTCCTGTTTATATATCACTTTCCCGGTTCCCTTTCGCTCCTGTAAGGTAGAATGTAGGATCTAAAGCATCATTCCGAGACAACCCACCTCTGCATTTCAAATTGCAGACTCTCTACCTGCCCTTTTACCTCAGGCTGGGCAGATGAAGAAAAGGAGGAACTACAACAAAACACAAAAAAAGGACTAACTTCCACAGGTCCTCTAAACGATAAAGCCGAAGTTACAGAAACTCATGTCTGAGACGAAACATTTTTTCTAGTTGTTTTAATATTCTGGAAAAAGTCTCATTCCTCTCTAGGAATAATTCCAAATGAGCATAAATCATACATCCACGAATTTTGATAAAGATTGAAACATGCAAATAAGAGCAACAATGATGATAATAGTTCCTTCAATGGTTATTGAAATGTGGTTGTGAAGATTTCCACTTCAGTATTTCGCGTGAAACCACAAACATCTTCTGAAAATTTCGTTAGAAATACCCAGAAGAGGAAGTCTTCACCAATAAATTTACAACATCACTACACAGAGCAATCAGAGACATGTTTATCCTGTGTAGTGAAACCTCAACCCGTTTTCTGTCAAAGATAAAAATCGGAAATTGGATAGATTTCTATTATTGTGAATTGTCCAGTTTAAGCTTAATGGGGCAGAAACGTTTGTCAGCACAGTCTCAAATCCATTAATTTATCCAAATACTGAGGTACAGATCCAAATTAATCAGGAATCAACCTGATGACTCTTCCTGCATCACTGCCTTCTGCTACAGCGGATGTTAGACCCAATCCAATCGGGTGAAGAACAAGAAAAACAACAACTTGCATTTATAAATATCACAATCAGTTATTTTAAGCATAGTCACAACTGTAATGTAAGCAAATGCAGCCACTAATCTATGCAGAGCAAGGACCCTCAAACAGCAATGGGAAAATCATCAGTTACCCTGGCTGGGATTATCCACTCCCACAGGCGGCAGGAATCGTCACAGATGGGACTGAAAATTTGACAGACCAGCCCAAAGGTCCGTTGACTCTGGACAGAAGTGCTTCCTTGAGAAATAAATATTCTTCAGAACACTGGGACAACTCACCAGCTATTTTTCCCATAGTACCATGTGATCATTTAAATCCATTTAGGGATGACAAAACAGGGCTTCAAAATAAACAAAAGAAGAATACTGGAAATCTGAAATAAAAACAAAAAATGATGGAAAAGCTCAGCAGGTCTGACAGCATCCATGGAGAGAGAAACAGAGTTAATGTTTCGAGTCTGTATGACTGTTCTTCAGAGCTCATCACTAGACAGAGATGTACTATTAAAGATGTTTACTCCCTCAGGGACTTTAACAGTACAGCACACGCACAATGTCACAATGAAGTGTCAGCCCAGAATATGTCCTCAAGTCCCAGGCTTGGGGCTTGAACCCATTGATATGTATGGTGCATTCACACTTAACTGAAAACATGATAGTTCTCAACTGGGAGTAAACACATTGTAGCAATTATACTCTAATGTTTTACGTATTACTTTGTTATTTTTTGACAGAATAAAAATACAGAACCAGGAAATCAAAATAACTAGTTATTAAACAAATTCAACTGTTTATTTCGACATCAAATCCACCACCTTCTGACTTAGAGGCAAGAATGCCACAATTGAGTACATCATCAAATAAACAGAACAAATCAACAAGAATGCTACATTCATATGTGCTGCAAATTTCTCTTCCTTTGAAACAATGATCCATACATTCACATTGTATTAGAACAAATCACTCCATGGTTATTGATGAATATAACAAAGCAACAGAGAGCTATTTCACTGGACCGGGGTGGGGGGCGGGGGGGGCGGGGGGAATATGCGATGGGTGGGGTGGTGGGGTGGTATTTAATATTCCCACGAAAGGCAGGCAGGGAAGAAGAGGCTATATAATGGGGCCGGAAGGTAAGGAATTTAGGCCCCATCGCCTATCCGACTAAACCCCCCCCACCCCCCACCACTATGTGGGTAAATTGCCAGGCAAAACCCTGACTGTTATGTCTATAGCCTGGTGGGGGCTCCCTCCTTCTTGGGGATCCTCTGTCCAACGGAGGGCCTCACTGTCAGAAAGGGAGGGACCCTTGGGAAGCCACAGCCCTTCCCTTCACAATGATCCCCCTCCTCCGGACTCCCCTGGCTGGCCCCAGTGATCCAGCCCTGCTCACGTTTCCTGGGGGCTGCAGGGATGATCTTTCTAATAGGCCCCACTGCAGTGCCAGTAATGGCTATTGTTACTGGTGGTGGTGGTGCTGCTGCTACTGGAAAGCTACCGGCCTCTGATTGGCCAGCAGCTCTCAGAGGCAGGATATCCACCCCCGCACCGGGACATATGGTGGGAAATTGTTGCTGGTGGAGCTGGAAACCCTGATAACAGCCAACCAGCAGGCTCCTGGGAATGGTTGCAGCAGCATTGCCATCAGCTCTCCAGCCGGTGAACAGGCCACCGCAGAGTCTGTGTTTCCTTTACATTGCCCCGGAAATTTCCAGTGCTTCACCAAGGGCTGAAGCTGGGCCTATCTGTAACGGGCACAGGCCTCTGGCAGAGATGTAGGTAAAGGGGGCTGTTCCCACCCTCCAGTCTCACGTTTCTTCAAGTTGGCCTATAATACACAAAATCAAAAAGACACTCAAAGAAGCCAGGCATTGGAGCTAGTGCTGGAAACCCTATAAGCAGGATCATTGGAAGAGTATCAAGAAAACCCCAAAGATCACTTGTGGCATAAGATAGTCCAAGAATGTTTAAGAACACAGCCATTAATTCATTCTCGATGCAAGCAGTATAGGCAATAAATGCAGCCTTGCCACTAATGTCCACTACCTGGGAACAAGTTTGTTTTAAAGTGGCAAAAATGTCCCCTCATGGCCTCTCTGAGCTCACCTTATCCATGAGATCTACCTTCTGTTACCTCAAATCTGTTCTCACTAAAATTGCTCATCACACATGGGGAGGTGATGGCGTAGGGTATTGTCACTGGACTGATAATCCAGGACCCAGGGTAATGCTTTGGGGACCTGGGTTCAAATCTCACTACAGCAGATGGTGGAATTCAAAATTAATAGAAGAAACTACTGTTGATTATCATCTGGAAGGAAATCTGGCATCCTCCACATGGCCTATATTTGACTCCTGACCCACAGCAATGTGCTTGACTCTACAAGTCAAGGCTCTAGCAAACCATTCAATTGTAAAAAACCAAAAGGAATGAAACTGGACAGACTGTCATCATCAAACTAGGCACCAGAAATGAGATGGCAAACCCAGCCCAGCCCTGTCCCTCTTACTAACATCTGCCAAACTTGGGAGAGCTGTTTCCCCACATCCTGCTGATTACTACATACTGTCTCCCGCCACCCTCCCCCGCTGATGAATCAGTGCTCCTCCATGTTGAATACCACTTGGAGGAAGCACTGAGGGAGGCAAGGGTGCAGAATGTACCCTGTACTTTAAAGTCCAAGAGTGGTTCGGTAGCACCACTACTGCCCGAAGTGCCATAGCTGCTAGACTGGGTCTACGGCAGGTAATGAGGGGAAAACATATCATGCTCTCCAACCTGCCTGCCACATTTGCACCTGTCCATGAAGTGACAACCACACAGTCCTTGTGGAGACGAAAACTCGTTCTCACATTGAGGATTGCCTCCAAAATGCTGTGTGGCGCTACTGCTGCTAAATGGGATAGATTTCAAACAGTTCCAGCATTTCAAGACTGGGCAGCCTTGAGGCACTGTGTGACAGCAGCAGAATTGTACTCAAACACAATCTGTAATAGCCTAGCATATCCCCCACTTTAACATTACCACCAAACCAGGGGATCAATCCTGGTTCAATGAAGAGTGCAGGAGGGCATGCCAGGAGCAGCACTAGGCATACCTAAAAATGGAGGTGTCAAACTGGTGAAGCTGCAACACAGGACTACTTGTGTGCCAAAGAGCATAAGCAGCAAGTGATAGACAGAGCTAAGTGATCCCACAACCAACGGATCAGGTCTAAGTCCTGTCACATCCAGTGTGAACGGTGGTGTACAATTAAACAACTCACTGGAGGAGGTGGCTCCACAAATATCCCCATGCTAAGCGATTGGGGAGCCCAGCACATTAGTGCAAAAGTTAAGTCTGAATCATTTGCAACAATCTTCAGCCAAAAGTGCCTATTGGATGATCAATCTTGGCCTCCTCCGGAGGTCCCCAGCATCACAGATGCCGGTCTTCAGCCAATTCAATTCGCTCCACGTGATATCAAGAAATGGCTGAAGGGACTGGATCTGCAAAAGCTATAGGCCCTAACAATATTCCAACAATAGTACTGAAGACTTGTACTCCAGAACTTGCTGCGCCCCTAGCCAAGCTGTTCCAGTACAACTACTACAGTGGCATCTATCCAGCAATGTGGAAAATTTCCCAGGTATGTCCTGTACACAAAATAGGACAAATTCAACCCAGCCAATTACTGTCCCATCTGCCTACTCTCGATCATCTATAAAGTGATGGAAGCGGTGTTATCAAGCGACACTTGCTTAGCAATAACCTGCTCACTGATGTTCAGTTTGGGTTCCACCAGGGTCACTCAGCCTCTGACCTCATTATAGCCTTGATTCAAACATGGACAAAAGAGCTGAATTCCTGAGGTGAGTTGAGAGTGACTAACCTTGACATCAAGGCAGCATTTGACCAAGTGTAGCATCAAGGAGCCCTAGCAAAACTGGAGTAAATGGGAATCAGGGGGGAAGCTCTCCGCTGGGTGGAGTCAAACCTCACACAAAGGAAGATGGTTGTGGTTGTTGGAGGTCAATCACCTCAGTCCCGGGACATCACTGCAGGAGTTCCTCAGGTGATGTCCTTGGCCCAACCACCTTCAGCTGCTTCATCAATGACCTTCCTTCCATCACAAGGCTGACTGCTCCAGTATCAACATCCTTGGGGTTACAATTGACCAGGAACTGAATTGGACCAGCCATATAAAAACTGTGGCTACAAGAGCAGGTCAGAGGCTGAGAATTCTGCAGAGAGTAACTCACTTCCTGACTCCCCAAAGAGTGTCCACCATCTACAACTAGTGCTGCTCACCAAGGATCCATCCTTGCCCCCCACCCCCGCCAACTTCTATTTCTCTTCTACGTACTGCCCCTTGGCAACATCATCCAAAAGCACAGCACTGGTTTTCACCTGTACACTGGCGACACCCAGCTCTACCTCACCACCACCTCTCTGCACTCCCCCATTGTTGCTAAATTGTCAGACTGTTTATCCAATATCCAGGACTGGGTGAGCTGCAATTTCCACCACATAAATATTGGGAAGACATCATTGTTTTCTGTCCCCGCCTCCAAATTCCGTTTTTAGCTACTGACTCCATCCCTTTCAATCTGAAATTAAGTCAATCAGTTCACAACCTTGATGTCACATCCGATCCCGAGATGAGCCATGCCATCACTAAGAATCACTATTTCCACCCCTATAACATTGTCTCAGCTCATCTGCTGCTGAAACCCTCATTCATGTCTTTGATACCTCTAGTTTTGACTATTCCAATGCACTCTTGTCTGGTCTCCCACATTCTACGCTCCATAAGCTTGAGGTCATCCAAACCTCTGCTGTCTGTGTCTTAACTTGCAGCAAGTCCCTTTCCCTACCACCCCTGTGCTAGCTGGTCTACTTTGGTTCTCAGTCAAGCAATATCTTGATTTTATAATTCTTATCCTTGTTTTCAAATTCCTCCATGGCATTGCCCGTTCCTTTCTCTGTAATCTCCTCCAACTCCACAATCTTTTGCGATATCTGCACTCTTCTAATTCTGGCCTCTTGTGGTTGCACAATTATGTTTGCTCCACCATTGGTGGCATTTCTTCAGTTGCCTGGACCCCAAGCTCAGAAAATTCCCTCCCTACCTCTCTCCACCTCTCTACTTCACTTTCCTCCTTTATGACACTCCTTAAAACATTACTCCTTGACTAATATTTTAGTCATCTGACCTAATATCTCCTTACGTAGCTCGATGACATACTTTGTTTTATAATGTTCCTGTGAAGTGCCCTGGTACATTAAAGGTGTTATTTAAATATAAATTATTGTTGTTGTTGGCAAATAGTTTAGAAAGACAGTTCTATGGCTGGAGCACAGTGAGTGATGACGCAGCCCCCAGTGGTGAAGCAGATTGGATTGGGGACAAGTAGTAGACCAGGGTTAGAGAAACAGAAGGTTCAGGCTAAGAAATAAGATTTCCTAAATAGGGTTATGAAAGGATTTAATAATGTGGGCTCGAAACCTGAAATTGATTTGCTGTTGGTGAAATTTTGCGATATTTGGGTTGATGGATGTGTGGAGCTTTGTGCGGAGTAGGATTCTGGATTAGCTAAAGTTTATAGAGGGTGGGATTGGTGAGATCGATGAGGAAAGTATTCCGGAAATCAATCCTCAAGGTGATGGCAGTATGTGTGAAAGTTTCAGCCACAAAGGGGCTGAGATGTGCACAAGCAGCAATATTCGCAGAAACTTGTCATTGGTAAATGACTGGATTCAGAATGGCAAACTCAAGAGTAGAATCAAAGAAAATGTGAAAGTTGCAAGTGGCTGGTCAAACAAGCAGCCAGGAAAGCTGATGACAAGGCAATGTCAGAGACACTTCCGAGCTGCCAGAAAACAAACAAAATGCTTCAGCTTTATCAAAATTGAGCTTGGGAAGTTTCAATTCATTGGGGACCCAATATTGTACAGCAACAGATAGAGCGTATCATTAGATGGTATTAGCATACTGTATGGAACTGACCCATTGCTGCGAATAATGCTGCCAATAATTAACATGAATACAAGGGCATGAAGAGTTCTAATATAGATTCTAAAAAAATATATCTCTACTCTCTTAAATGTGAAAAATAAACTTATAGTCAGATTCCATCCCTACAATGAAAATAGTCAAGTAAACCTCACTCCAAGCCCGATTGGGTCACTTACAGGTTGGCAAGATGTGACAAGTGGAGTGCCACAGGGATCAGCTGAGCACTACTGGGTGCATGTCATGCTGGGCGGGCCTTAATTGGTCCGCCCACATAAAATGGCAGCACACAGCCAATCGCAGGCGGTGATCAGCTCCGCAGCCGCCCACACCCACTCCCGACCAACCCACCTGATGGGGAGAAAATTCTCCCCCAAGTGGAATATTGTCATTACTGCAAGGGAAATGGAATATCAAAATAGGGATATTTTGCTACAGTTGTAGAGGGCGTTGGTGAGACCACATCTGGAGTACTGTGTGCAGTTTGGGTCTCCTTATTTAAGAAAGGATATAAATGCATTAGAAGCAGTTCAGAGAAGGTTCAGTCGACTGATACCTGGGATGCAGCAGTATCTAATGAGGAAAGGTTGGCCAGGCTGGGCCTGTATTCATTAGAGTTTAGAAGAATGAGAGGTGATCTTATTGAAACATACAAGGTCCTGAGTGGACTCGACAGGGTGGATGCTGAGAGGATGTTTCCTCCTGTGGGAGAGACTAGAACCAGGGGCACAGTTTAAAAATAAGGGGTCTCCCATTTAAGACAGAGATGAGGAGAATTTTTTTCTCTAAGAGATGTGAGTCTTCCTGGAGAGCAGTGAAGGCAGGGTCAATGAATATTTTTAGGACAGAGATAGATAGATTCTCGACTAACAAGGAAGTCAAAGGTTATCAGGGTAGGCAGAATGTGGAGTTGAGGCTACAATCAGATCAGCCATGATCTTGCTGAATGGTGGAGCAGGCTCTAGGGGCAAACTGGTCTACTCCTGCTCCTAATTCGTATGCTCATATGTAAAGCCCTGTCCCCCTCACTCCTGCTAGCCTCCACTAAAGTCCATCTTGAGCCCTGTTAATGCTGTTGTCCCTATGGAGTTCCAGCTTGTTGTTCTAATTTACAAACAGGGCTAACAAGTCATAGCATACATTGCTTGAAAAAAAGACACAAGGTTAAGAATCTCTCCCAAACCTAACAGCAAGACGACGGCAATCATGAAAGAGCTTATTCCAAACTGCGTGTTCTGAAAGAACAACATCATGCAAGATCCACAAGTGAACGTAAGAGCTTGATAGTCTGATGGCAGTGTTACATTGTTGAAACTAAGGCAGAAACTGAGCAGGACTTCCACCAGCCTACAGGTTGTGGCGTTGACCCTGGTGTAAATTGTGGGATTAGTTAATTTCAGTATGCAGAATGTTACAGTCTGCATAGAAACCAATAACTTTAAAAAGAGATGAATTTCCTAAATGACCAACAGAAAACTGATAAGATTTCACTTTTTAAGCCTTTTACTGTAACAAACTAAAATCAACATAGATCAAACATTAATCAACAGGCAACTAACACATCAAACTAAAAAGGTACCTTCGCATTAACAAACTAACACAACCAAAATATGCTTTTTACTGTACGCTACACTATTGGTAGATATGTAGCATTAAAGGAACAGTTCCAAAGTCACCTGCAGTTTTCCAGCAGAGGTTCACTTCTCCCTGCCATGCCAGATCAAAACTTCCAGTGTCCTTCAGCAATTGTTCCACTCTGCCTAAGTCTTCCCACACACAATTATCACCAACAAGGTACACCTTGACAACCCCCGTTCCGTAAATATTCAAGAGGTTTCTGTTCTGTTACCTTTCTTTTGAACAGAAACCAAACTCTTCAAAGCATCCTGCTTGGCTGTTAACACAAAACAGCCCTCCCTGCTTTTCCACAGCAGGAGATCTTTGTTCCTATGTCGCAGCCACAGCTGTCCTTTTTCTATGAGATACTGTGAAAGGTATTAAAACTAGCACTCCACACAATGGATTTTAATTTAAGTTTCTCTCCCCATGGCAACCAGATCACAAGACATTTCTCCGAACTCAGGTATTTAAGAGGAATGCTAATTAAACATTTCTTTTCTGAATCCTCTGTTTTTCTTTGAGTCATAGGTACATTTTAAAACGTAATTGTCTTGCAAAGTTCAGCATTCACAATAAGGAACAAAAAAGCTCGAATGACCCAAATACATGAGAGGAAAATGAGTGAATGGACCAAGAGTGGATTCAAGAGGATAGCTTGCAAAATGTTTGGGGTAGGTTTAGTGCTTGGCATGTGGAGGGCCAGAAGGCATGGGCTCTAACTGGACGAGTGGTAGAGGTTTGGTGCAGCTGGTGCTGTTTCAAAAGGGACAGTGGCAACATTGGAGGAGGCAGCCGTCCTGGGAAACAGAGATGTCACCAAGATGGACAAAAAAATGGAAAACATCAAGGAATTAGTTCATTGCCCCCAAGCATCAGAGCTGAAAGCAGAATCTGTCAATGGACGTAGAGACACTGCAAAAGTCAACCTCCAATTCCTGAGCCAGTGGCCACAACTTTCTGGGGTCCTATTCTATAAAAGAGGTTTGATTAGCGGCACTACATCATGGCTCAAGTCCAATGCCAACTTCAATGCCAATGTCCATGAAATATTTGGTAATGTAGCAAACCCTGAAACTGATGGTGTCACAGCAAACATGGGCATCAATTTCCCCTGACAGAGTTTTCTAGACAAGATTGAGAACACAGTACAAATGTTAGAATGTGCCTCCATGATGCTGTCTTCTCTCTTGATGACAGTTCACATTATCTTCCTGCCACCCCTCTCCAATACCTATTCCTGTATGTGCGAGGATACAGAGCTGGGCAGCTCATATAACCTACACCTTGTTAATGAGCCCTTCCAAGGTTTAGAAATCCTGAGCCAAAAGCTTCTCTATCCCAAGAGCCTCATGATGCCACAGCACAGTCCGACACTATGGTATCTCAGCTATCTCCTCAGCATAGCACTAAACTAAGTTTAGCAACAGTATAGAGTGGTATCGAAGTACCAAAGTATTTGTTGTAAATATATATGGGCCACAATGCAGTATGAAGTCTGTTGTTCTGAAATTAGCCTCCTATTTGCTCCATGTGTTATGGGAGGATGCTTGAAGATCAATTTGCAACAGGAGACAGAGCTCATTCTGTGCAGCCTTTAGCAGAACTCTTCTGTTACGTCACTGAGTGAACCAAATTGGTCTGTAGCTTCTAGTAGAAAGGTATCTCCTACTTAGTTGTCTACTCCTTTGGTGTGGGTACAGCCTTATGCTTCCTGTAACTTAATCTTCCTTCTGCTTCTGTTCTGCCTCCATTATAAGGACACATGTGGCCATAACATAACCCTTGGTAAAGACTCCTCAACAGAATGTGAAAGAAAATGACCATCCTGCCACCAACTGAAAAAGGTCAGCTTTCAGAATCCTTTCTTAGTTGAACAAATGAAAAAAATATTTTCTAATCATTTCAGCCAAAGTTCCAGATAAGATTTGTCGACATTCAAGGTCTGTGAACTCAACCACTTCCTGGTTTGATAGGTCATGCAGATGACTTGTCAGTCTTTTCTATAGATTTAACTTCACTCAAGTATGAATCTGGTGTAGAATGGTAGAATTTCTGGGACAGCAATTTTTGTCATCCTTATCTTGTCACTTCTAGACATCCATTTTACTAAGAGAGCATGGACATCATTTTCCCAGCTGTCAATTCTATTGGAATTGAGTGTGCATCTTAGAGCAGGTGCAAGAGAATGGATGTAACTAAGCTGCACCCCAAATTCAAGACCCCTTACTCAGAACTACACAATATTTGCACCAATAAAACTTGCAATTTCTATTGCAACATATATTATAAAATGTTTAATAATGGCCAAGACTCTAATAGGTGAAGTGAAAGATCAGGTGTGGGTAAAACATAACATGTATCAGCATCACTGGCTTTCGGAGTGATGGTCACCCTGTGATTTGCTCATGTTTGAATTTTATCCTCTTGGTGCTTCAGCTTGTTACACTATAGCTGGTTCTCTTTTTAATTAAGACAAATTTATTCTATTTCCCTGAGTGCTACAGTGGAAGGGATCAATGTATTTTCCCCTAAGCTTCGGGAGCTCAAATCAAGTATTGTTGACTATTGTGCAAATATTGTACCAGGTAAGGCCGAGATAACTGAAGGCATGTCAGCCAAGAACAGCATGGTTATTGGTGTTATTTCATGACCTCGTGCTGCCAACAGGGACCTATGCTGACAAGGAATGTATTTCAGAGTTCAGCATTGTAACCCAGATTCTGTGACCCTCACAACCTGTAAAATGTGTCCTCCACTGGCAACATGTGATCACCAAATTACCAACCCCTCCCCCAACCAAACGCACCCCCCCCACCCAGACCCCGGGTGCTTTATCACGCATTTCATAATGTACCTTATGCTGCTGCAATTGAGGTTGCTCTTCTTGGTCTTGCTCTACCTCACATCTGATATGGTTGAAGAAGGCCACAGAGTATTGCCGCTGGTAATGAGGACTGAAGTTTTTAAGCTCTGCTTCAGCCTTGCCTGAGAAAAGAATAGGAAAACAATAGCAATGTGTAGCACAAACATAAGAGCAACTGGAAACCATTTGAGGGATGATAAAGCTGATACGCTACAAAGATTAAAAGGCGAGTTTGAGCAAATCATGAAGCTGAAACCATACAATGCAATATTATAGATAAAACACTTGTAAAATGCTTAGCAATTAAACTGTTGAAGGAAACATTATGCTCTGCAGGCTGTGATCAGCCTTGTGCAAAGCTGAAAATTAAGAAAACCGGTATGCAAGGTGTGATTTGCACTTCTCACCAACTGTGAAAGAGCCTAATTTGCACCTCTTAGAAGAAACCTTGGTAGCAATAAACCGTCAGTAAGATCATCCATGATGATCGCTCGGCAGATAAATGCACTGGGCAGTCCAGCTACAATTGGCTTCACAGAGACTATAAGATGGTTATAGCAATAGGTAGTTCCTCAGCACTAACCTCAGGAGAATGGCTGCTGCTGAACAGCTATCATTTCGGTATTCTATATGCTTTCTCTTTGCAGCTTTTTACAATTAAATTGTAGCATTTGGGTCAAATTTGACATCAGTTTAATGCAGCATAGAGCCATGTCCAATAGGAACCGGATTTGATGATCCAAAGACACAATCCTTTCCTCTCACCAAGAGTGTTCCCTCCCTGGGCTCCATTATTGTTGAGCTTAATAGAAACATTCCCCTAACAAAGGGATTAGTTAACAGTCATTTAAAAAAAAGAGGACGTTGTGACTCCAGCTGTACTCTAGTCTCTAATTAAGGCAAAGGAATAGGTTTGAGTTGCCTGCACCCCTACTTTTGAATATCAGGTTATATGCATGACCAATGTTATAAAAAAAAAACAATACTGCATTAGTCAAGTAAAAGGCAGATTTCCTCTGCGCTGAGTATAACAAAACCATAAACGCATTTATAAAGACTGGGTTATTGACTTTACTACATATAGCATTGTTGGTAACCTTTGTCCCTGATGAGAATTAGCTTGCTTTAAGAAGTCATATTAACAATACTCTATTGAGTCAAAATCTAATATCACTGTGACCATAATGAACTATTTATTTATCTCAGGTATAGAAACATAGACAATAGGAGCAGGGGTAGGCCATTCGGCCCTTCAAGCCTGCTCTGCCGTTCATTGGCTGATTATCCAATCAATAGCCTGCTCCTGCTTTCTTCTCATATCCTTTGATCCCTTTCACCCCAAGAGCTATATCTAACTCCTTCTTGAAAACATACAATGTTTTGGCTTCAACTACTTTCTGTGGTAGCAAATTCCTCAGCCTCACCACTCTCTGGGTGAGGAAATTTCTCTTCATCTCAGTCCTAAGTGGTCTACCCCGTATCCTCAGACTGTGACCCCTGGTTCTGGACTCCCCCAGCATCGGAAACATCCTTCTTGCATCTACCCTGTCTAGTCCTGTTAGAATTTTATGGGTTTCTATGAGATCCCCCTCATTCTTCTGAACTCCAGCGAATATAATCCTAACCGACTCAATCTCTCCTCATATGTCAGTCCTGCCATCCCAGGAATCAGCCTGGTAAACCTTCGCTACATGCCCTCCATAGCAAGAACATCCTTCCTCAGATAAGGAGACCAAAACTGCACACAATATTCCAAGTGTGGTCTCACCAATTGCAGCAAGACATCCCTGCTCCTGTACTCGAATCCTCTTGCTATGAAGGCCAACAGACCATTTGCCTTCTTTACCACCTGCTGCATCTACATGTTTACCTTCAGCGACTGGTGTACAAGGACACCCAGGTCTCGTTGCACATTCCCCTCTATCAATTTATAGCCATTCAGATAATAATGTGCCTTTCTGTTTTTGCTACCAAAGTGGATAACCTCACATTTGTCCACATTATATTGCATCTGCCATACATTTGTCCACTCACTCAGCTTGTCTAAATCACACTGAAGCATCTCTGCATCCTCCTCACAGCTCACCCTCCCACCCAGCTTTGTGTCATCTGCAAATTTGGAGATGTTACATTTAGTTCCCCCATCTAAATCATTAATATATATTGTGAATAGTTGGGGTCCCAGCACCAATCCCTGTAGTACCCCACTGGTCACTGCTTGCCATTTGGAAAAAGATCCATTTATTCCTACACTTGTTTCCTGTCTGCCAACCGGTTTTTTATCCATCTCAATACACTACCCCCAATTCCATGCGCTTTAATCTTACATGCTAATCTCTTATGTGGGACTTTGTCGAAAGCCTTCTGAAAGTCCAAATAAACACATCCACTGGCTCCCTCTCATCAACTCTACTAGTTACATTCTCGAAAAATTCCAGTAGATTTGTCAAGCATAATTTCCCTTTCATAAATCCATGCTGACTCTGTCTGATTCTGCCACTGTTTTCCAAGTGTTCAGCTATTAAATCTTTTATAATGGACTCTAGAATTTTCCCCACTAATCGACATCAGGCTGACTGGTCTATAATTCCCTGTTTTCTTTCTACCTCCCTTTTTAAATAGTAGGGTTACATTAGCTACCCTCCAATCTGTAGGAACTGTTCCAGAGTCTATAGAATCTATAGAAAAGATGACAACCAATGCATCCATTATTTCTAGGGCCACTTCCTTAACTACTCTGGGATGTAGATTATCAGGTCCTGGGGATTTATCGGCCTTCAATCCCATCAATTTCCCCAACATCATTTCCCTACTAGTACTGATTTCTTTCAGTTCCTCCATCTCACTAAACAGTGTGTTCCCCAACATTTCTGGTATGTTATTTGTGTCCTCCTTTGTGAAGAAAGAACCAGAGTATGTATTTAGTTGGTCAGCCATTTCTTTGTTCCCCATTATAAATTCCCCTGTTTCTGACTGTAAGGGACATACATTTATCTTCACCAATCTTTTTCTCTTCTCTTTCTATAGAAACCTTTACATTCAGTTTCTTTAGATACAGTCAGTATCTTTATCAAGTGAACCCTTGATATTAAATTCAGGGACTATAGTGGCTCTGAAAGAATCATTTTGACAGAATCTAGTGGGGAATACCAATTAATGGCAAACCACTGGATTTGCTACATGTTTCAGAACACAGGAGAAAAATGCACTTCAGAGAGTCAGTTACCCAGTACACCTAATATTTAAGATTCTGAGTGGTACACCCCTCTCCCTGGAAACTGTTTGAAACAGATTGTTGGCAATGTTAGTGTCATATTTAACCTGAGATGAACTTCCAGTCACATATCTCTGCCATCACTGAGGCCATCTATTTCCGCCTCTCTGACATCACCTGATTCCACTCCTACCTCAGCTCATCTCTTGCTGAAAACCTCAATTTGCCTTTGTTACCTCGAAACTTGACTTTTCCAACACAATCTTGGCTGGCCTCCCATCTTCCACTATCCATATATTTAAGTTCAATCAATCCTCCCATTCCATGCCCTCACCCACCCTTTCTCTGTAATCTCCTGCACCCCTATAACACCCCATGATATTTGAATTTCTTTAATTCTTTTACTCATTCCTAATTTTAAACACTCCACCATTAGTGGCTATGCTTTCACTTGCTGAGTATTATATTCCTCAGTCAGTTACTGAAGGAAGAAACCAGAGCCTGTCTTGGAATAGATTTGTTGAGAGTGAAAGGGAAACATTACTGAGTGGACCACTCAGAATCTTAAATATTAGGTGTACTGGGTAACTGATACTCTGAAGTGCATTTTTCTCCTATATTCTGAACATGCAGCAAATCCAGTGGTCTGCCATTAATTGGTATTCCCCTGACTCCACTCTACTCCTGTGTCAGTTAGTGTCTCTTTATATGTGCTCAAGTAACCATCTAATCAGTATACATTTAACCTCAAGTGATACAATTAATACTGAGCTCTAAGTTCTGGAATTCCATCCCTGAGCCGTTCTGCCTCTCTTTCTCCCCTTCCTCCTTCAAGACACTCCTTAAAATTGACCTCTTTAGCCAACTTTTTGATCATCTGTCCTAATATCTCCTTATGTATCTCCATGTCAAATTCTGTTTGATAATACTCCTGTGAAGCACCTTGGTATGTTTGACACCTTTGAAAGTGCTACATAAATGCATGTTGGTGTTGTTGTTGGAAGATTTTGCCACAATAATTATCCACTTTACCAGCCTCTCATTCCCCCTCCAGTTAATAGTCCATCTGTGGGAAAAGTCACACCCCAATACTCTGTGATCCAGAACATAATATGGGAATAGTATGGAAAAACAATTGGGAATTGGGTAAATTTACTGAGGTGTACACTTCTAAATTAGCAGTTAATTGATGAGATGCTCTCTGGAGTCAAGCTTGTGGAACATGGAGCCATTTTTTTTATTACATTATAAGATTTGCCAATTTCATCAGCTCCTCTAAGCCTATACAAGATGTATTACATTGAAGGGTTGTTTGATGCAAGCTGCTAAAGTTTGTTTGCTTTTCCAGCTCATAAATTAGCTTTCCAATCAAATTCGTAGTCAAGGCCTCAAGCGAAAAGGCTTGTCTTGTGCTTGGGTCCTCAGATTAAGGAAGGGTTACTTAAAATACAAAGTGCTGGTGATGCAAGATTAATTTGGACAGTCTTCATCTGGTTCCCTACAGACAATGAATCCTCAGCAATAAATTATTGCTTAATTCAGCACTTTCATATTTGGAACTGAGTCGGCAGTTGATGTGGAAAATAAATATTCCAGTCATCTGCAGAAGTAAGTCTGGCAAATCTCAGTTACGTACATATTTATTCTCCTGTGCAATGCTTTTAAAATTCATGGCAAAGTAACAAGGTTGGGAATATGCTAAATAGGGCAGTCCGCAGTATAGGGAACTGATGGAAGCTGGCTGATGGTATAGGTTATGTGATCATTGCCTCTCCATAAAACATGGAAAAACCTAGTATCTGCTCATCTCATTTACTGACATCATGTGGCTATCTGCTTTTTCCTTCTTACACCCATTGCTATAATCTGGTTTCCTTCCATTATTATTAACAAGCCAAACTCTTTACTTCCAAGTCAGCACTGGGATCATCAAGAGGGAGGGCTGAATCCACAGTTCAACTGATTGTCAATATAAACTCCCAGCTAGTGGGTAATAACCCACTATTCCTGCTCCTCCTATGCTTAGGCTGTTAATTCACCCTTCAGTCCTGTGGAACCCATGTTCCCCTCAGTTCTTGTTTTGTGTCAACTTCCTATATATTTTTTAAATATCTGAAAAAAATATATGCACAGTCATACAGTGCAATAAGCATGTACCTACATAAAAATGTGCAGATTTTTTCATATACATATATTGTAATGGAAAATGGAATTGGATAATGACAGTATAATATGGCAGGGAGCAGGCATCAGAGTGACCCACTGGAGAGAAGTGTAAACAATATAAAACATAACACTTCTCCTGAAACCAACAGCCAAAAGATTTGAAGGCTCCTCTCAGCTCAAGCAGGACATTTTTTCTTGCAAGATGGACCTGGGGAGTTTATGTAATGTTAAATTTGAACTGTTATGCATTGTACCTTTACAAATTTTATGAAAAATGTTTTTTGGGAAAAAAATCTGAGCTCAAACAGAGACCTGTGATCTCTGTGCTTTGAGCTGCCTTGTTTGTTTTACCTTGTGCTCCTTATGGCGGATGGGAGATCTATTTGGAGACAGCTGCTGACAAGGGGATTCAACAAAACTTGCATTGATATAGCATCTCTAACATATTAAAATGTACCAAAGAGGTTTAAAAGAGCAATTATCAAACAAACTTTGACATTGAGCCAGAAGGAAATATTAGAACAGAAAAGCTTGGCCAGACAGATAGATTTTAAGGAGCATCTAAAAGGAAGAGAGGTAGAGCTGTGGAGAACTTTAGGGAGGGAATTCCAAAGCTTGGGGTCTGATGAAAATTGGAAGTGTGCAAGAGGTAAGATGTGGAGGAGCACAGATATCTTGGAAGGTTGGGCTGGAGGAGATTACAGAGTTAGGGAAAGGATGGATCCAGCTCCAATCTTTGCTCTTAAAAACTGAGATTCAGTGATGTTTTGTGCAAGAATGGGTGGACAGAGGTCAGATTGTTTGTGTTTCCTTGAAACAGCCAATGGTGGCAGAGCTCTGTGCTTGCTGATGACTGCATTCTTCTAGCAGGAGAGGGTCTTCATTCACCAGATTTTGTTTAAAAGCGCATGTTCAATTCTTAGTCTGGTATTTGATTTAAGTGGAGATGTTTTATGAATTTGCCAATTTTATATCAGCTTCTCTCTTTTGTGGGTGGATTTTCCAAACCAAGATGTTTCTGATCTCTCACTCCAAGATTCCACCTGGAACCCTGAAAGACCAGCTTCCTAAACCTTCCCCTTCTGCCTTTTGCACTTCTTAAATAATTGTTGTCACTGTTCCCCAGGTTGCAAAAACCTTTTTTCTTAGTTACATGTCTGTCCTTGACATCCCTGCAATAAATTAGGATAATAATTTTGAACGCTTTAGGTGCGAGTGAGATGCTTTAACTCCATTGCTGTGGGCTGGATTTATGACCCAACATCCCAGCGAACTTACTCCCATCCCTTATTGTTCCTCTTAACATTTATTGTGCCAGGACCTTACTGCCAGCCACTATTTAAGATTAGTATCTTCTCGGAATAACGCAGAGCCAGCAGTGCTGAGTTATACTGCCCAATCCGTATAGGGCATACCGAGAATCAATCACTGGCCTGTTACCTTTTAAGTGGAAGAGAAAAAACGATGGAAAAGTCCACTTCTTGTTAACATTGAAAGAGAATCTCATACATAATCTTGAAGATCTATCCAGGCAATATATTGAAACACCTGGGGACTTCTTAGAAGTTCTACTATAAAAGTACAAAGTCAAAGCAGCTTAGGGGTGGCCTTTCTCCATCTACTAGAAATTATTTTATCAAAGTTACTCCCTTGAAACGCAAGCCTGAAACTGCTTAGTGTCGATGCAAAATGTGTAGCAAGACCAGTTAATAAATCAACATCTGCATGAATTGTATTTTCTCTTTCAAAGTTTTCCAACAGCAGGGCTCCAAGCATGAAGCTCTGGCTATTGAAAGTGTATGTTGGGAAATTGCCCACTTGGAGCCCATGATTTTCCATTCATCAATTTTACCTCTTTGTCTCAAGTGGCTCATAAACCATGTGTCGATATTAAATTAAACTAATTCCCTGCAATACCAAATTTATTCTGCGGTCTATCAAAAATAAACACAAAGGACAAAAGTCATTGTAACCCTGTCTAGTTGAGGATGATAAAGTGTTGCTTGTTGAGTGCTCGTCAAGTGAGAGATCATTATTTAAAAGGAAATGAGGCAATTTACTTTCATTTGAAATGTTACATTTACAGTATTCAGGAAACAGTGTGAGACAGCAAAAGACATAACAGTTGCAGTACACGTTAAAGGTACATGGTACAATATGTTACTGGACGAGTAACCCAGAGGCCCAGATAAATGATTTGGAAACAGGAGTTTAAATCTCACCATGGCAGCAGGGAAATTTAAACTAGTTTGAAATACAGTTGGAATAAAAAGCTGATAGCAGCAATGATGTCTATGAAACTTACCAAATTGTCATGAAAACCTATTTAGGTAGGAAATCCTTTAGGTAAGGAAATTTGCCATCCTTATCCAGTCTGGTCCATATGTGTCGCTAAATCCACCACAATGTGACTGACCCTTAACTGTCCTCTGATATGGCATAGCAAGCCACTTAGTTGTATAAACCACTAAGAATTAAATAAGATTGACCACCCGGCATTGGCCTAAGCACCAGACAAAGGCACACCCAGCCCAGTCAACCCTGTAAAGCCCTCTTTCTTCACTAATATCTGGGGTCTTATTCCAAAATTGGGAGAGCTGTCAAGTCTCAACTTCCTGATGTAGTCATACTCACAGAATCACTCAGCCAATGTTGCAGACTCCTCCATTAGCATCCCTAAGTTTGTCACATCATACCAACAGGACAGAGCCACAAGAGCAGTACCGGGAGTACATAAAACGAGGTGCAACCTGGTGAAGGTATATGGTCGAGGGGTGTTTTTGTGACTGGATGCCTGTGACCAGTGGAGTTCCACAGGGATTGGTGTTGGATCCCTTGCTGTTTGCGGTATATATAAACAAATTAGACTTGAATGTAGGAGGATTGATCAGTAAGTTCACGGATGACACGAAAATTGGTGGGGTGGTAAGTAGTGGGGAGGATAGTCTTAGATTACAAGAGGATATAGATGGGTTTGTCAGATGGGCTGAACAGTAACAGATGTAATTTAATCCGGATAAGTGTGAGGTAATGCACTTGGACAGGACAAACAAGGCATCGGAATACATGATGAATGGTAGGACCCTGGGAAGTACCGAGGATCAGAAGGACCTTGGTGTGCATATCCACCGGTCCCTTAAGGTAGCGGGACAGGTAGATAAAAGATGGTTAAGGCAGCATATGGGATTGTTGCATTTATTAGCCGAGGCATAGAATATAAGAGCAGGGAGGTTATGCTGGAACTGTATAAAATGCTGGTTAGGCCACAGCTAGAGTATTTCTGGAATCCACATTATAGGAAGGATGTGATTACACCAGAGAAAGTGCAGAGGAGATTTACCAGGATGTTGCCTGGGCTGGAGAGTTTTAGTTATTAGGAGAGATTGGATAGACTGGGGTTATTTTCCCTGGAGCAGAGGAGATTGAGGGGGGACATGATTGAGGTGTATAAAATTATGAGGGCGTAGATAGGGTAGACAGAAAGAAACCTTTCTCCTTGGTGGAGGGATCAATAACCAGGGTAAGAGGCAGAAGGTTTAGAGGGGATGTGAGGAAGAATTTTTTCACCCAGAGGGTGGTGGGAATCTGGAACTCACTGCCTGAAAGGGTGGTAGAGGCAGATACCCTCATAACATTTAAGAAATATTTGGACGTGCACTTGCGATGCCAGGGCATACAAGGCCAGGTATGGGCCTAGTGCTGGAAAATGGGATTAGAACATTTAGGTACTTGTTTGACCGGTGCAGGCTTGATGGGCCTAAGGGCCTTTTTCTGTGCTGTAGACCTCTATGACTCTATAACAGGACTACATGCATGATAAACAGTGGAAGTAGCATGCTATCAATAGAGCAAAGTGATCCCACAACTTGAAGGATCAGATCAATGCTCTGCAGTCCTGTCATATTCAGTTGTGAATGGTAGACAATTAAACAACCAATAGGGAGGAGACACCATGAACATCCCCAACCTCAATGATGGGAGAGCCCAGCACGTGCTGGTAAAAGATAAGTCTGAAGCATTTGCAACCATTGTAGTAACTCCATTCCCTATCCCTTTACCCAACTCTTTGGTTCAATTAATATCAGGGTAATTGAAACTCCCCATGATTATTAATTCTATTATTTAATTCTCTAATTTGTCTGCACATTTCTTCCTCCACCTTCCTTCCACTAATAGGTGGTCTGTAGACTACACCTATTAAGGTGATTAATCCTTTATAACAATCTTTTATCTCTAGCCCTATGGATTCTACTTTTGTCTTGTTGATACCTATGTCCTTCTCCTGCTGCCATTATGTTATCCCTAATAAGTTTAACTACTTCACCTTCCCTTTATCCCTTTCTATCTTTTTAAAATATATTGTACCCTGCCGTGTTTAATTCCCAGTCCTGATTTTGCTCTGGCTGTGTCTCAGTAATCCCTACTATGTCTGATTCCACCAAAAGCATGATTGCCTCCAGCTCCCCTGTTTTATTATGGAGATTGTGTGCATTGGTGTACAGATATTTTAACTTATTTTTAATTGGATTTCCTCTCACTTTATGTTAACCATCTTTTTAGACCCCTGTTCTATAACTCCATTTGTTCCATTGCCATCTGTGTCCCCCTCTTACTTTATTCTTTCCTATCCTTTCTTACCCTGTTTTGTTTACATTTAGGCTGTTACTTGTGGATCCCTAACCCCATCTTACTAGTTTAAAGCCAACATTATTCTGAGCCTTTTGGATGGGCAGTGAGAGCACCCACTTTGGCCAAACTACTCATGATTATACTCACGAGAAGTTGAGTCAACAGAAGTTTACACTCCAGTCTGGCATTATCCTAGTGATCTGCATTCTGCATTCAGATCAGAACTGGTCTCTGGGGTTACATAGTCATTTTTGTGTCTCTGTGAAACAGTTTCTAACAGTGATAGTATACTTTACTCCATGTACTTATGGGACGTACCCTCACTAATGCATTAGGCCTGAGCACAAACCTCCAGCAGCTTGTAATGACAAACTCTAATCTGATACAATATGAACTGCATTAATCCAACAGATTTAAATACCAGCACTGCATTTTAACAAAGGAAAATCTGTTTTTCAGAAAACAATTAGCTTGATCTCCATGCCTCAGGCCTTCGTTACAGTATTGGATAGAATATTTTGATTAAAAAGGGAATTGTTTTAATCAGTACTAATCTCTCTCGCGGTCAATTTTTCCATCTGGCAGGAGGCAGGCTTTAATTTTTCAGTTATGTGGTAAATCAGGGGATTTCTTGCAATAATTTTCACCTTTGTGTGATTCAGTGTACAAGCCCCACTAGAAGTTACACATAGGCTGGTATTAGAATGAGTAAAATGTAAGTTCAAGAGGGAGTTCAAAAATAGTTGCCATTTCCCCTAGAGCTGCTAGTCCACATCTTGGCCCCAGAGATGGAGCAGATAGTTGCAGGGGGTGAAATCTGTAAATCCTGGGCATGTGGAATTTAATAGCAAGACCTCATTATTATGTTTTAATTCAATTTCCAGCCCAGCAGCTGAACAGATTGATAAACCGACCACTGCTGGACAGGAAAGCCTGCAGCAGAAGACCACAACTAGGAGCCATTTGGGATTTTCCCCAGCATTCAGCAAAGATCAAAGAGCATGAGCACAGGGGGTTCGGTGGGGAGGGGAGATTAGATCACACCTGATCTGTACTGTTCTGGTCTCCATATTATAAAATCATAGAGTTATAAAATCATAGAATGGTACAGCACAAATGGAGGCCATTTGGCCCATCGAAAAGAATATGGAAACACTGGAAAAGGTTCAAATGGGATTTATTAGGATGATACCAGAACTGAGACATTATTCCTATCAGGAGAGATTGAATGCTCTGGAGCTCTTTTCTCTTGAAAGCAGAAGACTGAGGCCTGACCTGATAGAAGTATTTAAGAATATGAAAGGAGTTAATAGGATAGATGTAGAGAAGATGTTTTCTCTTCGGGAGAAGACCAGAACTAGGGGCCATAAACATAGTCATCAATAAATCAATACGGAATTCAGGAAAATCTTCTTTACCTAGAGAGTATTTAGAATGTGGAACCAACTACCAAAATTTAGTTTTTCTCCTTTATGTGTTTATCCAACTACCAAAAAGTTAGACATTTTGTATCTGCTTTTAAGTTAGGAAAAGTTTGGAACAAAGAAGGTTAAGAGGTGACCTAATAGAGGAAAACAAGCCGATGAGAGGTGTTGATAAAGTAGATAGAGAAAAATTATTCCCTCTGACAAGTGAGTCAATAGTTAGAAGTCATAGATTTAAAATCATCAGCAAAAGGTCCAGAGAAGAAATGAGGAGATATTTTTTCAATGAGTTGTTGGAATCCGGAATGCTCAACCTCAAAATGTGGTGGGAGCTGATTACATAAATAACTTAAATAGGGAATTGGACCAATACTTGAGAATAAGGAATTGCACAATTATGGACAAAAAGCAGGGATGTGGGATTATACATGATTGAACATTCAAAGTGCCAGGACAGACATCACAGGCAGAATGGCCTCCTAATATACTGTAAATTTCTATGATTCTAAATACTATGCCAGATCTGAATCTGATCTTCATGCCAACTTCTATTGCAATGCTTTGATCATCAGAAATCCTGCTTCATTAGTTAAGTACACAAGGGAAGCAGAGATACTTTTACTTTCAACTTAACAAATTGGCAGAAAGGTTTTTCATTGTATAAAAAAGCTCCCAATGCATCCTTCCACTTCAGACACAAGCATCTTAATTGCTCTGACCACAGTGTCTGTGAGGCAGGACCTCTTTTCTACCTCCTCTTTTATACTATGCTAACCAGCCTTTACTCTCTTTTCACCAAAGTCAAACTTTCTTGTATCTGCTTTTAAGTTATCAATCTATAATTTCTGCAACAGTCCATTAACAATACTTCAATTGAAATCCATACAGTCTGGTTCACATTACAACATTCACTTTGAGTGAGAGCCTCTGGAAGTTAACACTCATTCTATGTCAGTCTTGGCTCGGTGGTAGCACTCAGTGGAACTAAAGCCCCGCTCTAGAGACCCGGGCATACAATCTAGGCAGATACCTCAGTGCTACAGTGAGGGAGCAGCAATTGTCAGAGCTGCTGTCTTTTGGATACAGCTTTAAATCAGCTGCCCTCTCAGATGGGTGTAAAAGGTCCTGTGCATTATGTTCTCCCGGTATCCTGGTCAACATATAAAGAAACACAACTAATAAACAGGCCGTTTATTGCTGTTTGTAAGACCTAGCTTTGTGTAAGGGAGCTGACACATTTCCTATGTCAAAACCATAACTCTTTTTAAAAAGGTACTTCCCTGGCTGTGGAACGCTTTGGGATGTGTTGAGGATGTAAAAGGTTCTCTATAAATGCAAGTTGCTTCTTTCTTCTTTCATTCTGCATGAAACATTTTTGAGTTTTACATTAGCTACTATACTCAGGTTCAGAGTCAGAGTAGTGGAGAAGGAGGGGCAGCTGAGTGGAGAGGGTTGGCAGTGGAATCACAGACAACCCTGAACTGTTCTCCACTAATATCCAAAGAATGATTCCAGAAGGGGCTGCTGGCTATTGATAAGGAAGAACTATGGCTGATGGTTCTTCCTAGCTTTGCATAGCTGAAGCCATGTGAAGCAATATCATACCACTTCCGCTGAGGGCAGCTTACTCAACACATGCTAGGAATTGGACCTAGTTCCACTTGACACCAACCATAAAGGACAGTTGAGGCACTGGTGTGCTCCTTTTGTATTTATTTTCTTCATTTGTTTATGGACAAGCACATATTTTATCAAGCAATGTACATTTTCATTGTAGCTATTGTTGAGTTTGTTGGATGGCCCATTTTAGAGCTCTCCTCAGTAACTTGCGACATGCTGACAATACCCCTGATTATTAGCATTGTACTTAAGTGAACATATCAGTTTGTCAGGAGCTATTTTGCAGAACATATGCTCCATTAGCCATCATTTATTCAAATTCTTCTGCTACATATCCATAGCAATAAATAGCATAAACATCAGAGACATTAGCACACAATCTGCCTGTGTAACCCTGCACATTCTTGTGTTCATTCAAGTGTTAAGGACACTAATTCACACATATAAGCAGAAAAGCCTTGAATGTGTGGGTGGCATATTTAATAAATAAGATTTTTAAAAAATGTTAATAAACTGACATATAACCAGAGAAGACATCATTTTACTTCCCGTACAAAAGAAGCACGTATAGTTCACTTGAAAGAAAACTCAGTATTTCATTTCGCATGACGTCCAATCCTCAAAAGATTCAGATGTCTCCAACATTCATTGCTAAGTGTATATCATGAGCTGTTCTAAATGGTTAGTTCTAATCAGCTTCATCGCATGAAAGAGATTCTACAATATAGAGAATTTTTGTTTATTATCTATTGGGTAAATTTATTCTGCACAATATCTACAATTAGTGCCATTGACACTGAACAAATACAGAAGCCCAAACACAGTCATGAAGGTGAAGACAGATGAATAGTGTTACCGATAAATTAGTGATGGGCAATGGAGTTCATTGCCTGAGGATGTCAAATATGAACATGGCCTTCTTATCTCACACAATCACACTTTTTAACCATCTTCAAGTCATCCAATTTAAACACTTGGTACAAAATAATGACTCATACTTCATGTTCAGTGCATTTCATCACATGACATCTATTTGTATCATTAAGAGTCATAGTAAGACAGCCACAGTTGAAGTCTGAAATGCAGTTGCTAGCATGCATTCATCTTTTTCAAAAGGTAACATTCTTTGCTGATAATCTATCTGCTTTATTTCAAAGACAGTTTTATAGCATACAACTGTTTTTGTTTGTGGCCTTGAATGGGAAAGGCAGTTAAAATAAATGTTTTCTTCACATGATTTCTGTGTAAGGGGTATACAACTAAAAGGCAGAGATAAAGAATGTGGTTTACAACAGACAGCAGGAGAAACATTTCTACATAGGGTTGTGAGGCTGTAGAATGCACGTAAGAGTTAATAATTGAAGCAGATTCTGTGTTAGCATTTAAGAGTAGGTTTAATAGGCGATTGAAGGAAAGTGATAAAGGAGGTAGAGGAATAGGGTGGGAACAGAGGAATGATGTCTGGTGTGGAGGATAAAGACCAACATGGACTGGTCAGGCAGAATGGATTGTTTCTCTGTTGTAAATTTTATATCCAAAATCCTCCTCTGTGGTTAAGACTCTTTGCGTGCAAAAATTACAAAGTATACAGGTAACAAAATGATCCTGGTGGGACTATATTAGCACACTCTCTCTGATCAATCCAGCGATCAGCAGCATTGCTTCAAGCTTCCTATGAAAAACTGAGGTGATCTTGTTGGCTACAGTGGCTTCATTGTACCTCTATTCAATTACTGTTCCTGGTATACACAAAGGTTCCATGAGTCAGAGAATCTGCCTCTGGTACACACAAACCTGCCTAGCTTCCATCCATTCATTCTCTCCTTTTTTCCCTAAAAAACACTTGAGAGGACCACTCAAACCAGTATCCACATTAACAAACATGATTGGAGCAATGTAAAATTTAAGAACAATGCTTTATGTATTCAGCTTCTAAACCTGCCAGCTCATTATTATCTATTTAATATGATTGAACTGAGTACACACTCCATTCCTGATAAGTTGGGAATTGGGTTTCAGTGAAATGCTTACACATTAGGCTAGCTAGAAACTGCACACATTGTAATTTAGAGCCCCCTAATTTCCCATGCCCATTCCAAAGAAAGTGTAACAAGATGTAAGTAAAACAGGAACTAAGGGCAATACATAGAAGAAGTCTGCTAAATAAGAACATTTTTATAATAATTTCTGTAACTTAACTGATGAAAAATGTGAAGAAATTATGGGTTGGAAATTGGACTCATTTAGTGCCTGTGTTTTAGGCACTACATGTGCCCTTAGAGTATTAAAATGATGTCCTCAACAGAAATGCACATTGT
Source organism: Carcharodon carcharias (assembly GCF_017639515.1). Classification (NCBI taxonomy): domain Eukaryota; kingdom Metazoa; phylum Chordata; class Chondrichthyes; order Lamniformes; family Lamnidae; genus Carcharodon; species Carcharodon carcharias. Next base: position 44,252,271 of record NC_054482.1, read on the forward strand.
GGGGTGAATCATGCCAGATGTCATATTGGAGAGGGCATTAGTGCGCACACAACAGACATCCACAGGAAATATGCAGAACCGCCAGATCATGACATCAGCCTGTTGATTTTATGCCAGCACTGTCATTTTGGAACTCAGTGTTCCAGCTAACACCCTCTCTCAATTTACTCAGCTAAAAACACAGGCCATGCAGAAAAGGACGAGCTGCTGAAAGGAGGAGGACGGGGAGAATGGGGTCTCAGCTGGAAGCAAGGGCACTGACAGGGTGGCAGTCTGGGAGGGCAGACACTGTCTTCCTTAGAGAGGACATTAGGTTTGTGCTCTATGGAGCCACTGTCAATTACCCCAGCACAGCAGGAATTCTAGTAATCAGTTACAGAACAGATTTCTGGACATACTTTGACACTATGCAAGGCCCTTTGAACACTATAATCCACAGCCATGATGGTAGCAGTCTGAGCTTCCACTGCAGCATTTTCACAATAGTTGGGTAGCTGCTGCTTGCAATGGAAGTTACAATATCAGCCATCAGATGCTGCATCATGGTTAGGCCCACTTGACTGAGCGGAATTAGTTATAATTTCCAAGCTATACACAAAGCCCTGTGCTAAGTTGGTGATGGACTCCTCCATGTTCCTTAACATTGACCACAGGCTTTCTGGTGAGTTTCCCAATGCAGGAAGCATTTCATTCTGCATACTGATCAGTGTTCTTCTGTAGGCTGCACCAAAGTCCTCATCTGAGTCAAATGTAGTGGAACCCATGTGTGACCTCACTCTCCAAAAAGCTGGCACCTGCACTGTCCGTGTCCCCTGCCCTAACTGCAGATCACCTGTGCCCCATGTTATACCACGTGCAGAACCTGCCCCTAAAGATCCATTAAAATATGTGCAGTATCAGTATCTGAGCTGGTGGCTGTGAATGCAGTGACATTCATCATCACTCTCTTCTTGGTATTTCTCCATTGCCTGCCAAACCCTCTTGGGTATCTGAAAGGAGAAAGGCACAAGGATAAAGCTGTGGTCCAGGCGGGGAGGAAAAGCAAGTGGTGCACACTTACACTATCTGTAGCTTGTAATCAGAAGAGAATGTAAGATATGGGGAGGTGGGATTTGAGAAAGGGGATTATTTATGTGCATACTGTCATCTTCAGCATCTACCACATCCTCAGCAACAGCCATTCCAATAGTGCCAGCAGCATCTCCTCCATGAGGTTAGGGCATGAGCAATGACTGTCCCCTCTGGTTAGTTCCTCTGCCTCTGGTTGTGCGATGCCTTGTTCTACAAGAAAGAGGGCAATGTATCAGTGAGTGTCATTCAATATGTTTGGCTGATATGGCTGTCATGCTGAATAGTCAGCAGTGTGGGCAAAGCTCAAGACATGAGGCTTGTAATAGTGCTGAATATGTGAAGGTGAGATGAAGCATATAAATGGCAGGTAGATTAATTGATTGAAATTATTGGTAGGTGAATGATGGAGTGTGGTGAATTGATTGAGGCTGGTGGTGCAGTTTTTTTTATTAATTCATGGGAAGTGGGCTTCGCTGGTTGGGCCAGCATTCATTGCCCATCCCTACTTGCCCTAGGTGGTGCCTTGGTGCCTAGGTGATGGTGAGCTGCCTTCTTGAACCACTGCGGTCCAGTTGGTAGGATATAACATTTGAAGATGCATTGACTGACCTTGACATCTCATGTGAGGACACTGGACTTCTTGCAGCACTGCTTCCAGGTCCTCAGGACTTGACCTCCACAGCTTTCTACACCCAGTCCCTTCAATGCTTGTTTCTGGAGGGCTTCCTGGCCCCTGTGGTTAGAGGACATTTCTGCTACCTTCCACCTCTTCCACCGAGGCCTCCAGTGCAGCATTTGAAAACCTTATAGCCTGCTCCCTCCAATCCTGTGCCATTCCTCACTCTTTTGCAGGTCAGATTTACTTCTTGCATGACTGCCAGCACCTGCTCCAGCCGCAACGCACCTCACCTTTAAGAGGTACAGATGAGCTTCAAGCAGTACAGAGTAGCTTTAACTGGTGTTGGCAAATTACGTTTGTGAGTCCCTGTTGATGCATGCAGCCAATGAACAGTGCTGTTTGTGCTGGCTGCACACAACAATCATTCAAAAGAGAAGGCAGCACGAAGTTGGCGCATTACATTGAGCACAGGTTAGCTGCGCATCTCAATCCCCATTCTGATTTTCGGGGGCTATCTAATTTAGCCCCCACAGTGTTTAATAGTGACAAAGTGAGAGGGTTAATTAATCATTTTGTGGCTGGTGCATTGGTGAAGTCAGATTTAATGGATTCAATGGCCATTTGCCAATTCATTGATTAATGGCTGGCCCATGATGACTGAAGCCACAAAAGCAGAAAACATTAGAAGCACTTAGCAAACAGGCAGCATCATTGGGAGAACAGACAAATCAATGTTTCAGGTATGAACCCATCATCATCAGCACAGGAAGATATTTCTGAAGAACAACATTTAAAAAGGAATAAAACAGGGAGCCAGGGCAGTAAAGAAACAGAGATATACACACAGACATAGAGACATTCATGTAGAAATACAGTTTAAAAAAAGAGACATGCTGCTGTAGTTTGTCTTGCACTTAACAGGGCAGAATTGCAAGAATACCGAATTTTAAAGGGAGCAACAAGTTATACTACAGGAGAAAAGAGTGCTGATTTCTGGCAAGTGGTAGCTCACTTATGTTGCTAAAAGCTACATATATTCATATGCAGGGCCCTGTCTTTTGCAAACAAAGAATATTTCCAGGCAATGTGCCTTTTCCAACTAAACAAAAGCTTGTGGTACAAGTGTTCCCTGGAACATTCCCCACAGCCTGACCAATCTGGGTCAACTTGCCTGGTTTGAGTTCAAACAAAAGCTTGGAGGATAATTTATTTACTCTTTCAAAGGATGAGGGCTTCGCTGAGTAGGACAGCAGTTGTCATCCAACCATAAATGCCCTTGAAGTGAGTGGCTTGCTAGGTTATTTCAGAGGACAGTTAAGAGGCAACCACATTGCTGTAGGTCTGGGGTCACATGTAGGCCAGACCAGGTAAGGATGGCAGGTTTCCTTCCCTAAAAGACATTTGTGAACCAGATGTATTTTTACAACAATTGATGACCATGGGGGGGTTGTGCAGGGGCAGGCGGGAGTAAGCGCGAACCCAATCTGTGCCCCCAATCGGGTCCACGCCGCCATTTTACGTGGGCGGGCCAATTAAGGCTGAGCACTTCCTGTGTGGCCTTAAGGTTGGACAGGCAGCTCATTTAACTGTTTTAATTAGTTTTTAAACAGGCCTTAATAGGCCTTTGACAGTTCAGCAGGCGCGTAGCCAAGTGAAAATCTAAATGGCGTGCAGTGATGCCGGGACACCCGCCTAATGTCACCGCTCGCCGACCAGAAAATTCTTCCCCATGAAATTAACCTATAATTCCAGGTTTATTAATTGAATTGCAGGATATGAATCTGTGTCCCCAGAGCATTAGCTGGTCTCTGTATTATCCGTCCAGGGCCATTACATCACCATCTCCCCTAATTGTTCCCTGGTGCATTCTCCATGGCAATACCTCTCCCAATCAGAGTCCACTTGCCAACCAGTCACCACCCTTTTCTCATGCAGTATAAATTGTTGTTTCCTTTGAAATTTGCTTTCTTGCGATTCTGTCCTTATGAGTGCAAGGCAAAAAGCTTCTGCAGCATGTCTCTTTTCTCAGCAATATACAATTAAGTTAAAGATGCTCCAACACGGTGGCACGTGTGAGTCAAAATGAAGTTTTCTTCAGAATTATGCCTCTATGAAGCACTTTGGAGTAATTTTCAATGTTACGAACACATGAACAAGGAGCAGGAGTAGGCCATTCGGCCTCTTGAGCCTGCTCCATCATTTAATAAGATCATAGCTGATTTGATAGTAACCTCAACTCTTCATCGCACCTATTCCCGATAAACTATCACCCCCTTGCTTACCAAGAATCTATCTACCTCCATCTTAAAAATATTCAAAGGCTCTGCTTCCACCACCTTTTCAGGAAGAGAGTTCCAAAGTTTCACAACCCTCAGAGAAACATTTTCGCCTCATCTCCGTTTTAAATGGGTGTCCTGTTTATTTCTTTTCTTTTGCTTTTTTTTTGCTTTTTCTGTGAACACAAATGGAGAAAACTATATAAATGTAAGTTGCTGATAGTTGGAATGGTATATTTGAAGCTGCATGGTTTGCCCAAGGGCAATTCAGATGGACATCAAATGCTGGCCTTTCTGGTGATGCTCACATCCCATAAAAAAAAAAAGTAAAATGTAGTTAGGTTATATTTATTTGTTAATTTGCAGATAAAGTGCCTTTGCTAAAGTGTGGTTGTACTAACTGAAACACATTTATTTTGTTGACCAATATGTGATAAGTCAGATCTTTATGAAGGCCAATTGCTTGCATTTATCAAGTGCATATTTTAAATTAATTAATTAACTGGTTAATTAGTCTAAGCCCGAAGGGCTGTTCATTCATTGGAGCCTTTTGAGATTTGGCTCAAATTTATGTATTGGCATTTGAAATGATGCTGCCTCTGTGTTAATTTTGAAGGCTAGGTTTACGTACTTACCGGCTAAACCTGAGGTCAGTGAGAAGCCCTGTGAAAGAAGATTTTTAAGAGCAGGATTCTTTATTTAGCTGAAGGCTTAAAATCACTGGATGGACCTGAAGCACTATAACAACTTTCGGATGACAGAATAAGTAATTTACTTTGCTGCCAAAACAGACCCAGATTTTGTAATAAGAATGACAGTGAAGCTATCAATACCTTCTCTTATTATGGAGTAAATCAGACATTAACTTTCACATGTGCACAATTAAGAAATCAGGAAGCTGCTGTCCAAATTACCCTGCTCCTCCAAAAGCTTTGCTCCAACAGCATCTTGGCAGGAATCGCAGCATTGAAGCATATGAAAGGCATAAAGTTGTGGTCCGTACTCATTAGGTACTTATTAAACATGCCAGTAGATAGCTCTTGTGCATTCCAATGTAAATTAATTTTTAATAGCATGATAAGTCTTAATTACTATCAAACAAGGTGTCTGACCGTGAAAATTAACTTTTAGAAGTGTGGAGTCTCATTCCTTCAAGTTTTAATTATTGTTGACGATTTAAAGTGTTTTTAACTTTTTATTTCTGTTTCTTTCATCACTCTCAATATGTCTTTCTTTTCCTCTCTTTTTTTGCATTGAGCGATTTTGCATTGAATTAAATATTCTAACATATACTTCCTAGTTTAGGCCCTGCATGCCTCAATAAAGATTCTTCAATTTGATTAAGGAGATACACTGCTGCTTTCCCTATTCGCTAATAAAATGAATTGAAAGCAGACCGAGAAAAAAAGATGTTGAATAAATAGTTAAATTTACCTTAACAGTGGGAATGAATAATAATAGAAACCAAAAACAACTTGCATTTATATAGCAACTTTACTGTAGTAAAAAATATCAATGTCTCCCACAGGAGGATCAAATAAAAAAATCAAGTTCACCTCCAGATGAAATGAAAAACAAAATGGGAGGTGGAGTTAGGTGACCTGTCACAGTCTTACCACTGATCAAAGGATTGAACAGCAGGTGTTAATGTTGCTGATTAAAAGCAACAAAAATTGGCACCACTAGATGTTTTCATAATTACAAAAGCATTATTAAATTGCTTTCCCTCGTCTCTCACTCCTATCAAGCCCCCTATGTCTTCACTAGCTCCCTCGCTCTCATTGCTGCTGTTACCTCTTTGCCTTCAGAAAGAAGGAACTTACATTTGTATAGCATCTTTCAGATTCTCAGAATGTCCCAAAGAGCTTCACAGCCCATGCAGTACTTTTTGAGAGTATTCACTGTTGTCATGTAGGTAACTGCAGCAGCTAATTTGCACACAGCAAGATTGTGTAAACAGCAATGCATAAATAACTAGATTTTTTTAGTGGAGGAATGGGGATTGCCAGCACATCAGGGTGAACTCCTGGACTCTTCTTTAAATAGTGCTGTGTGATCTCTTACATGCAACTGAGAGCGCAAATGCCATCTCACCTTAACATTTTATCCAAAAAATGGGACTTTCAAACAGGACAGCACTCCCTTACTCTTGCACCAAAATGGTATCTTATGCGAAACAAAAACAGAAATACCTGGAAAAACTCAGCAGGTCCGGCAGCATCGGCGGAGAAGAACAAAGTTGACATTTCGAGTCCTCATAACCCTTCAACAGAAATAAGTTAAAATAGGAGAGGGGTGAAATATAAGGTTTAAGGTGGGGGGTGGGGGGAGAAGTGGGGGAGGGGGTGGTTGTGTGGGGGGGGTGGTTGTAGGGACAAGCAAGCAGTGATAGGAGCAAAAGGTGTCACAGACAAAAGAACAAAGAGGTGTTGAAGGTGGTGATATTATCTAAAAGAATGTGCTAATTATATGCGCTCTGAGTTAGGGCTTGAACCCATGACCTTCTGAATCATAGGCAAGTGACCATGAATCACGGCTAACTTCTTCGAATAACTCCTTCAACTTTAGCTCTCTCCCCTCCCTGCTACTCTACTGTACTCATCTCAATTGCAATCTCCACCCATTTTCTAACTAAGGAACCATGGTGAGAGGATAGAGATACCCATACCTTCACTCTTGACCTGTTTCCCCCTTCCTCTTCCTGTCTATTTTTTTGTTCTATGTAATTCACCTATTGACTATTCAACCCATGATACATTTTCAAGATTTACTTTGGCTGGATCAGAGGGAGTATGCAAGTCAGTAATTGTTTTTAATTTTCTCCAATGGTGATGCTGACCTCTCTCCATGAGAAATAAACAAACATTCAGAAGGCTGCTTTGGTCTCAAAAACGGATCCTGCAGTAGTGACTCACAGAGCCAAAATTAAACTCAAAGGGAAAAATAATTTATTTTCCAAGCTAGAGCCTCAGACACTCCAACATATGAAATGAGACAATACATTTGCATCCATACCAGCTGCCAATCTTCAATTTTAAAGACTCTTTTGCATTTTATTCATGAGGTGAGCACATCACTATATCGGATCTGCATGACTCATTGCTGCAGCACATTCTATTTTTGAGCCTGGCCAGTCCCATAAATTCAATCTTTCATCTTTACTGTGGGGATTTTCAAACCAATATCTAAAAAAATCAGCAGGGGCAGGTGTTACCTTAATTACGATAAATATTCAAAAGGTGAAATGAAGTTATAAAAAAAATGCTGCATTGGTTTCAAGTTTCATCCTCTGAGTTAGAACTTGGGTCCCAGCCAATTCTGATTCACAGGCAGGCACCCTGAGCCATTGCGAGCATCTCTAAATCATTTAACCAACTCCTGTTCCCCACCTATCCTTTGCTCTACTGCACTAATTTACATAAAGTGAGTTCATTTTAAAATTGCCTCACAAGAGCAAAAATCAATGGTCAAAACTCAGAACTATGACACCCATATGAAAAGTGGATGCAACTGGAACTCAATGGGCAGAATTTTGCCCTTGGGTCGGTGTGTGGGCCCCAGTGGGGCCCACCGCCATTTTGATTGGGCGGGCCAGTTAAGGCCCACCCAGCGGCCTGCCTGACAGGCTATGCGCTTCCTGTTGGGGGGTGGGGGGAAGAGGAGATTCCCAGCTGTCAAAGTGCGCTCTTTCGCGCATGCGCTCGCTGAGACAAAGTGCTGTCTCAGGGAGATTACTGACAGTCCAAAAAAACTTTAAAAATTAAAAAATTAACATGTCCCCCTCATGTGACAATGTCACACGAGATGGGACATGTTAATAAATATCACATAAAATGTATTAAAGATTTTAAAAACGGACATGAAACCTCATCCCACCAGTGGGTGAGGTTTCATGTATTATCAGAAGCCCACTGAGGCTCCTAGCCTGCCCACCAGCCTTAAGGTTGGACGGGCAGGTCTTTAATTATCTTAATTACTCTGTCAATGGCCTCAATTGGCCATTGACAGGTCGGCGGGCGGACAGCTGATTTCGCTGTCCGCCCGCCTTCCTAAAAATTTAAAGGGGTTGGGATGACGTCAGAGGTTCCTCCCGACGTCATCCCGCGTCATTTTACCGTCGGTGAGCAGGCCCCGCCCCCAAATTGCCAAGGGAAAATTCAGGCCAATGAATTTGTTCTGGCAGCAAAGAGCAAAACTGAAGGCGAAAGATGACATTGCTTAGCGTAATGCTAGTGCAGAAATGGTGAACGCATTTGTACAAAATTTCTTTGTCTGGTACTACAATGGAGGCATTAACCCATTTATTTAAAAGTTAACACCACCATTTAAATAGTAGATGGGGGAGGGGGGGAATGTCATGAGAACACAACAAGGGGTGCAAATTCTGAGGCTCTATTCATTTAATTGCACTGCGGTGTGCATTACCAAATTTTAAATTGCAGGCGACAAGGATACTCGCTGAAGACAGCAGGATCCTTCTTAGAGTATGCAGATCAACCTCTGACAACATCATTGGGGTCCAACCATTACTTTTACCTGAGGCCTGAGCAGCGAAGGCTTCTCTGCCAGGAAAAACTGTTCAGATTTGGATCCAGGATCGGAAGTGACAAAGTAATTGTTTCAATTTTTAAAGAATGATCCCTTCCCTGAGCATTCTGTGCTACCACATAGAATAGTTGCGGCAAATTGTATAGGAGCATTTAAGAGAAAGCTGGCTAAGTTCATGAGGGAGAAAGGAGTAATAACAATAACTTATTTAATAGCACCTTTAATGTTGTAATACATCCCAAGGTACTTTACAGGATCTTGTGAATCAAACAAAATTTGACACAGAGCCACGTAAGGAGATTTTAAGGGAGACGACCAAAAGCTTGGTAAAACAGGTAGGTTTTAAGGGGAGTCTTAAAGGAAAAAGAGAGGTAAAGTGGAAGAAAATTTTAGGGAGGAAATTCTGGAGCTTAAGGTCTTGGCAGCTGAAGGTATGAGCACTATTAGTGGAGTGATTAAAATCACGGATACTCGAGGCCAGGATTGGAGGAATAGAAATCTTAGAGGGCTGAAGGAGATTACAGAGATAGAGAAGGGCGAGGTCATTGTAAGATTTGAAAACAAGGATCATGTTTAAATTGGAAGTGAGCGCAGGGGTGATTTGTGAATGGGAGTTGGTGTGAGTTAGAACATGGGCAGCAGAGCTTTGGAAGACCTCAACTTTACAGAGGGTAGAAAATAGGAGCCAGGAGTGTCTTGGAATAGTCAAGTTTACAGATAACAAAGTAATGGATGAGGGTTTCAGCAGCAGATGAGCTGAGATAGGGGTGGTGTTGGGTGATAAGCAGAGAGAAACAAGCAGTCTTAGAGATGGCACAGATATGTGGTCAGAAGTCAAATATGACACCAAGTTTGCAACTAGTCTATGGTGCCATGGAGAGCGATGGATTCAGTGACTAGGGAACAGAGTTTGTTCCAAGGATCGAAGCCATTGTCTTCAGTCTTCCCAATATTTAGTTGAAGGAAGTTTCTACTCATTCAGCACTGGATGTCAGACAAGTGGTGGGATGCTTTAGAGATAGTGGAAGAGGTGTGAGAGCTGGTGGTGAAAGGAAAAGAAGGGTGTTTATAGAATTAGGTAAAGGATAGAGCATAAACACTGGCTTAGTACTGCTGGCCTGAATGGCCTATCCCAGTGCTGTAATATACTGTTTCATTGTAAAAGTTTCTACTTCCCACACCAGCCAATGTTGTGGCTTTTCACAGAGATTGTGAATTAGAACAAAGATTTGGGTGGTTGTGTATTAGCAATTACTGCTCACAAGGAAGAATCCCTTGGCTGATTTTATTTAGGACCATTTCAGCTGCCAAAGGTGACATTTTCACCCCATCAGTTCCAAATAGATTCAAACCCATAGCCCTAGGGCTACAAAAATATTGCCCCATCAGAATTAGTCTTATGTAGAATAGCCTATGGTACTTAAGGCTGCGAATTTGTTGGAATTCTCTATGGATTTTGTAGGTCAGGGAAGAGATCCTTGAGTCGGGGATGGGGGTAAGGTGCCAGTGCATTGGCGGCTTCTGATCACGACTCAGGACTTCAGATTTTGAATTTGGGGGGGTGGTTTTAGACTGCGGGCTCAATGGGACTTCAGTCATAAAGCTTCAGATCACACTGAGAGAAACTGATCGTGGGCTGGTTAACATGCTAGCTAAGGGAGCCAGTGAGTTTGAGGGGGAAGCATTCCTGCTTCTCCTGGCCCATATGCAGTGCCTGAAGAGTACTTCTCTGATGGATCTGGCCTTTCTCATCTCCCTTCAGCTGCTGGTTGTCCTGAGATGTGGGGAAACCTGGCTCACAACCATTTAAAAAAGTCTTAAAATTTCAGGCACTCAGACTCATTAACATATTTAAATAACTAACCCATCCCTCGGTAGCAGGCTAGTTGCCTGTCCCCACGTTATTTTAAATAGCAGGAACAATTTGGGTTTCCAGCGATAATATATATTTAATGTATTGTGTCCTGGACTACGAGATTTCTGCTGACATTTGCAACAGAGCATCACCTGAAATGCTAATTACAGCTTTTACTGAGGTAAACAAAGTGGTACTGGGTTAAAGGGAGGAACTGGATCACACATCCATACAGCTTCTATAAGCTGCACTGGGAAATATATCAATGGAGCTCAGGAAGATTAAGCACACCATCAATCTCTCTCTCATAATCCATTTCAATGTGTGAGGAATTATACAGGGAAGGAAGAATTTAAAAAAAGCTTAAAAAATAATCAGAACCATTTCTCACTGACAACAAAGTTCAGGTCAGAGCACTTAGTGTTCATGTGAAAGTTAAAAGGTTTTGAAGGCTCTAACAATTATATTTTCTTAAATAGTGAATTATTTATAATTATAATGCTCAGTCAATGGCCTAGAAATGTTCAAGAAGAATGACTAGTGTCTTAAAAAGGGTTTGTAGGAAAACTTGTTTAAATGTAACTCAAATATGGGCAACTTTGATTTAGAGGCAAATTGTTACCAGGTCTCAATATAAAGGAAGTTATCTCTCTCTGACATTTGAATCCAACAAACTTCCACTCAATGATCAGAACTAAAGACAGTTATTGAGGTGTACTCTGATATAGGCACTATATCGTTTCAACATGATACTCTCAGGCTTGCACTCTACTGATCTGGTTATACAACATTCCATTTAATTTATTGATCCACTCTGAGGGGGACCATTTGGCCCAGCGAGTCTGCATCAACTCTGTGGGCAGAACCTTACCACCTTGGAAGATTCCGGGCATTGGGACCACATGCAGGTTCTAACCCAAATGGTGTCCAAGACTGCCTGCCTGCAAGATCTTCCCAAATGCAGCCAATTAAGGCACTTCCTCCAGAAACCTTGTCCAATTAGGGATAGCTGATGAGTTCCACAGGCAGGAAAGCCAATCAAATCCTCGGAAGTTGGGGATGAGCTGGCACACCCATCAGGAGAGATGGGCACTGCTGATGTAGGAAGGAGATAATGAGGGCTCCTCAAGGTGGAGTTGCCCTCTGAAAAATTTTAAAAATTGGTAAATTGTGTGCCCTCAGCTGCAAAGCCATCATTGCAGAGGAAGAGCCCTTCCACAGGATGGCACGGGATTGCAGCTGTGTCTTTCTATCAACTGCGGTTCTGGGGAGGGTATTAAAGGAGGCCTCGCTAGCCCCCTGGCCTGCCACCGGGAGGCTGCTTCTAGGCAGGGCCTGGGCTTTGGCTTCAGCAGCGGATATGAACGCCATCTGGAAAATCCTGGCAGCATCAACATTCTGTCCCTCACTGAGCTTTTAATTGCTAATAATTGACACCCTGATGTAGAACTTACACAAATTTCTCTCCCTCCTGCCTCGAAAGTCATCTCTGCTCAGCTGAGAAAATTCCTCCCCTTGGGAGCAATTTAAATAGTCCCTCTCCCCCATTTTCTCTCTGTAGCCATGCATTTTTTTTTTCAGGTACTTACCCAATTGCCTTTTGAAAGCCATTATTGAAGCTGCCTCAACCACATTATCAGACAATGCATTCCAGAACCTTATCCTCTCGCTGTGTAAAAATGTTTTTTTTCAAATCACTTTTGGCTCTTTTGCCAATTACCTTAAAACTGTGTCCCCTGATTCTTGACCCTTCTACCAATGGGAACAGTTTCTCTTTTTTTTTGGTTATTGGGCGTGCTGGTGCTAACTCGAGTTATTGCAGAAGACACATAACGTAGGTTATAGAAATTGCTAGAGATCCTGCGGTGCTGCATGTGGATATATTCAATGGACACTGGGAATATTACGAAGAAAAGAAATTCCATCCGTTTAGATATCTAAGCAATGTCCTTGACTGTAACTGGGTAAAACACAATGTTGGAAGAGAATCATTACTCTGATGCACGAATTGCACAGGAATCCTTTGCAAATCTTCTGAGTTAAGCTTTGGAATAAATGATCTCTTACTGCAGTTATTCACAGGAGCAAATTTTTCTACAAGGATTGCTGTATCACCAAATGTGCAAGTGCGGTGGGTAGTATCACTACCTCTGAGTCAGAAGTTCTGGGTTCAAGTCCCATCCCAGCACTTGATGGCAAAGCAAGATGCATTCATAACATAACCAAACAGGTTGATTATCAACCTCCAAATCCTTCCAAAATGCACCAATGGCAGGTGCTAAGAGCAGGAGAGATTTCTGGTCAGCCCATGATGGAAAGAATGTTGGAGCCTCTAGCTCCAGCCTACCACACGTGTGTAAATGTTTGTTTCCACAACAACTCGGACTCCCTGAGTGATCTGTCACACACCAGAACCACCATATTACAAATATTGGCCAAGATCTTAGGTCAAGCTCCACACATTTTACAGGCTGTGTAAATAGGGTGCTGAATACATGTTTGAGGCTCCCTTTTTTAATTGGATTGTACGTGGCCTCAGTATACACCGTGCATGATGCAGTCAATATTCCCAGGAGCTTGGCAGCCAAACCGAACAGTCCTTAAAAGGTAAGTTTGATTGTTTTTATTTACCTCATTGTGAAGCTTTCTGGCTCAACATTAAATATGTGGGTTGCTGCCAGCCACTGCTCGAACAGTGTCCCCAACCCCACATTCCAGATTGCCTCCTCTTCTTCCCTGGACCCACCTGACTACCTCAACCAGGCGTCCAAGACCAGTGGATGACTCCCTCTAAGTGCGTGCAGCTTATTCAGCACCAGGATTGTACCCAGAGTGTTTACACAGGTATTTTCCATCATTTGGACACAAAAATTTGCAATGGGAGTATGTGCAGATTCAAATTTTAAACACATTATATATATTGTCAAGAAGCACACACTCAATCTTCTCCGACTATCAGGACAGCCCAAGGCAGCCACTCCATAGAGTGAATACAGGTGGTTGCCAATAATATTGAACATTAATAGTTTGCTATTTGTAAAAATAGAAATTAGTTCTCTCTAAAATACAGCTGTGTTACTTGTCAGCACTTTTATGGGTTCACTGCCACTGTTTACAATGATGTCCTTTTCTGGAAGAGCCCATTTCCCTTGTGGTAAGGAAACTGGCAGCTCTTAATTATAATGTTTAGTATCCTGGTAGCTCCATTACCGGGGCAGAATTTTCTGTTTGGCAGGGCTGAGGAGTGAGGGATGCAAGTAGGTCCGTGCTGCCATTTTACGTGGACCAATTAAGGCCCGCCCAACGTATTTGCCAAATCCCAAGGATAGCGGGAGTGTGCAGGCGGCGGCGGGCATGCAGTCTGTTTAAGAGAGGGCCTGGCAGCCTTTAGGAGGCTCCTCACAATGACCAGTGTTAGGCTGCAGCAGAGAGGTTCGGGTGAGCAGGCCGGGCTGGAGGGTAGGCCAGCCGAGCAGGCCGGCCTGGAGGGTAGGCCAGCCGAGCAGGCCGGCCTGGAGGGTAGGCCAGCCGAGCAGGCCGGGCTGGAGGGTAGGCCAGCCGAGCAGGCCGGGCTGGAGGGTAGGCCAGCCGAGCAGGCCGGGCTGGAGGGTAGGCCAGCCGAGCAGGCCGGGCTGGAGGGTGGGGGTGGGAGGGGCAGTGCGCCCCTCATTTTTCTGATGACTGCCTTGCTGCCTTGAGGTGGTGGCAGCACAGCGGGAGGTGTTGGTCTCCCAGGATGGGAGAAGGAGGGCCCTTGACGAAAGGTGCCTAGGGGGAGGTGGTGAGCTCCCGCGAAGTGGTGCAGCACACCTGGATCCAGTGCCACAAGCGCTTCAACGATTTGTTGCGCTCTAGCAAGGTGCGTATCATGTTAGCATTGGGCATTTAACCAAGCAGGCAGCCTTACCCTCTCCAGCACCCCCAGCCAAGTCTCAGTGTTATGATTGCATTGAATCATTGATGGCATTTTTCCTTTGTTGGGTGGGCAAGCAGATACTGCCCATACGGAGGTCAGCCTGAGTGGGTCATGAGGAGATGAGTTTTGCCCCACAGCATGTGTTGATCTGAGTCCCACATGACTGGTTTGGGGGCAACCTGGAGGAGCTGCACATAGGTGCAGACTCAGAACTCCAGGACATGTCCTAGTCAGGGTGATGAGATGGTGGAAGGGGAGCTTCAAGGTGGCGTGGCAATAAACCATCTGTTGACCTCTACGCTGCATGTGCTTGCGCCTCCTTGCTATGGGAGAAAATACTATGTGGTTCCTAATGTGATGTAGGCAGCATATGCCCAAGGAAGGGTGGGGAGCAGGCCTAGCATCTTTGAGTGATCAGCAGCAGCATGGTGTGGATGCACTGGAGGCCTGATATGTCCCTAATCAATGTTCTTCTCTCTTCTTCAGGAGAGGAATGTGCAGAACGCGGCCGAGCGTGTGAGGACCTGAGGCGGCCAGGCATAGCTCTCCCTACTAAGCCGCTTTGAGCAGGAGGCCCTTGAACTGGAGGGGCACCATGCACCCCAGTCTACTGGTGTCGGTGAGTCTGGGATGCCACGGTCAGGTATTTAAGCCCAACAGTGAGGTCCGCATTGTACTCCCAACAGCCATAGCACCGATGATTGTTAAATTAGTTATTGCTGCAACATTGCTGGGCCATTGGTTATGGAAGGTTGAGCACATCATGAGCTGGGGGGGTGGGGGGAAACAGGGATGGACTTTGTCATTGTCTGCATGCTAACTGATGCACTGTCCTTGTTCTTCCTTTCAGCATCATCAGAGCACAGCTAGGAGAAGGAGCAGCAGATGCCCCCTCTCACACCTGAGGGACCTGAAGTCTCACCAGCGTCACACTATTTCTGTGAGTCAGTCACCAGCACAGATACTAGCACCTCGATGGGAATTAGAACATCGGCTAGTGTCCCGGGGCACAGTGGTGAGGGCATTTCACAGTGATTGGAGGAGCTGGCAGAGACAGAGTGCCCATGGCTCCAGCAGTCAGAGAACTGCCGGGGACCAGGCATATGCTCTGTCAGTGCCTGATGATGTGCCTCTGGAGTCGTCCATGACACAGCACGTGCAGGAAATGCGGCTGGGTGTGTGGGAGCATCTGGGGGAAATACATGAGGCTTTGCTTGGCATGGTCTCTGTGGTGGAGGAGTCTAAGCAGACGCTCACCGAAAGCAAAGAGCCACATGTCTGAATGCCATGCGTCCTCCATGGAGAGAGTGGTGACTCTCGTGGACAGCCTACTCCAGGAGACCCACCAGGGCTTCCTGGGGATGCACTCTGACCAGCAAGCCCTCACATCGGCATTGACCTCAGCTGGTCAGTGCCAGTATGGGAGATGGTCTGGGCATCAAGCTTCCCAGCTCGTTGCCCATCCATCCACGGTGAGCAGGGAGGTCAGAAGCAACCTTATATCGGCGCAGCAACTGCCTGTTTTCTCTGCGGGCTCCTCTCAGGGCGCTCTAGATGAGGGCTGCAGCTCCTCTGCCCCTCTCCCAGTGACTGTTTCATCTGGTGAGGCTGCAACGACTGGGGAGATGCCAGCTGTGGAACTGGCAGCTCCCCAGACGGGGCCAGCACAGGCTCCACGGGCCAGAGGACGGTTGCCATGTTCATTGAGGCCAACAGGACAGCAGAGTCAGCAGGCTGGCTCAGATGCCACTCCCAGTGATGGGGCGGCACCAAGACGTAGCACCTGTAAACAAAAGCATAAGGTACCTTAGGCACACCACAGGTTTCTCACTGGTGCTTTTGTGTTGGCCCAAGATTAGGTCCTTATGATTTCTTTTTGATTGTTAACGCTATTGTTTTCTCTTTGTGAAACGTTCTTTTGTTTCACACATTAAATGCAGATGTGTGACCATGGCTGAGGGTGCCTCATTTCTTCTGCATGTGTATAGTTGACAACAGTGTAATAAGTGATTTGTTGGACATTCAGCTTCATTTACAAGGCCCTTAGTTAGTGCTGCTGACCTAGCAGATTTTGCACTTAGGTGTCGAGTATCGAGGCAGCAGCTCAGGCTTGTCGCGCGATGGCGCGCAGTAACGTCAAGATGCTCGCCCAACATCACCGTGCGTCATTTTACGCGCAGATGTGCAGGGCCCCCCCTACCCCTACCCCCCACACCCCACCCCGAACGTCAAACGGAAAATTCTGCCCCAGGTTTAAGGAAAATATATTAAACTATGAATTTCTATATAAAAATGTGGAGCTCATCATTACTCACCATTCGTAAATTGGAGGCTACCAATGGTCTTTTGGATTGGTTGTAATTACATATAAACTACTTAATTTTATTCTGTTTTAAAAAATACAATACCACACAGCAATTTGTTACTTTTGGTATTGTTGTCACAAGGATTATCTCACCTATCTTTCCAACTACAGCAGTGTATTTTTAAAATGTTGAAAATGTGTTACTTATCACCTACTGTGCCAACCATACCTGAAAATATTAATTTATAGGAGACATTTGCTCAGGTATGAATCAGGTATGCATTCCAAGGAAAAGTTACTAATCTATAGGAATCATTGGAGCTGTAGTTTGAATGGTTCAGTTTGTGTACTTTGAGTATCAGGTTATTTCTGGTTTTGTTTGGGACTGTGGCCAAAAAGTTCTGATTAGAATTTAACAATGACTCTTCTGAATCCAAATCAAATTTCAAAACCTTACCCCTAGTACGTATTTTGATGCAGCTATCTAATTTGCATATTGTTAAAGGAGTATTACAGTGACTCTTTCCAATGTGTCCTAGTCAGATTCAGCATAGCTGAGTAGCAGGATCGTTTAACTGCTTTGTAAGCTGGAGCCATTGTGAGATAAGTTTAACTTACTCTTAATAACTTATCTAGAAACTGGTTAGACCACACTTAAGAGTACCATGCTGAGTTCTGGTCTGTTATTAGAAAAAGATACAGTGGTACTGGAGGAAGTACAAAAAAACATTTACAAAGATGATACCATTCAGAAAATGTTGAACAGGCTGAGGCTTTTCTAGGAAAGAAAAGGCTACAGTGATCCTTTGGAGGTCTTAAGCTGTTCGATAGGGTAGATGTAGAAAAAATGTTTCTTCTTGTGTGACATTCAAAATTATGGACCATAAATATGATAGTTACCAATAAATCTAATAAGGAATTTAAGAGAACATCCTTTACTCAGAGAGTCGCTAGAATGTGGAATCTGCTACTCAGGGTGACCAACTGCTGGCGAAAAATTTAAAGGACATTCTGACGTGGTGCCAAACCCATAACAGTGGGCAGCAGGGGACACAGGTTCAGTTGGGGGCTGCCGGAATGTCAGAGTGTGGGGGGCAGGCGGGGGTGTGGAGGGAAGGTGGGAGTGTATGGGGGGGGGGTCGTTCCAAACGCGAGAGAGTGATTCAACATGCCCCCGCACACATGCTCAGACCCTGAGCACAAATCGCAGCACTTCCAAGGAATGCACAAATCAAAGACTGGCCGAAGCAGGCGCAGACAAAGACTAGTGGACACAGGTGAACTCTAGGCCAAAGCATATCCCAGGAAGGCATGACCCGGGATGCAGGACAAAAGACCTAATTATGGGACTGTCCCGGGAAATCGGAGATGGTTGGTCACCCTGTGCTACTGCATGGAGTAGTTGACGTGAGTAGCCCAGATGTATTAAGGGTAAGCTAGATAATTACATGAGGGAGAAAGGAGTAGAAGAATATGTTGATAGAGTTAGATGAAGTAGGCTGGGAGGAGGTCCATCTTGGAGCATAAACACCAGGGCAGACTATTGGATTGAAAGGTTGTTTTTGTGCTATAAATACAATGTAAGTTATTGGTTTTGGTACTTGGGTAGCTAGAAGTATATTTAAAATGCTGCAAGTTAGCAGCTATAGTTACACCAACCACAAGTATTGCTGAACCAAGGATAGCCAGTATGTGCAAGAAGCAGAGCTGCCTCTTGCCTTAAAGCAGCAACATTTGATTTATTTATATGGACCAACCAACTTACTTTCAAAAGCTCCAAATAACAATAGGTGAGACAGTAGCTGCTTTCAGGATTTTTTTTTTTAAAAAAGGTACAAAAAAATCTGTATTTATTGCTTTTCAGAATCTCAGGATATCCCTAAATGCTCCACAGACAAGAAAATACTTTAAGTTAAGCTACTGTTATATAGTAGAAAACATGGCAGCCAATTTTCACGTAGCAAGATCCCATAAATAACAATGAAACAAATGATCAGATAATCTATTTCAGGCATTGGTTGATGGATAAATATTGGCCAGGACACCATGCAGGGAGAATTCCCAAGTTCTTTTTTGAATAGTGCCATGGGATCCTTTACATCTTCTTCAAAGGGAAGACAAGAGCCTTAATTCAATGTCTCATCTGAAAGACAGCACCTCTGGCAATGCAGAAAATGCACCTCCCTCAGTACTACACCGGAGTGTCAGCTTAGATTTTGTGCTGTAGGTTCTGGAGTGGGACTTGAACCCATAACCATCTGGCTCAGTGGATAGTACCCTGGATATCTTTTAATTCAAACTTTAGGAGCCTAGTATTTACAATCCAGCTCCTGAGGAATTAAATTCCATACATAAATGCTGGAACCCAGCTTATGCTCAATAGGCTTAGAGCCAGAATTAAAAGATCAACATAAAAGACTTTAAAGGTATTTTGAGTTGATATCTGTAGCCAAATGCTATTGTTCAGAAATTGTTCACAGTTTCTATACAAGCCAAGCTATCTGTTGAAGAGCAGGCAGGTTATAAATTAACCAGGATATAGTTACTATATTTCATGTCTTTGAACAAAATCATTGATTTGTTGAAGGATAACAGGCATTTTTCAGTGTAAGCTCGAGTCACCATCACTCAGATATTAAGGATAGTTTGTCTAGCAGTTTAGTGTCAGTGATAAATTAAACTACCAAGTGGCTGGAAGAGTAATATTCTTTTATTGAATTAAATACCTTATTTGCCTGACTACTGCAATGAAACTATTTCATCTTCAGAGGAAACTGGCCTTCGGAGCACCAGAGAATGGAATGAGAGCTGGAAGGATTTGTTGATCTTTTCAGTTCCCTCATTCACACTGCTTAGTCCAGCAGAGGTGGCTAAAAAGGGTTGGATAGTGTCTTTGTCAGCAAACAATTTATCAGATTGAGTTTAAAAGTTACTGAAAGGAACAGCTGATGCTCTCAGGTTATTTATTTTGAAATAGCTTGTTACAAAATGTCAAATATTGTACATCACCGAAAAGTAAAAAGTATGACTTTTAGTTTGATTTGAATACTACAGTTTGACATTGTGGTTATTACAGCTGTTCAGAGAGGATTGGAGGAACCGGTGGGTAGTTCAAATGATTTACATGGAGCATTTAAAGGATGACCTTTAATTCTGTGGCTTGCCCTGTTCATAATCACACATTGTGAAGGTTTCACCTCATAAGAGATGTGTACCTGCTTCTGAAACCATCTTTATGTTGGGAATATGAAATGAGAGTTGGGGGAATGCAGTTACAGTAACGTAGTTTCACACATGGTTATTCACAAAAAGCACACAGCGCTGTGCTCAGTAGCCTCTGACTGCCAATGATTCATTACAACAATGACTGCACTTCAATAGAAAAGTACCTAATTGGCTGTAAAACGCTTTGGGACACCCAGCGATTGGGAAAGGGACTATATAAATACAAGTCCTACTTTCTTTAAGAAAAATAGTTGATGGAACCGTTTCCTGGTTGAAATTATACTGTAACTATGCATAATGACAGTGGGGAAAGATTGTCTTTTTTAGACCGTCTTGCTACCAATGCCAATTCTGTGAAATTAGCAGTATTCTACTGCACATTTGGTAGATAGAATTACATTAAAAATTCAGAACAGATGCATGTTATTCAGTCCAAACAGTTTGTGCTGGTATTAACACTCCACACAGTGTCCTCCTATCCTATCCAACTCATCTCAGCCCTGTTTAAAAATAAGGGATCACCCATTTAAAACAGAGATGAGGTGGTGGAAGCAGGGTCTTTGAATATTTTTATGGTAGAGGTGGATAGATTCTTGGTTAGCAAGGGGGTGATAGTTTATCGGGAATAGGCAGGATGCAGATTTCAGGTTACTATCAAATCAGCTATGATCTTATTAAATGGTGGAGCAGCCTCGAGAGGCCGAATGGCCTACTCCTGCTCCTTGTTTGTATGTTTCAATATATATTTCTATTCTCTTTTCCCTCAGATGCTCACCTAGCATTTAAAAAAAAATTGAAGCTATTTGCTTCAAGCACTTACTGTGCTGAATGAGTTTCGTATTGTTAAGAACATCTAGCTCATAATTTATGTTTTAGAATATAACTTCTGGTTTTAGGAATAGATTAGGTTAGAGGCTAAAAGGTTACATGTAGATAAATGGGCACAACAATCTAAGAAACCTATGAACAATGCTGAAGCAGGTGTAATTCAAACAAATTTGAAATTACTTACACTTAATAAATAAAGCTAATTTGTATTCATCTTTCAAGGTCAGAGAGGGTTGTAAACAATGGATGACCCTTTCTTAAGCCTTATGTGTAGCCAAAGGTCTCCACTTACTTCAACAAGCTGTAGTATAAGGGTATCTGGCAAAATGTTAGAAGCTATTATTAAAGATGCTGCAGCAGAGCACTTAGAAAAGTTTAAGGCAATCAGGCAGAGTGAGCATGGTTTTGTGAAAGGGAAATCATGTTTAACCAATTTATTGGAGTTCTTTGAAGGAGTCACATGTACTTTGAATAAAGGGGAACCAATGGATGTACTGTACTTAGATTTCCAGAGTGCATTTGATAAGGTGCCACATCAAAGCTTATAGTGTAGGGGGTAACATATTGGCATGAATAGAAAATTGGCTAGCTCACAGGAAATAGAGGGTAGCCATAAATAGGGCTTTGGGTTGGCAGGATGTAACAAGTGGTGTATCACAAGGATAAATTACTTGGATGAAGTGACTGATGGAATGGTTGCTAAATTTGCTAATGACACAAAGATAGGTAGGAAAGTAAGTTGTGAAGGAGGCTACAAAGTGACATACATAGGTTAAGTGAGTGGGCAAGACCTGGCAAATGGAGTATAATGTGGGCAAATGTGAAATTGTCCATTTTAGCATGAAGAATAAAATAGAAGCTTTTTATCTAAATGGTTAGAAATTGCAGAGCTCAGATTCAGAGAGATCTGGGTGTCCTAGTGTATGAATCACAAAAGGCTAGTATGCAGGTATGGCAAATAATTAGGAAAGCTAAAAGGATGTTATCATTTATTGCAAAGGGAATTGAATACAAAAGTAGGGAGATTATGCTTCAGTTGTATAGGACATTGGTGAGACCACATCTGCAGTACAGTGTACAGTACTGGTCTCATTTAAGGAAAGATGTAAATGCGTTAGAAGCAGTTTAGAGAAGGTTTACTAAGCTAATACCAGGAATGGGTGGGTTTCTTATAAAGAAAAGTTGGATAGGATAGGCTGGTATCCACTGGAGTTTAGCTGAGTAAGAGGTGACTTGATCGAAACCTTTAAGATCCTGAGGGGTCTTGACAGGGATCCACCTGGAGATGGTGTTTCCTCTTGTGGGAGCATCTAAAACTATGGGTCACTGTTTAAAAATAAGGGATCGCTCATTTAAGACACAGATGAGGAGAATATTTTTCTCTCAGAGGGTCATGAGTCTTTGGAACTCTCTTCCTCAAAAGGCGGTGGAAGCAGAGTCTTTGAATATTTTTAAGGCAGAGCTAGATAGATTCTTGATTAAGAAGCGGGTGAAAGGTTATCAGGGTTAGACAGGAATTTGGGGTTGAGGTTCCAATCAGATCATCCATGATCTTATT
The DNA here is from genome assembly GCF_017639515.1 of Carcharodon carcharias. Taxonomy (NCBI): domain Eukaryota; kingdom Metazoa; phylum Chordata; class Chondrichthyes; order Lamniformes; family Lamnidae; genus Carcharodon; species Carcharodon carcharias. The sequence goes on from NC_054482.1 coordinate 44,274,472, forward strand.
GAATGGCGGAGCAGGCTTGAGGGGCGAGTAGTCTACTCCTGCTCCTAATTCATATGTTTGTATGCCACGTCGTCATAGAGATAAGTTGTGGGAGATGGGAGGTTCTTTTGTTTAATTTATCTGGGTGTTTGCCTTAAAGGCAGTTTAGTTGCAGTTTGGGCTCTTGCAATTTGCAGCTCACAGAAAGAAGAAAGCCAAAGCTGATGGGTGTTTGGCCGGCAGTGAAGCCAAGAAAGTGCTAACTTAGTTGTTCAGCATGGAATGTGGGTAGGGGCTTAATCTCAGTTTGAATTTCATGAGGGAAAAGCAGCTGGAAGATATATTCTAGCTTTCAGCTAGTGGAAGAAATCTAGAATGGCCCTCACAGAGCTTTGTGGCAAAAAAAGAGCCAACTGGCAGAATTAGCTGGGAAGCATTGAGAAGGCAACCAGGACAAGAGACTGAGGTATGCACAGTCAAGAGGTGTTAACAGAGGAGTTTTACCTTGGAGAATAGCTGGAACTAAGGAGAAATAAAGAAAGTCCAGGTGAATAATTAATTATTCTGTAGCATACAGAAGTAAATAACTAAGATCTTATAAACGTAAAAGAGAATTCTTGGGGGAAGTAAGAAGTAAGACTGAGTGCATAACATTTGTGGTTTTAAGCCACCTTGTTAAGTTAATCATGCTTTTTTTGCTTAGGTCTTACATATACAATAAATTTGTTTTTGTTTAAAAATGTGAAATTTTGTGATGTAGTTCTTTTGGTTAAAATGAAGAGTTCCTACTTCTCTTTAAATGTTAACTCTTTAAATGTTAACTGTCCCTAACAGGATTGTGACACCATTCTAATCATTGAGAAATTTCCACTTGATTCCTTATTGGATCTTTGAGTAACTATTTTGTAATTATGATTCCTGGCTTTGGATTCTCTCAAGAGGAAACATCCCCAGGTTTACCCTGTCCAGCCCATTCATAATTTTAAAGACCTCTATCAGATATCTTCTAAGTCTTAGATGAAAGCAAAATACTGTGGATTTGGAAATCTGAAATAAAAACAGAAAATGTTGGAAAAACTCAGCAGGTCTGGCAGCATCTGTGGAGAGACAAACAGAGTTAACAATTGCTGACAGCAATTTTCAGGCTGAGTTCTATCTGGTACACTAGTGATTCTTTGGCTTTTTGAGGCTCATTTCTTCCAAGGAGGCCAGGGCAAAAAGTCAACATGGTTGTCTTCAAGAGATGTTCGTTGCAGAGAAGTCAAGTCCTTATGACTCTTCTTTAGAAGAAATGTTAATTGTTTCTCTCTCCACAGATGCTCCCAGACCTACTGAGTTTTTCCAGCATTTTCTGTGTTTATCTTCTAAGCCTTCTCTTTTCTAAAAAAAAACAACCTGTTCAACCTTTCCTGATAGTTGTAATCTCTCAATTCTGGTATCACCCTCGTAAATCTCTTTTGCATTTTCTCTACTACTGCTATGCTCTTTCAATAATATGGAGGCCAGAACTATGCACAATACTCTCCAATGTGGCTTCATCTGGGTCCTATACAGGTTTAACAAAGCTTCATTGCTTTTGAATTCTATATCCCTAGAAATAAATCTCAATGCTTTAACATTTTTAACTGCTTTGCTGACCTTCAATGCTGCTTTAATTAATTATTCACCTGTATTGCTAGATACCTTTGCTCTTCTACAACATTCTGTTACTTACTTTCTAAGGTGTAGATGATGTTTCCGTTTTTCCTACCAAAGTACATCACCTCACATTAATCTATGCTAGAATTCATTTGCTGCTTAGCAGCCCAGTCTGCAAGTTTTCTACCATTGGAGAATTAAAGATTGTGCTACATACCAATGTCACACACCTGGTATTACTGAAGCATTGTAGAATATTTTGTCAGGTTGGACAAAAACAGATTAAAATATTTAAAGTCATCCAAAGAGAATTTCTAGCTGGACTGTACATTGCTCTTATTAAGATCATTTCACTTAAAATGTTATAAGAATATGGCACATACGGTGGACTCATAGAAGACTTACACTGAGGCTGTAGACTTAAATATAGTGTTTCCAGTCCAAGTGCAGAGGCAGATAATGTATATAGTTGATGTTTCCAGCTGTGAGAGAGGCAGCATGAACCAAGGCTTCAGTCTTAGTCACTTAACAAGTACACAAAATTTATCCTAACAAAGTGGTGCAAAATAAATCTTACATTACATTTATAATTTAGGCTTAAAAACTGCAAATCAAAGACAATGCCAATGTACCTTTAAATCTTCAGTGCTATCGTGACGGAGCCTAGCAACAATGGACTCGTGTATATGGGTGTGAAAGGTTACCAAAATGACGTGTACCTTCATTTTCATACATTTACATTTCATTAAGATAAAGCTCTAATCTGTTTTTGGCAGGTGCTATTTTTTGGGAAGAATGCTGGTCTCCCCTGCAGGGTTTACATTGTCACTACCATAGCATGAACAATTGGAAAGTTTTTATTATAGAATAGTTACCAGAAATGCTGTTTTTAATTTTGAGCCTGAATTATAAATATAGTGTATGGGTTTTTTTGCACCATTTTGTTAGGATTAATTTTGCGTAATTATTAAGTGACTAAGCTCATGCTGCCTCTCACACAACTGGAAACACCAACCATATACATAGTGTAATTCCCTTTTATGGTTCACCATGATAGTGCTCTGTAACTGTTGCACTGCACCATGGTGTGAGTTGTAATATTATTCTCCATATACGAAGGTGAAACTGACATTTGCACTGTATGTAACAACTCTATTAGACCCCTCTGACATCTGTATCTATTTTGGAGTTAGTAGGTTTCAGTCTAACTCAGTGATACTCTATCACACTGTTACGCCTTACTTTTTGGGGAATAGAAACAAGCTATTTTGCAACTAATCACATCTGTCATCCTGCTTATATTGCCTGGCTTCTATATTACATTTTGTGCTTAAATTATATGCTTATGTCATGGGTCAGGCTAAGAAATGATTTAAAATTATTTTAAAAAATCATGAAAGCATAGTTCATTATTTTAACTTTCCTAATACTGTGGGTGTGCATGAAATGTAAATTGTGGAATATTTTGGACATTTTAAAATAAATTAGCATATTAGACTTAAGGATTTGTTTACATCAGGAATTCGTATATAACTTGATATTGGATTAAACAAATAACCATACTATTAGATATATTCATTTTGTTTCTGTAATAGAATATAGATAATATTGTTTGTATACAAATAAAACTCAATAATTGTTACAGTGAGGTACCCTGATCGTTCAGTGCCCTGATCATTCAGTTGGTAAAAGCACTGCCCAGTGTGGAACAGGATTATTAAAAATGAGGAGAGTTCCAATTTTGATGCATGATCTGTGCTGTTAAACATTGTTGATTATGGTGGCAATAGGGATACTATAACTGGTCTCAGTATTCTTGGGCTAAAGAAATGGAAACAAAAGTAGGACATCTTTACCCAATCACTTCATTACGCAATCCCCTTCTCATCATTCTTGACCACTCTGCAGTGTTTGATCCGAGAAACTTACAGCACAGAAGCAGGTTTCTCATTGTGGCTGTGTCTGGTCTTCCAAAGATCTTTCCAGTTAGTTCCAAACTTGGAACCCAGCAATTGTTACTCTTTTGTAAGCACTCCCTCATCTTCCACTGTCTCTCCTTTGTGAATCACCTTCATGGCACTGCTCTAATCTATACATATAAAAGACAAGGTCCTAGTAATGATTGATCCACGCTGTAAATCATCCCTATCAGCCAATTCTAATGCAGATTATTTTTTTTTTTTAAAACTTTGCTTAGGGGAAGTACAGTATCTCAATACTAAAACTGACTTAATACAGGTAAGTAGGCAGGGTAGAACAAACTACAATGGGCCTTTCTCTCTTGTAAGGTCAGGCATGTAGCTTAGACTTGTTCTGAATCAGATCCTAGTTTCCATTTATTATTGAGTACCTGCACAAAGCACCACATTTACAGAGATACAGTGGTTAGCATGATCACAAGGTAAGTGTTGATAAGGAAGATAACTTAGCCTGTATTAACTCAACCATCCAGAAAAACCCTGTTGTCTGAATTCCTTACTTCCTGATCACAAATCTAGCCATGGTCGCAAATTGCAAGAAAAACTGTTACAAGAGTTCCCCATCAAAGAATCCCTCTATCTCAAATATTGTTCTCCAAATACAGGTATGAAATTTGGCCACATTGAATTACTTACCCAAATTGAGTAAAACAGTGTACAACACTTAGTAAATTTTGCATTGTCAGATGTGCCAATCTTTTGATGAGACATTAAATCAGATCTTCTTCCACGTTCAAATCCCATGGGACTATTCAAAGAAAGAGAGGAACTTCTCATGGTGTCATGGCAATATTCCTCCCTCAACCACCAGCACCAAAAACAGATCAACATTGTCAATCATTTCATTGCTCTTCGTGAAATGATATTGGAATAGTATGGTGGCTTCATAATAACAAAATTCAAGGTTATACTCCATATGCTGAGGTCCAAATCATTTATCCTTACTGACAAGATAAAGCGTACCTAGCACTGGGAGGAACTACTTCCAACCTGTCTTGAGTCCTATCCAGTTTTCTTAATTCCAATGCATGAATCATTTTTCAATCCAATGGCTCTTATGCCAAATGCTGGAACATTTTTAACAAACTTCATGTGAGATAGCTTATTGAAATGTCTGAAACTTGACATATACCACATCTGGGAACAGCATTCCCATTATATCCAAGTAGTCACCTCTTCAAAAAGAGGTATTAAATTGGTCAAGCAAGGCTTGCTTTCAACACACAGACTGAGACTGTCCTCAGTTAACCCATGCATTTGTAAACGTTTGATACTTTTTTTCTTGAATTACAGATTCTAAAGCCTCAATTTTAACTCTGGGCATGAATCAGGTGACCATGGGCTGAGGCAACCCAATCTGGTTTCAGTAGTGCAAAGCCAAGAGATTTCAATCCCTGAGACTAACTTCAACGGCCCCCAAACAGCTTCCTTGTCAAAAACAAAAATAGCTGGAAAAACTCAGCAGATCTGACAGCATCTGCGGAGAGGAACACAGCTGATGTTTTCAGTCCATATGATTCTTCATCAGAACTAAGGAAATAGAGAAATGAGGTGAAATATAAGCTGGTAGAGGAGGGTGGGACTAGTAGACCTGGATAAAGAGCCAGTTTCCTGGTCAATGCTGACAGAAAGCTGGCTGGTGGGCATGATCACAAAGTTGGTTGACATCAGAGACTGAATGAATGGTCCCCAGGACTCAGGTAGGTGGGATCTGGGGAAGTGGGAGACGGAGCTAGAAGAGCAAACACACTCTCCTTGGACCAAGAAGGAAAGTTAAAATTAAGTTTAAAAAGAAAGGCTTACCCTTTTAGCCTCTTCAGACCTTACTTTGCTTCTCATTATGTTCACTACAACTACTTTCACTTCACCACAGAAGCCCATGGAGCATGATAAGAACAAGAATGCTGGAAAAATTCAGCAGGTCTGGCAGCATCTCTGGTGAGAGAAACAGAGTTAACGTTTCAAGTCCAATGTGACTCTCCTTCAGAGCAGCGTATTTTGCTTTCAAGCCCATGGAGCAGATGGGCCCCACTGACATCATTGGAAACTGATCTGTCAGTTTCTGATAGATGTACTGTTCTGCTCAGAGGAACTGGTTAAATTCATAGCCCCTGGGATTAATGAGGGGCATTGTTGGTAGGTGAGTTCAAATGCCTAACTGCCTGATTTCCACTGGGCAAGCAGTGTTAAAATTAGCATTTAAGATTTGCCCACCACTGCCTTAGGCTAACTAGTCTATCGTCACCTAGATTATTGTTCTCTCCTTTCTTGAACAAAGAAGTTACTTTGGCTACTCTTGAGTCCAATGGCACCATTTGCATATTTAAGGAAATTGAAAATGGTGCTGGAGCCTCCATTATCCCTTTCTGACTTCCTCTCATGACCTACAATGTATGCTATCAGGAAACAGGCCTCCTTAATTTCAGCTAATTATTTTAGAATCATTTCCTTTTCTACAAATAACTCTACAGTTGTTCTCTCCCACTACTCTACATTCTCACTTCCATTATTTGTACAAAAGCAGTAAAATGTTTATGAAATATCTCTGCCATACCATCATCCTCCACAACTAGACTCCCACCTTCACCTCTGAATGAACCTACTCTCTTAAAGCAACATTCACACTACTAAACCTTCATTCACATTACACTCTGGGTAAGGCAACACCTCACATACAACACCCCTGGCACCAACTGCTTGCACAAGCTCAAGGATATAATCATCCCTGAATTGCACTAAGTGTGGCAGTGGGTGTGAAAAACATTTTACCCGCTGGCCGCAATGGCAGATTTTTGCGCTGTATCATCCGCTTACCATTCATTGCTTATGCAGCCACAGGAAACAGGCTGTCTTGCAGGTGGGCGGCCTCTGAATTGGACACCATGCCATTACTTCACCATTTCCTCACTCCGGTGCCATATCTAAACTGCAGCCGCACATACAGTTCTCAATGCTTGCAGCCCAGGACTGCACCAGTGAAGACATGGCCCTGAAAGCCAAGAAGAGTTCAATGACCTGTCACTGGAATGCCTTTTGGAGGCCCGCCATGATGTACCTTCACCCCCAGTCTGGCTGTAGGAGGTTCAGCAATCCGTTTTATGAGGCGTTGATGGCAGTGGTTAGTACCAATGCTGCACAGAGGAGGCTGGCCATCCAATGCAGAAAGCGGATGAATAATCTCATCTGTGCCACCAGGGTAAAGTGGTTATCTCATCACCCTAAACTCACAAGGCCATCACACATTCACTGGCATCTCACTCACTGCCAGCTCAAGGGTCATCATCACCACTCACTCGCTCACCCACACCTTCACATCTCCATCTGGCCTCATCTGCTCTGGAGATAGCCTCGTCAGTCCGCACTATCTTAAAGGCCACTTGCACAGATCAACTTGTGCTCCCCACACACCCTGGGATACCGCCCTTCCCCGGTACAGCCCTCGCCCTGCAGCCTCTTCCCTTGCCTAAGGTCACTTCTCCCCCTTCCTCAAGCTACTCCTGGCCCTGCAGCTGTTGAAAAGCCACCCCTGCCTTACAGCTAGTCTGGTAGGTAGAGACCTGCTTGTGAGCTCCCTAAAAAAGTGATGTGGTGCTGCCTGTGAAGCCTGGCACCGATGACTATGAATGCTGCCCAAAGCAAGGTAGGCAAACAAACCTCAAAGTCCCGAGTGAAGTACAACTCACTGGGTTCATGTTGCCTATGTACAGTTTTGAAGTGACCAGATAATCCAATGTGGGGGGTTGATTCTGGCAAGCAGAGCTTATAATGAGATGCTAAAGTATTGTAATTAGGTTCCCAACGTGAGGTGGCAGGAAAAGCAGCCGCCAATGACAGGTAGAGCGGACAATCGCAAACTGGTTATATGACAACATGAAACCAATTTTTGCAATCTCCTGATATTTTCCTCTCCCGCCTGCTATGCCCACCGCAAACAGGAGTGGATGATTCCACCCCAATATTTTCCTCCACCCTAACATCTGCACATCCCATGTGTCACACTTCACCTCTCCCATTACAATTACCACAAACTCCTTAACTGGCAGTCTTATATTCATGCACAACTTTTCCCTCCTTTAGCTTGCAGTAAAAGAAATGTTTGTGTTGAAATACACTGGGTGCTTGTCTCATGTTTTGTTATTTATGAACATCACCCTAAGTCAGGAAATAGACCATCCAATAGATGACAGATTCCTGGTATGGTTCTGCTCCACCAAAGAGCCCTTCTTCAGGTATGGTGTGCAGAAGGAGGGGACGCTATTATGCTGCTGATCTGTTAAAGGCATTCTGCAGAATCTGCCCTTCCATGGTCCTTTGCAGCAGTAAGTCTCACAGAGTCTGGTTTGCATCATAGAAGAGCTAGACATCCTAGGAATGAAACCTCTTTCTATTCATATATGTCAGCAGCTGCTTGGTTGGTGCCTTCAGCACAGTGTGCAAGCTATTGTGGAATCCTGGAGAATCAAAATCTCCAGATCCTTGGCTCTGTGCCTCTGCTGTCTGGGTGGTGCTATGAAGTAAATGAATTTGGCTGATCTCTGAAATCGGGCATCTGTCACCTGCTGGATTGATGCCCTGACAGCTCCCTGGTTAATGTTAAACAGATGTTCTGTGTGGACCTGGAAGGATCCGGAGCCATAAAAGTTGAGCACTGTGTTCACTTTAATTACCATGGACAGAGCAGTGGAGTGAGTTTGAAAATCTTTGTGATGACATTGGCAGAGATTCCCAGTGGCATCATCAGGAAGGTGCAGCCATTGGATGCATGGTTATTTGGAGAGATCTTTGTAGATCTGGTGTGGCTTATACTCACGTTGGGGAGGGTAATGCATGATGGGCTGCTCTTCTTTGCCAAGCTCCCTGAGTCTCCTAGCCTGAGCATACAGCTAATGTAACTCCTACTCCATTATGGTGACACAGAGTGGTGTTCCCATTGGGAAACCAGGCTCTGTCTGAAGGTGACCTGAATTGGAGTTCGGTAGAGGAAGTTGGGGATGGGGGCGTCCCAAAATTTATTTCTAGGAGAGAGGAACGCTCTACAGGGAAATTGGACATGGGTGTCAATGATTTAAAAATGTAAAAAATATTTTTTTTACATTTACCTCAGAATCATTTGGCACCTTCTTCAATTCATGTGTACATGTCTGAAGCTGGAGACCATTTCTCCTGCACCAAGGGGAAGCTGTAGACTGTTGCCTTTCTTTGGGTGGGGGGGGGGGGGGGGTACGAGGTGTAAAGTTACACTATTTGTCGAGCGATGTAAACCCAAGATGCTTCCGTGTGCTTGAACTGAGCAGCTATGCAAGTGAGCTATGAGCAATATTGTCAGACATAGGATTTTTCCTACTAAGTAAAAATGAGCAAATTTGTATGTAGCAACAACAGTGTTTAAGTAGCAGAAAAATACTTATTTCTTCAATCGTTGTGGCACAATAATATTATACATTTTGAAGTCAGCAAGGAAGGCATTACTGAAAGAACATGAAAGTGCTTAGAACTGGGGAAGGGCCCATTAGACCTGTCCTACTACAGTAACATGTGTCTATTATATTGAAAAGCAAAGGTAATAAATTCAAATATATTTTATCAAGGCAACTGATGTACTTATTCCTTGAAATTCTCAGTATTTTAATGACTATCCAGCCAGTTACTATAGCTTTTTATATTTCAGGTTCTCTTGTGTGCGGTGCTAAAAGTCCAAATAAAGTATACTTATTTCAATTTATTTAACATGATAAATGTATCTTCCAATCAGAAAACTGTTACCAGTGAACTAGAATTGACAAGGGGCATGTCAAGCAGTGAATGTCGAATCCTGGACCTAAGGGAAGACTACGGGAAACTGTAGCTGCAGCAAGGAGGACAGCATATTATCCAGGGCCAAAGATCAAATGGAAATCCACATGATTGATTAAAGTTAATAGCTAGCACTACAACTACGTAAATAAAGGTGGCCATTTGGTTAGTGTTGAGCTCTCTAAGCATTATGTCAAACAGTATGATACCACAGCAATACGCCAAGTCCACATTAGTGTCAGCAAGTCAAGGGGGTGCAATACGCCCACAGAGACTTGGGCTTTTCATATTTTCGATGCTGTAACCATAAGGCATTTCCCACCGACATGTTCCAAATTTATTAGCATTGCTTATTTCTTCCTTTTGTTAGCAGATGTTTGGGAAGCACGCTAGAGTGCAGCTTGAATGCAGAGGGACTTTGGTGGATTAAGTACAGGAATCGGTATGAATGTGTTCGCGTACCAAACGCCACGTCTCCTCCGTCTGAGAGTGTTCTTGGTGTTTCATCGTTAAGTTTACCAAGAATGTGAATTTTAGCTGCCAGACCTGGAATGACACCAATTACTATTATGATCAGTCAACAACTAAGTCTAATAACCCAGAACTGGTTCTGGAAATTGCTGCAGAGACAACCTTATCAAGAAGGCAGTTGACGAGCAAGAAAATATCGACAAAAGGCTTCATACTTGAGACGCACGAGTTTGCGCACGACTTTATTGGGAAGGCAGACGTTTAACAAAAAGTACTGACAGAAAGCTCCATGCTTGGACCCTTAGCTCCTGCCCTGTAATAATGAGATCTACCCAAACGCTGGAAACCTGAAATAATAACAGAAATTGCTGGGAGCACACAGCAAGTCTGGCAGAATCCACACTTACTGCTTTGGAATTCCGATTGCCAAATCTAGTTCTGAAGAAAGGTCACAGACCTGAAACCGAAACCCGGTTTCTCTGTCCACAAATGCTGCCAGGCCGCTGAGTATTTCCAGCGTTTTCTGCTTTTGTCACACAACTCCACCGATGCACCTGATGGTACTGAGTCCCAATACCAATTCAACATAGCTGACTTACTCCTTTGTCCTGACAGCTGTACCGAGAGGACAATTTATAATGCGTTACAGTCCCCCCCAATAACCCAAAATCCTAAAGCACCGATCGCCTTTTCTAATCCTCAGTTGTTGAACTGCACCAACAGCAACATCCAAACACAGAGCATAAGCAACAGCCAAAACTTCAGATTACAGTCCTGCTACCATTTCTACACATTGGAAATAAGGAGCAGAAACTGGTTGCCAAAGGCACTTGAAAAGTTTAACTTACAGGGCTTTCTCACAACACGTTAATAATTAAAATAAAAGTAAAATACTGCGACACGTTAATAATTAATCCTTCTGTATATATAAATAAAGTGAACCCTTTTTATGTATGAAACAAATAATCCTTGAACTGGAAAAATATCTGCTTTTTAAAGTTTATTTAGTAAGACATCATCATGTGGGCAATGGAACTCTCGGCATGAATCATACCTTCCACAGCGGAGAGTTGCCTCTCTCCTTCCCCACACACGTTGACAATTGCACTAAACTTTACCAAATATTATCTTATTTCACTGTTCTATTGGATGTAAAATTGCTGGTGCAAAGCATATGGATCTTAAAAAGGAATTGATTATAACGGAGAATGATTCTAAGGGATATCTGCACAGGACTAGGGGGCACGTCTTCCAAAAAGCGACATACTACCTCCTGGGCATTTTTACTTTCTGAAAAAGAGCTACTTTCTTTGACTGCACTTTCTTGCACCAGCGCTTCACAACACTGCCGCTTCACTGTCGCTTCAACTTCCATCCAAGCCTGTCCTATCTTACCAAAAGTTAACATCTACTGAACAGTTCATCAGATCGAGTTACAGTAATTTTCCCGTCACGCCACAACGCAGTAAGTTTCATCTTTGCAATTAAATCGTTCCCACCTCTGATATAATTGCATCTGTTCTCATCCAAGCTGGAAACAGATCCACCCATTCTGCCAGGGAAGTAAATCTGGTTGCAGAATGCTTTCTTTTTTTCTCGCAACGTTGATTATAAAACGGGATCTCAACTTTCTGCAGGGCTGCGTCTGTCCTTCGCTGTCCACGGTGCAGCGAATGTTCCCCAGTACAGTGTTCTCTCTATTATAAGCAACTTCCTGAAGTCACCGCCTTCGCTCCACCCCTTTCCTCTCAAAATCAATTAGACTGGTCCCACACAAGAATAACGAACAGGGGATAATTCCGACCAAAGCGATAGTATTTGGATAACTGCACAAAGTGATAACGATACTTGTGGAGGCAGCGGGATATTCACGTTTGAAGATATTTTTACGTGCATTCCTTCGCACTTGCAAGGACATTGCTGAAGTAAGTACAATATACAGTATTAGCAAATTGTGCTGGGACTACATAAATAATACCGCGCGCTTTTGCAAGACTAATCACAATTCTAAGCAACTTTCTAAAGATAATTCATCAGGACGAATGCAAGAATGTCAAATTCAAAATTTATTTGAACAGAAGAGTCGTATTGGATTTGAAACATCAACTCTGTTTCTCTTTCCACATTTGCTACCAGACCTGCTGAGTTTTTACAACACTTTCTGTTTTTATTTCAGATCTCCAGCATTTTGCTTTTCTTGAAAATTCTCATTTATTTTCGAATACCTCCATGGGCTGGCCCTCTCCCTGTCTCTGTAATCTCCTCCAACTTTACAATCCTCTGTGATATCTACACTCCTATGATTCCAGCCTCCTGAGCATCCCCAATTTCAATTGTTCCACTACTGGTGGCTGTGTCAGCAGCTGCCAAGGCCCTAAGCTCTAGAATTTCTTCCCAAAACCCTCCACTTTTCTGCTTTGCTTTCCTCCTTTAAGGCACTTTTACCCACTGGCCGCGATAGTGGGTTTTTAACACCATATTGGCCCAAGCCCACTTCATTATTTATGCACTCCAAACATGCCGTTTCCATGGCAGGCGGGCTCTCAGTCACCCACCCGCCATCACCCTGCCACAGCATCACACTAGGCGCAATGTTTAAAGTCCAGCCGCAAGCTCACATCTCAGTGCTTCCAACTCACCAGAAACAGAGTTGATGATTCAAGTCCAATACGATTCTTCTTCTGTTCCAAATAAATTTTGAAATTTGGCATTCTTAAATTTGTCCTGATGAATTATCTTTAGAAAGTTGCTTAGAATTGTGATTAGTCTTGCAAATGCATGATTTATGTGGTCCCAGCACAATTCGCTAATACTGTATATTGTACTTACTTCAGCAATGTCCTTGCAAGTGCGAAGGAATGCACATAAAAATATCTCCATCGTGAATATCTGCTGCCTCCACAAGTATTGTTATCATATTGTGCAATTTTCCAAATAGCACAGAACACATGGCCCTGAAACTGAAAAAGACTGCAGCCCCCAGATTCAGCAACATGTCTCTCGAGTGACTTTTGGATGCCATGGAAGCTCACTGTGATGTCCTCTACCCCAGTTCTGGCCGCAGGATGGGGAGCAACAGCACTAACCCGGCTTGGGAGGCAGTGGCACCAGTGGTCAGTGCCAACGCCCTGCAAAAGAGGACAGCCAGCCACTACCACAAGATGATGAATGATCTCCTCCATTCTGCCAGGGTAAGTCACTCTTCTCATCACTTTCATCCCACACACTGAAAACCCATCACACATCCACAGGCCCGCACTCACTGTCAGTTCAAGGGACATCATCATTCACTCTCTCATACTCACCATCATTGTCCTCATTCCGTCCATAGGACCATTCCCCACCCACACATACCAGGCATACTTATCATTTGGCCTGGCAGGTGTCCTGCTTACTCTTTCTCCATCTCTATCCATGCAGGACAAGCTGGCACACAAGAGGGAGCGGTTGCAGATTGGTGGCGGAATGTCCGAAATCAAGGTCCTCACAGACTTTGAAAACAGAGTCATACAGTGCCGGTGAGCATCTGGACCGGTCCTGTGCTGACGGTGAGGTCAGCAGTGCTCTACCAAGTGAGGATCCAGCAATGCAACATCCATCAGACAACCATTCTGTGAGTGATGTGTCCTGTTTCACAGGCCATTGCCATGGACTAATTATCTCTCCTTACTTTCTCAGGCACATCAGGGAAACAGCCGACAGAGTCCATGACACAGGGTCTCCAATCAAGCTCCAAAGAAACCTCTGACGAGGAATATGGAGGCACCCTCCCTGAACTCCCGTCACAGCGCTCACCCACACCCTCCACCAACGCAGACACACACACCTCGGTGGGGCCTAGCTTTAGTGTGGCCCCGGGATCACAATCCAGTGAGCACATCACACTTTCTGATCCACTTCAGGTGGTGGCAGGGACATCCCAGGTCCCCAGCACTCAGAGGACTGCTGGAGGCCAGATATTTGCTGAGTCCGAGTCAGATGACGAGCCTCTGGACTTGATCATGTCACAGTTGCTGGAGCTGCAAAGGCAAGATTGGGAACATCAGGAAGGGGTGTCCGCTGCACTCCTCAGGTTGCATGGCACGATGGAGTAGTCTGTCCGCAGTCTGAGGTGATAGCGCCGGCATGTCAACGCACCAAGGTCAACACTGGTAGGATGGCAGCCACCAGGGTGACCTTGGTCCAGGACTTTGCTCTTGCACTGCTGTGCAGGCTCAACTGACCTCCAGCAGTGTGTACCTGAGAGGGGTGCTGGGCAGCTTGATCTCACTCCAGCTACCCCTGCTCCTCAAGGATCCAGCCTCAGGCCCCTGGGCACCCATAGGGAGGAGGATCCGTAGGTGCGCACTCCGGGCCCATCCATCCAGGTGACTCCAAGAGAGTCCGGCCAATCTGACTGTGACCCCAGCAGCTCCAGCTCCACAGGTCGAGGAGGGTGTCACTGCCACACAGCAGGACTCCTGAAAGCAGTCCAGGGCCCTCTAAGTCTCGGTCCTGCAGAGGACATTTGCCAAGGTCATCACAGACAGGATGTAGCAGTCAGTAAGCTGCCTCCATCTCCGCTGTGGATGTCTAGGGAGCACCAAGATGTAGTGCGGAGAATTATTTGCACAGCCTTGGCATAGGTGTTAATCATTTGTACTTAATGTTTACTATTGTCAATAAACTCCCAATAATGTCTCCCTGCCTATGGCTCCTTGTTCTGATGAGCAGTGTTCATGTCACTCAGACATTGAACATTTCTGCACAAGATAAAGACAGGTATCTCAGTCCAGGGCCTCTTCCCTGTGTTCTGTGCAGCCTTCAGACCAAAGTGATGGTCGAGCCTCACATTCCCTGGAAACATTATTGATGCTTACACTTCAGCGGTGCTGGTCATTGCTGCCAGAATGTAGTGGGCAGACACCACAGAGATCTCTCATTCTCTTGGTGTGCCCTCAGACCCTTAATGCAGGGGCTCTCTCCCATCTCTTCAGCATCTGTGACCACTGATGCTGTGCTCCAGCTTCTTAAGGGCTCAGGAGCTGAAGCTGGACAAAGCATCAGATGCTTCTAAAGTTTCATGGCTGCATCTCTATGGTATGACCCTGATCACGGAGTGCAAGCGAGCTGCGCTCAGCCAGACAAGAGTCAGACATTCTCAGGGGCTGTGTGAAGATTTATGGAGTGTCCTCAAGGCATGTCATCATCATCCTCCTGCAATCACATGACTATTAGGGCCTTCACCACGTCCCCATGACAGAAGCATTCTCACAGAGGGTAGTCGCGCTGTAATAAGCCAGACTGGAGTCAAACATTCACAAATGCGATGTGAGGAACTATGGGGACACCTCACTGCATGTCATCATCATCCTCCACAAATCTGGCAGCTATAATGGCCTCCTGAACATGCCTGTCTTGTCTAGCCAGTGCGAGAGCCTCATCCCCATCATTATCACCTCCAAGGGCCTCCTCAGTCTCATCCCCATTAGCATCCTCCTCATCGGAGGAGACCTCCAGCTCCTCCATCTCCTCCTCAGCTAGCTTATCTCTCCATTGGAGTGCCAGGGTGTAAAGGGCGCAACAAGACGATGATGATGCATGACACCCTCTGTGGACTGTATTGCAGGGCAGGGCTCCATCAGACCGATCCGAACACTGGAACCTCATCTTCAACATCACGATGGTCTGCTTCACCAAGTTGCAAGCTGCTTCATGAGCCTCATCATAGCGCCGCTGTGCTGTTGTCTGAGGCCGCCACACATGGCCTCTTGTACTCGAGAAGCCAACCCTGCAGCCTCTGTGGACCCTGGAAGACTCCAGGGATTTGTGACCGACTGAGGATGTAGGTGTGGTGCACACTCCCTGGAAACTGTGCGCACACCTGCAGAATGCATTTCTGGTGGTCGCACACCAGCTGCACATTCAGCAAATGGAACTCCTTGTGGTTGATGTAGTCATTGTGTGTTGCGATGAAGATCTGAGCACCACATGAGTTCAGTCGATTGCACCCTGCATCTCTGGGAAACCTGAGTTCTGAGAGAATCCAATGATATTGCATCCTGGCTGTCCCAGTCCTGGGCAAAATGCACAAAGTTGTGTGCCACGGAGAAGATGGCATCTGTGACCTCATGGATGCATTTGTGGGTGGCAGATTGTGAAATCCCACAGGGGTCACCTGTGGAGCCCTGAACGGAGCCACTGGCATAGAAATTGAACGCTGTGGTCACTTTCACAACCACTGGCAGTGGATGCCCTCCATGTCCCCATGGCACCAAATCCTGCAGTAACTGGCAGATATGACTGACCAGTTCCCTAGACATGTACAGTCTTTGGCGACACTGGTTCTCGGTCACCTGCAGGAATGAAAGGCAGCGTCTAGAGACCCTCGGTGTCGCTAGGCACTGACCGGCAATTGCTCGCTGTGGCTCTTAGGCAGTGTGTGCGGGAGTGCCTGCTGCCCTTTCTTCCTGAGTTTGCTTCTCGGTGCGGCCAGAAGCCTCAGTTGCTCTCTCCTCTGTTGTCTTCGTGCTCTGTAGGCCATTAGGCATACAGCCAGTTCACCAGGCTCCATGATCCTGATGTACTCCTCCTGCAGGATGAAAGAGACACACGTGGTTAGCATGGGTAAGAACCTGTCCTGCTAAAGTGTGACACTTCCCAGAGAGTACTGGCCACTTGGATGGCCAGAGATTAGTGTGCTGCATGGCAGCCCTGTTAGCTTGAACCATGGGGGAGACTTGTCCAAACCGGGATGCTGACATTGCAAGGGGCTGCGAGCACCTCCAGCAGTGACTGCTGCATGGCCAACGTAGATGGTACAACGTGTGCAGTCCAACTGCTCTGCAGTCCACTAAAGTGCTCATGAATTTGCAGTTTGTGCTGGGGGTGGCTGGTGGGGGGGTTGGGGGGGGAGGCAACTCTGCAGAACTTCGTGGCACTTTGATGCCTCTGTGTTGCTTGAGCGGGCAGATAAGCCAGGATCCCGACCCAATCATATCAATGTAGCTGTGCCTAAACTGTCTCAGTTGCAGAGGAATGGTCACTTTCTACAGGTTTCCCGAATGTGTGGCTATTTCCCTTGCCCACCGTATCCCCTACCCCAAATCAGCCCACCGTATCCCATATCCCAAATGCTTGTGTGCTATATTCAAGGGCAGGGCTGCCCTTGCCCACCACCCCACCCCCACCCTGCCACCAGTCACCTCAGAGGCAGGGCTGCCCTTAAACACCACACCCCACCCCACTGCCACCCCCACTACCAGTCGCCTCTGCAAGGCTACACTTGCCCCACTCACAAGTCGCCTTCATGGCAAGGCTGCACTTGCCCCCTGCTCTGCCTCACCCTGCCACCAGTTGGGCAGGGCGGCACTTAACCCCAGCAACTCCCCCCCCCACCCAACCATGCCCCTGAAGCCTGCAAAGCAACAGGCAGCCCTGGCGAGCTCTGCAGAACGATGCTGTTCACTCACCTCCAGTTCACCCAAAGCCCAGGCCACCAAGTGCACATCACCTCTGTGCTGTTGTGAAACATGCTGGCGTGCTTTCCCACCGATGTGGATGGACAATCCAGCAGGGGTGCAAGAACCTGGCGGAATTGCCTGATAATGAGATACTGATGTATTACAATGAGGTTCCCGATGACCGATGGCGGGAAAAGCGGCCCGCTATTGGTGGGCTGAGTGAACAATCGCGACCTGCCTTCCCACCATTGTGAAACCAATCACGCCAGATTGTCCACTCACTCCACCTGTCACACCTGCCATCAGCGGGCATGGAAAATTCTGCCCTGTTTGACCAAGTTTTAGGTCATCTGTTTTAATATTTCTTCATGTGGCCCAGTGTCATATTTTGTTTTATAATGCCTCTGTGAAATACCTTGGGACATTTTATTACATTTATATAGCATCTTTAATGTAAGTTGTTGTTAAGCAGAATCAACCCAATTTCCATTTAAACTGGATTGCACAGCACAGCACTACCAACAGTTTGTAACTACAATACTGCAGTTTTTTGTGATAAAGACAACTGACACAGGAAAAGGAAACCCCCAATAGACTGGCATGGCATGGTCCTTTGAAATTGCAACTGAGATACTTAAGAAAACAGTGAACTCTGAAAGGTTCATCTTTTCTATTCATTCATGGGATGTGGAAACACTGGCAAGGCCAGCATTTATTACTAAGATCTTATATTTGGTTATTAAGCGCTGAAATTCTTCTAGCTAAATATTTCAAATGTTCAACATTTTTGTCTTCACATTGCAGCCAGATTTTCTCAAAGTCATTAAGACTCTGCGGACTTTTAAAAATGGCGGGCGGGACTAGAATTGGAAGTCCAACTCCCATTTCTGATGGATCCCATTTTCACTGGTAGGGGAAAGGGACAAGGTGTGATGCACACATGAAGGAAACAGAGCCTATTTTCACCATAGCATGTGCATTAGCCTAGGGTGTCACACATTTTTAGAAGACATAAATGCTCTTAAAGGACAGACAATGCCTATAAAACTATCATGATGTGAAGTTATTTAAGTGCCTAGCCCTTTAAAAATTAAAATAAAAGACAGATTGCCTTGTCAGTGAGAATTGAAAAACACTGCTCTAGTAATTACTATAACCCAGTGTCAACAAGTGGCTATCAATATGTCATTGTAAATGCTCAGCTATTTTCCAGAAGCTATAATTAACTCAACAGTAAGGGTTGTAAGTTTATAGTTTGATCGACAGCACAAAGAGGTTGTTAAAGGATTAGCTGTCTTTGATGTGAATAAAAATGTCTTTGTTTTTATAAGGGAATATGCACCTGAAATTTTGAATGTGCTTTCATGAATGAGAATGTTTTTTGTATAGAGTAAAGGTTTTAATAGATATTTAGACCTTTATATGATTTCATATCAAAGTTGCTCCTGAAATCTGCTTATGGTGGATGCTGGGTGAGTTGGCATGGAGGGTGTAAGGGCCAAGGGTGGTGCGTGGGTTGGAATGGGCTGGCATAAGTTGGCGTGGGACCACAAGAGACCATGCTGGTGGGTGGGGGCATTGGTTGGTATGGGTTGGCATTTAGTTGGCATGGAAATGGCATGGGGAGTGATGGTGTGTGAGGGTTAGAGGGCCTAAAATTTAACAAAATAACTGGGACAAAAGTCCCAAAGAACTGAGGTGGCAGGCTTTTAACCAGTCTGCCTCAGCACTTGGCAGCCCCTGTGGCTGCTTCCAACCTGTGTCCGCGAAAAGCGGGAGATTTCCCGACTCACGTTACCCACCTTGGGAACAAAAATCTGGGCCTATGTTTTTTGCATTGCATAGCTATTTGTGACTACAGTTATGAAGTGTAAATATACAAATGCTAGCTGTAACAAAAGATAGATATGTACAGAAAGCAGATGGATAACATCGGCAAAGTCATGGGTGAGTTATTGCAAGGTTTATAACATTGTAGGAGTTTTTGAACTAAACAATTTTGAATGTTTTTTTTGCTCGAGATAAAGTGAAGTTACATTGCAATTCTGAGTAGTCCTATTATCTAATACATATATTGTTTCTCTCACTATTGTTTTCTGCAAACCGCATGTTGCAAAATAATATCAGTTTTGGGAGGCTAACCACGACTAACTTATTCTTCCCAGTTGGTAGCAGATAAATTGTTTCATTTGAAGAGATCCTCCAAGCTACCCATTCTAGGCAGTGAGTTGATGTTATGCAGGGGACATTGCAGCTGAATCCTATCTTCTCCTCACCCAATGTCAGCAGGCACACTTTTCCACTGGGTTCAAGGGTCACTGAACAACAATTTTGAGTGAGAACTCTTATGAGTTTTCTCCAACAGTAGCCCAGGCTAATTTTATTCCCAGTCACTGCCCTGGACAGAAATTGGACCATTCAGCATAAAATAAGCATTGAATTTCTGACTTTCCAGGTCCCTACAACTTAGTATAAAATCACAAGATTCATTCAGGGATTAGAGTGAAAAAATTATATTATTCACTAGTAGCCTTGCCCTTTTTTTTTAGGGTATGGTAGCATAAAAAGCTGGACTAATGACCTGGAGACATGTGTTAAAATTACATCTTGGGAACTTAAATTCAATAAGTTAAATAAATCTGGAATATAAAGCTAGCATCCGTAATGGTGACCATAAAACTACCAATTATTGTAAAGTCCATCTGGTTCACTAATGTCTCTTAGCCAGTCTGGCCTACATGGCCCAAACCCACAGCTGCCCTCTGAAATGGCCAAGCAAGTTGCTTACTAGCAAACTGCTACGAAGAAGTCTAATAAAAGCAAAGCCAGACCTACTACTCAGCATCAGACAAGGTAGAAAACAAAAACACACCTCGACTAGCGAAACCTATAAAGTTCTCTTCACTAACATCTGGGGACGTGCCAAAATTGGGAGAGTTGTCCCACAGACTAGTCAAGAAACAGCCTGACATAGTCATACTCGCTGAATCATATCTTTCAACCAACAAATACCACTGGCAGGACAATCCCACCAGACATGGTGGCACAGTGGTCCTGGGAGTCTCCAACATTGACTCCAGACTCCACGAAGTCTCATGGTATCAGGCTAAACATGGGCAAGGAATCTACTTGCTGATGAATCAGTATTCTTCCATGTTGACCACCATTTGGAAGAAGCACTAATGATATCAAAGGCACAGAATGAACCCTGGTTGTTGGCTTCAATGCCCATCTCTAAGACTGACTCAGTAGCACCACTACTAGCTGAGTTGGCTTAATCCCAAAGAATATAGCTGCTAGACTAAATGGGCGGCAGATGGTGAGAGAACCAACACAAAGGAGAAACCTACTTGACCTCATTCTTAGCAAACCTCCAATGGAAGATGCATCTATTGGTAGGAGTGATCACTGCACATTCTTTGTCAAGATGAAGTCCCTTTTTCACACTGAGGACATCATCTATCTTGTGGTGTGGCACAACTACTGTACTAAATGGGTTAGAATCAGAACAAATCTAGCATTTCAAAATGCAGAATTTATGAGTCATTGTGGGTACTCAGCAGCATCAGAATTGTATTCCAACACAATCAGAAACTGTTTGGTTTGGCATATCCCTCATTCCACTATTACCATCAAGCGAGGGTTCAATGAGGAGTGTAGAAGAACACACCAGGAGCAGCACCAGGTATATCTAAAAATGAGGTGCGAAACTGTTGAAGCTATAACACAGGACTATGTACACGATAAGTACTGGAAGCAACATGCCACGACAAAGCTGAAAGATTCCACAACCAACAGATCAGATCAAAGTTCTGCAGTCCTGCCATATCCAGGAGTTGATGGTGGTGGACTACTGAACAACTAATGGGAGGAGGGGGCTCCCTGAATAGCCTCATCCAAAATGAAGGGGGAGACCAGTACATGAGCACAACACTAAAACATTTAAACTAGTTTCAGCCAGAGATGATCCATTTTGTCCTCCTTCTAAGGTCCCATCATCACAGAAGCCAGTTTTTAGAAAACTCTGCTCACTCCATGAAATATTAAGAAACAGCTGAGCACATTGGATACAGCAAAAGTGATGGGACAACATTCCAGCTGTAGGGCTGAAGACCTACAAAATACAGCTGCAACACTGGCATCAACCTAACAAAGTGTAAAATTGCCCAGGTATATCTTGTCCTCAAAAATCTGGACAAATTCAATCTGGCCAATTACCTTCCAATCAGTCTACTCTCAATCATCAACAAACTGGTAGAAGGTGTGTTGAAAGAGCTATCAAGTGGCATTTACTCACTAATAATCTGCTCAACATTGGTCCTGGCAGAATCCAAACTGAGCATTTTGTTTCAGATCTTATTACAGCCTTGTTCCAAACATGAAAGAACTCAAAGAGAGTTATATTCCGAGAGATAAGGGTGAGAGCGACTGTCCTTGGCTGCATGTATCATCAATATGCCCTAGTAAAATTGAAGTCAATGGTATTCGGGGGAAAGCGCTCATCCGGCTAGAGTCATACCTAACACACAGGAAAATAATTGTGGGTATTTTGGAGGCCAATTATTATTATGACATAATTGCAGGAGTTCCTCAGGGCAGTATCCTAGGCTCAAACATCTTCAGCTGCTTAATCAATGACCTTCCCTTCATAAGGCAGCAGTTGGGGAAGTTTGCTGATGGTTGTATAGTGTTCAGCTCCATTTGTAATTCCTCAAATAATGAACATGTTTCATAGGAATAGAACTTGGTAAATTAGCCCCTTGAACCTGTTCCACCATTCAATGAGATCATGGCTGATCTCTGACCAAGCTCCACATGTCCACTTTGTCCCATATCTATTAATATCCTTGTCTAACAAAAGTGTATCAAACTCAGTTTTAAAATTAACAATTGATCTTGCATCAGTTGCTTTTTATGGGCTAGAATTCCAAACTTCTGCCAGCCTTTATGTATAGAAATGTTTCCCAATTTCATTCTTAGCAGATCAGGCTCTAATTTTTTGATCACAACCCCTCATTTGAGACTCCCGGACCAGTGGAAATATGTTTCTCCCTATCCATTCTCCTTAATATCTTGAAAATTTCAATCACCTCATCTCTTAACTATCTAAATTCCAAGAAACCCTAGTTTGTTTAATTTCTCCTCATAGCTTAATCCTTGGATTTCAAATATCATTCTGGTAAATCTGCACTGCACTCCCTCGAAGGCAAATATACTCTTCCTGAGGTATGACATTCAAAACTGCTCAAAAAAAACTCCAGGTGTGGTCTAAATTCATAAAGCTGAAGTATGACATCAATCCACTTGTATTTTGGTCCTCTAGATATAAAGGCTAGCATTCCATTCACCATTTTAGTTATTTTCCATACCTCTACATGATATTTTAATGATCTGTGTACCTGGGCCCTAAAGTTTCTTGTGATCTCCACTGTTTTTAGCTTTTCACCATTTAGGTCCAAAGTGGGCAACCTCACATTTGCCTGCACCGAAGTCCATTTGCCACAGTTTTGCCCAACCACTTATTCTATCAATATCTCTTTGTAATTTTATGCCTCCATCTACACCGTTTACAAAACTGATTTAGATATATGACTTTCTATCCCATCATCTAAATTGATAATAAATACAGTGAGATCCCAACACAGATCCTTGCAGGACACATTGGTCACACCCAGTCAATTGGAGTACCTGCCCATTATCCCGAATACAAGAGCAAAATACTGCAGGTGCTGGAAATCTGAAATCTAAAAACAGAAAATTCTGAAAATTCTCAGCAGGTCAGGCAGCATCTGTGAGTGAAATAGATGTCTGACCTGAAATGTTAACTCTGTTTCTCTCCATACTTGCCTGGATCAGTTTAGTTCCAACAGCATGCAAAACGTTTGACACAATCCAGAAAACAGCAACCTACTTGACTGGCACCCCATGCAATGCCTTAAACATTCACTCATTCTATAGCCAGTGCACAGTAGCTGCAGTGTACTGCAGATGCACTGCAGCAACTTGTCAAGGCTTCTTTGACAGCATCTTCCAAAACTGCGATCTCCACATCTAGAAGGACAAGGCTAGTAGGTGCATGGTAATACCACCTCCTTCAAAGTTCCTCTCCAAGCCACACACCATCCTGCAAATTCTGGAACATTCTGCCTAACAGTATTGAGAGTATCTTCATCACCTGGACTGCTGCAGATCAAGAAGATGGCTCACCATCACTTCTCAAGGACATTAGGAGTGTACAATAAATGCTGACCTTGTCAGCAATGCCCACATTCCATTAATGAATGAAAACAAAGCAGGTATCACAGAGTTTTTGGAGCTGAAACTACATGCTAAGAGTGTAAAATGTTGCAACTACAGCACAATCTTTCTTCACCTTGATAAACACACAGCTTACAGTCACATATATGCTACCTGCTGTCTGGATTTAACTATTGAAATGAAGGAAGTGAAATGCAGTTTAAAATCTCACTTAAAACATTTTATTTAAAAGTTATCCAAGTCAATAATTTTGAATATTATAACGTTTGTACAAAAGATATACTGTATATGTTCGTGTGAAGGTAGAGTTCCTAAGACTAAACTTTTAGCCAACTTTTACACAAGTAATAGTTTCGAGGGGTTGAAATCCACTCTCTCCCATTGTCTCGCTATCGCAGAGCTGCCAGGTTGGAGACTGCTCCCACCAACCCTACCTCCAAAAGTAGCGCAGCAGGAGCTAAAATGTATTTTTATTATAGATATTTTATTTAAAATTATGTGAAATTTTTATCTTCTGTCTCAATACACAATTGTTTCTCTTCATAAGCCTGGTACATATCCAGAACTGGCTTTGAAATCGGCAATGCCTTATTTTTTTTTTGCTTGTTTCAGGCAAAGATGCGGTAGATCTACGAGAAACAGAGTCCAGTCTGGCAATTTTCAATGGCATATTTTGCAACTTCATTTTCTAACTGCAGCCACATGCTAAGCTTTTCTCTGTTTGCATATTTATTCTTAGGCAGTTGCCTAAGCTGTCTAGAGAGCTTCCTCCAATCTCTAAGGTTCTTCTCCGATATCTTGATTTCTCTAACTGCTGCATAATTGTCTTCTCTGCAATCTCAAACAACTTTTAAGTTTGAAGTGGGCTGTATATCTGCTGACCCTTCTTGATGCCATATTGTCATATTAGAGGGCAGGGTTGGTGGGAATGTAGTGCACAGTGGTGAGGTGGTAACCTTGACTACGTGTTGATGCGTGCAGACATGAGGAACTGGTTAGCTGCCTTTAGCGGTGTGTTGTTCTATGACTGTATGAATGAGTAGGTCTGCACCAGGGAAAATTTGACTTCAGTGGTGAGCAGGTGTTAAGTAGAAAGAGTTTGGATTTTTTGGACAAAAGTCAGGGGTCAACTTTTACATGAGATTGACCATTAGTCGAATATACTGTACACAGTAGCTGCATCTATAGTTTTTGCATTGCAGAAACAAAAGACATATCTTGACCTGCTCACTACCTGGGAAATAGCCCATATGAGTTGTAGTAAACCTCTGTACTAGTTGGATACACATGTAACAAAAACAAATCGATATTTTCACTTGTCTAATTTCAAAAATCAATTTTAATTTTGAATTTTAAAATCAAAAGCTTTCAGATCTGACTTCATAAACTCCAGTTTCAAAGTGAGCAATAAGGTTGCAAGTCAGTCAGAATATATGTCAAAAGCTGTAAGAGTAAAGTTATGGACAATTATGTAAATAATGAAGAAAATGTTAGAGTAATTAACACTGAAAAGATCAGAAATTACACCGAAAGCTGATACTTTTTGCATGATTACTGTAGGAACATAGGAACCTATGAAACAGGAGCAGGAGTAGGCCAGGCACCCCCTGAAGCCTTCTCTGCCATTCAAATAGATTATGGCTGATCTTTTACCTCAACACCATTTCCCTGGACCATACCCATAAACCTAGATATCTTTAAAATCTAGAAATCTATCGATCTTGATCTTGAATATGCTGAATGGCTGAGCTTTTACAGATCTCTGGAATAGAGAGTTCCAAAGGTTCACCACCCTGAGTGAAGAAATTCCTTCTCATCTCAGCCCTAAATGGCCGACATCTTACTCTGAGACAGTAGTGAATCTTGAGGGTGTGGTATTGTTACAAATCAGAATGGCATGATAATTTAGAGCCTGATATATTTTACAATACTATTTTAAGCATTATGAAGTTACAATAAACTTCAATAACAATAAACGTAATAACTTTTCTAGGCTTGCAGTCATTCCAAACATCCAAATCATTTTGTGCCTCATAAGGAGAGAACTGATGGCAAATACATCATCTATTCCCAATTTACAGAAGTACTAAGGAATTATACTTATGACTAGTAAGTCTGAAGAACAATTGTATCTTCAGCTTGTGCATCATTTGATTTTAATATGGTATATTGCAATATAATCTCAAACTCACTGAGTGTGTTCTTCTCACTGATAAATCATAAAGAATGTTTGAAAGGTGCCCATTATATAATTTAAAAGTTTTAGGGGAAATTACTATGCTTTTTTGAGGCATCCTTCTATGATCAGGAACTTTTAGATGTTAAACTGCATGGGTTAGTCATAAATCTCAACCATTTATTTGATATTCTGTTCCTAAATTGCATTTTATTATTAATGATACTTCTCAAGTATGCCAATTTAATTTAGATTTTAATCTGGGGATGAATTTTGTGTTTATTTTGCTCAATAATGTCAACATTAAGCAATATATTCTCTCCATCAAACAAGTGCCAACATTATCTATTCCTGAGTTTGATACAGTATGAACTAAGTGAAGGAGAAACTCACTTGAACTTCGCTACAGAAACTGTACCTTGAATTGGACATTGCTGCACTAATGTGACATTTCAATTCTTCACATTGCCATCTTCATTATCTGTCTGTTTAAGATTGCCACTTAAATGCAACTTCATGGTGAATTTTGCACAACATTGTATTGTCAAATTGAACACAATAGGAATTGAATTGAAACTATTCAGCCTTATGTAATTTAAGAATCGAAGATGCAACCACCATTCTACCAATCAGGGATATGTTTGAATCTAGGTCTTGAGGTGAAATAATTCGTAGAACAACTGATTGCTATCATTCTTTGTAAAGACAACTTTGCTTGCAAATGGTTTATCTTTTTTGTTTTCTTGAGCAGTGAAATAAAACCTTGAGCACTGACTACTGAATATTGCCATGGAAACAAAATTCTGTGTGTTGGAATGCATATGTATCAGGTGTATCTCTGCTCACTGACTGTGTCTACTACCTTTAAAAGTGGTATTCCAGATTCGATTGGTGATTTCTTGATAATTTTACAATAGCTATAAAGACCCTGGTACATTAATAGCTGACTCAGGCTTTGAAATCCGATTGCAATGATTGCCAATTTGATAACAAATTAGGATCACGAAACGGTTCTCTTCTAGCCTTTCATGTAACCTCTTGCGATGTTGCCAGTGAAACACATAGACACACATATAAGCAAAATCTGGCAGTATTGTTGTATGTTAAAAAATTGCACACCACAATGCATCGCATTTTGGCAGACACGATTACTGAATACACCAGAAATAATCATGTCATATGTTGCACATGTGAATCTTACAGCATTATTCCACAAAGAGCAAAGCCTGAATCTAACATTTTGTACAATTGTAAGACGACCAACATATTGTGAACATTTTTATTTTCCAAGTTATTGCTTTTACGCGTTGTAACGCTTGCCATTGTCCTTACCTGGTAGATCAGTGTCTACTTACTTGGTCACCCTGTCCATAATTAGACACATCAGGAAGGTTGATCCAGTCCTTACAGCTTCTCACCCGTTGAGAGCACAGAGATTGCCCAGGAAAACTAAGGCATCAGAATTTCAGACAGCCATTATATATTTCCCAATTCAATTGCAGGCGAGAATTGAGGGGCCATGATCATATTACAAGTGTGAATATAAACTTATGGAACAGAGGCTGGCGTATAGTTTTACCTGAAAAGATGCAAAGTGCTCGTTTTACCACTTTGAAAGATAGTTCTAGTAAAACGACGTGTAGAGTCAAGGGGTGTATGTGAAATATTTAATGAAGATTGAAAAAAAGACCCTGGTCGAGAGCAGCAACGCCAAAATTAACCTGCGCTTCATTCCAAGGTACCAAATGCACAAGTCCCGAGTCATTGGCAGCATCAGTAAAATATGACTGTGACTCCCTTGCAAAGTTTCTCGTACACTGATGTACGATTTTATAGCCCATCCTTCAATAGCGTCCAACATTGTATAGTTGTTAACACTATATTTAATTGCTTTCTGTTATCAATGGAAATTAAAGTACAAACTGCTGCTTTGTCACTGCAATGTAATAGTTTTACAAACGTGCAAGTGAAAATTCCAGTGCAAGGGAAGAGAATGTCTCCATAAAGTGTGTCACCTCCTAGCGCTTTCACTTCAATTTAGAGGATGGAGAATCATGTCTAATTCAATTGAAGGCACAATTTATTATTTAATTCTTGTAAAATGTCTGTATTTTTATACTCCTAAAGATCGCCCAGCCTATTAACATGTTAAAACAGTAAAATTCTACCCGTGTGAATTAAAATATATCTCAAATGTGAATGCCATCTGTAAATATCTGAAAAAGCAGCCGGGGTGGGATTGGTTTCCCTGCGATGTGAAGGAAAGTGGATGTAGAGTAAAGAGTTTCATTCCAGATGCTGATTGCTTTCCCAATGTCCATTGCGGAGACTCGCCATATTGTGAGTATTGTGGTGCTCCAGGGCTGTTTACATCGGGGGGGGGGGGAAAAAAGAGTGCCGGAGAATCCAGTATTCCACCCCCTCCCTCCCTCTCTCCAGGACGGTGAGTATCGGGCTGGGGCTGGGCTGATGGCGGGAACGGGCTCAGAAGCGGGTACGATGCCGGCGGCTGAACATTAGAGAAAAACAACATTTGAGACCCTGAGTGTGTTCGCAGTGGGAGCGAGCAGCACAGCAACTAACCTGGTTTTATAGATGGCTCTTTATATTAATTTTAAAGAAGTACACGATTTAAGAAAAGCAGACGGACCATTTTAAAGGTCCACTGGGACACGCATTTGGCAAACGAGACTTCAGTGTTGTGCTGTGTGGGCTCAGGGATTGAACCACTTCTGTATAAACTGCTTTTGTCTGCGCCTCCCAGCCACTATTATTAATCGTTCGGGGCAAGTGAATGGAAAGTGTTCGCATCATAGCGGCTTGATTTCCTTGAGTCTTTGTCGGTGGTGTTGAATGCGACTATGTATTTGAGTGGTGGTGATACTGGCTACAGTGCTTTTTCACTGACCCCGCTTGTTACTGTGATAAGTTGTTGCTTGAACTTATAATTTGCGTGTTTTTTTAAGAAAATAACCTCACAAATAAACCTTGCACTCCTCCCCGACAGTTGCGATTGGCTGCATAGCCTTGCATTGGGCGATCAGTGATTTGTCAATCTCTCCGTCAGTCTTAGAGGAGCTGCAGTATCGTTGCTTTATGAAGGACACATTTCTACAAATACATTGATACCGCGCCTTCTGTCCAAACATTGTACTTCCTTGTTGTAATATGATTACACAATTTTTTTTGTTTCCGGTTCCAGAACAGCTTATTTCTCTCATTAATTCTTACATTATTTCAGGAAGCTCCTAACACTGTATATAAATTCATTGTATACTGTGTTGCTTACCCTTGTCCAGTCTTGTTTACCAGGTAGCAGCATTGTCAAGACTCGGTGCCTGAATGAACCAACGAGCACTGGTTGAAGGAATGTAGGAATGTATGAATTATTACGCTGAATGCAGACTGTTTACATCACAAACTTTGCACTTCATCTGAGGAACATTATCCAGTCTGGACCCATGAGCTGTGATCCTATAAAGCGTAGATGAATGGTGACTCCAAATCAGGCTGTTTGCATTCGCTGACTCAAA
The DNA here is from genome assembly GCF_017639515.1 of Carcharodon carcharias. NCBI lineage: Eukaryota > Metazoa > Chordata > Chondrichthyes > Lamniformes > Lamnidae > Carcharodon > Carcharodon carcharias. The sequence continues at coordinate 44,303,741 of NC_054482.1, forward strand.
TCTCATTATTTTGGATTGACTTGAAATGGTCATGGGAAAGTCAGGGTTCTGGAGAGAGTAAACAAATGGCAACACACAAATGAGCATCTTGTTGCGTTTCGACTTGCAGCTCTTAAATTGACCTGTTAGCCCTTTACTGTTTAAATACTTACGTGTCAGATTTCCCCTTAGTGGCGAGTCAGGCTGTTAGAACAATTCCATTATGTTTCCCCTTGGAGGGTGGAGGGGAGGACTACATCTCATGCTCTCCCAACTTATAAACAGTTATTGCAACATTTTGTTTTTGGGACTTTCCCAATAATTCAGAGAGTTAATCCAGCACCTGGCTTGGGACTGAATCATATAGGATATAGGTTAATTCCCTGCTTTGTATTGGATTGGTTGATCTCAGTCAAAATGACACTGAAAACACCCCAACTGACTTGGGAATACTACTGGGCAGAGGAGAGAGAAATAAAATTAATCATTGGCCTTTCTGCTGATTCCCATAGAGTGATCACAGCTGGAAAGTGTGTGCAGAAATATGCATGTATGGACTTCAGGTGAGGACAGCAGCAGGTGTTTTTGTTAACCCTAACCATACACACATTTACAAATACACACACACACACACACACACACAAATACTTGAATGGGGCTGCCAACACTGTTTTATTTTCACCACATCAATTGAGTTTTTGAGATTGCAGTAGTTGCCAGCAAACCGTTGGCAAAATTGTAGAATTTTGCACTATTTCTGTAAACCTTCATAGCCACACAATTTTAGCCAACCCTTGTATTTTCAATTAAAACTGTTAACTGGCAATGAGATAAATGGACATTGTGGAAATCACAGCTCATCAAAACTATCATATGCTAGGCAGGAATATAATCCTGTCCACTGATGAGATGTGGAAGTGTGATGTAAACAGTGAAGACTCTGCATCTGATCACTGCAGTGTGAATTGAATTCAAAACTCTTCACTGGAGCGACCAATGAAAAAGAGTAGGTGGAAACTATATAGTTAAATTATTTAATACTCACTGTTTAGCATATACATGCAGAATGATCACTTGGATGAGGTGCCTGAGGGCTGTTAGTGTCCATTATGAGTATAGCTTTCAGAGAGGTTGGAGAAAATCAGGCAGATGGATTAAATTTCTTTTTAACATTGTTCAACTATGTTATACACTGGGCATTAATAACAATGAACCAAGCTTGCTAAAATCCTGGCTAGTCAATGTAACCCAGCAGGATCTACTTGCATGTAATTGGCCAGAACCAGGCAGCATTTCAGTAGGTGTATCAGTCACTTTCCACAAACAAAACACAATTGTGATTTTATTTTTTATCATAAGATTCACCATGACAAAACAGCTTTTCAATTCTAAAGGGGGCTGACCTTAAAAGAGGTGTATGTAAAGTAGTAATTGATATAGAAAAGATAGATTCAGGAAATAACTTCAAACTAAATCAGTAGAACAAGAGGACACAAGTTCACATTAGTAAAAGGCAAACTCTGGATTTATGTCAGAAGGGTACTCTTTACAAGAGTGATCATCACATTGAATCAGTTTGCAGGTGAAATAGTGTGGGTGAAAACCCATTGAAAACATAGACATTTACAGCACAAGAAGGAGTGATTAGATCCATTGTGGCTCTGCCAGCACTTTACTAAAGCAATCCAAAACTAATCTTACTGTCTCATAACCTTATCTTGTCCTCTGCTTCAAACATATATCTACTTTTCAGTTAAATGATGCAATATCTTCCACATCAGCTACTTCACAAAATGTTCCATACTCCGACAACCCTTTCTGTAAAATAAATTGTCAAACTCTTCACTGATTTTCCAATTAGAGGAAGTAATCTAGGAATCATTGAAGTAATTGAAAATAGTAGTGTCTTTCTGGTTAGATGAACTAAGAAGGGGAAATCAACTTTCCTCATCTGTATTTATTTTATGATTTTGTAATTGTAGCAAAAAACAATTTGCATGTTTGTTTTTCTCCCCAGCAACTTGTTATTTTTAATTAGTGTATTTTAACAGGGAATTACAGACCTGTTAGCCTGACATCAGTAGTAGGGAAAATGCTAGAATCCATTATAAAGGATACGATAACTGGGCACTTAGAAAATAATGGTATGATTAGGCCGAATCAACATGGATTTATGAAAGGGAAATCATGTTTGACAAACTTGTTGGAGTTTTTTAAGGTTGTTGCTAGCAGAATAGATGAGAGAGCCAGCGGATGTGATGTATTTGGATTTTCAGAAAGCTTTCAAGTAGGCCCCACATAATAGGTTAGTAAACAAAGTTAGAGCACATGGGATTAGGGGTAATATACTCACATGGATTGAGAATTGGTTTATGAACAGAATAGGAATAAATAGGTCATTCTCAGGTTGGCAGGCTGTGACCAATGGGGTCCGATCAATGCTTGGGCTCCAGCTATTCACAATCTATATCAATGATTTGAATGCAGGGACCAAATGTAATATTTCTAAGTTTGCAGATGAGACAAAACTAGGTGGGAATGAGAGTTGTGAAGAGGATGCACAGAGGCTTCAAGGCGATTTAGTCAGGCTAAGTCAATGGGCAAGAACATGGCAGCTGGAATATAATGTGGAAAAATATGAAGTTATCTACTTTGGTAGGAAAAAAAAGAAATGCAGAATATTTCTTAAATAGTGAGAGATTGGGAAGTTTTGATGTCCAAAGGGACCTGGGTGTCCTTGTTCATGAGTCACTGAAAGCTAATATGCAGGTGATGCAAGCGGTTAGGAAGACAAATGGTTAGTTGGCCTTCGTCGCAAGAAAATTTGAGTACAGGAGTAAAGATGTCTTGCTACGATTGTATAGAACCTTGATGAGACTGCACCTGGAGTATTGTGTGCAGTTTTGATCTCCTTACCTAAGAAAGGATATCCTTGCCATAGAGGGAGTGCAGCAGATTCCTGGGCTGGCAGAATTGTCGTATGAGGAGTTTGGGCTGACTAGGCCTGTATTCTCTGGAGTTTAGCAGAATGAAAGGGGATCTCATTGAAATGCATAAAATTCTGTCAGGGTTGGACAGACTGGATGCAGGTATGAAGTTTCTTCTGGCTGGGGTGGTCTAGAACAAGGGCGTCACAGTCTCAGGATATGGGGTAGGCTAGATAGGACTGAGATAAGGAGAAACTTCTTCACTCAGGGTGGCGAATGTGATGACTGCCACTTTAAGATCAGTTCAACTGAGTAGGAGTCACATGATTTGTTCAACCGATGCGTGTCTAGTGCGGGGGAATAAATTATAGGGAGGCTATAAGAAAAAACATGGTTGTATGAGGGGCTGGCTGTATACAAGCCACAGAGGTTCTCATGTAAATAAAGTTTGTTTTGTTTGACTAAGAGGCTTCCCAGAGCATGTTTCTACAGTGAACCTGTGGAATTCACTACCACAGAAGGCTGTGGAAGCCAAGTCACTGAATATATTTAAGAAGGAAATAGATTTCTGAACTCTAAAGGCATCAAGGGGTATGGGGTGAGTGCATAGGAGTACAGCACTGAGATAGAGGATCAGCCATGATTATATTGAATGGCAGAGCAGGCTCGAAGAGCTGAAAGATCTACTCCTGCTCCTATTTTCTATGTTTCAACAGAGTAGATGCAGGAAGGATGTTTCCCCTGGCTGTTGGGTCTAGAACCAGGAGACACAGTCTCAGAATAAGGGGCAGAACTGAGATGAGGAGGAATTTCTTCACTTAGAGAGTGGTGAATCATTGCAATTCTCTACCCCAGAGGGCTGTGGAGGCAGTCATTGAGTATATTCAAAACAGAGATCAATAGGTTTCTTTTTATTAAAGATATCAGTGGATATGGGGATCGTGTGAGAAAATGGTGTTCAAGTGGAAGATCAGCCATGATCTAGTTGAATGGTGGAGCAGGCTCAAGGGGCCGAATGGCCTACTGCTTCCATTTCCTATGTTCCTATGTGCATGATGGGAGACTGGGTGATGCAGCTGCTTTTAAGATTTAACACTGTCCTTTCACCTTTGGGATCTGGATTCCATTCCTGACTGATCGACAGAAAACTTAATCTTCCTAAACAAAAACAGAATTACCTGGAAAAACTCAGCAGGTCTGGCAGCATCGGCGGAGAAGAAAAGAGTTGACGTTTCGAGTCCTCATGACCCTTCGACAGAACTTAATCTTCCTGTTGGTTGAAAAGGCTTCTTTGTGAAATGAATCTGGGCTGTCTCAACCAAAACTGAGTACTGTTATGATCCTTGGCCAAACCCCAGGATGTGAGGTTGGGGGAGATCTGGTTAGGGATCAATAACATTTTGTTTAAAATAGATAAAGTTCGAGATTCAAGACGCTTACTAAGTGAATAAAGCCACAAGATTCCGCGGGTTTTGAAAAACAAAAATAAACTTTACTATACAAGTTCAGAAAGATAAAATGATTTATGTTAGCTATCTTACACTATAACATTCAGTGTAAGTGTGAGGTACATGTGAATTAACAGGCGAAATGTGGTTGTACACACCACACTACAGAATAAATGTTAGATGTGACCAAACCTGATTCCATGGATTACTCAACAACCCACCCAGATTTTTGTCACGTTGTGAGCCAACCAATCTCACTGAAACTTCATCTTTCTCAGAAGGGTTTACAATCGCTGCACTTGAAGATCTCATCTTGGAATTCTCTTCAAAAGTTGCTTCCACTTTGATGTCTTCAATAATGACTCTCCTTGCAGGGCTTCAATCTCACCTCACCTTTCAAGATTCCTTTCCCCTGGATCTCCAAGCACACTCAAGCTTCATCTTCCAAGCACAATTTTCATATCTTCAGCCATGCCAAGCAGAACATCACTGCTCCAAAGTCGTACCTTGCCCCGGTACCTTGCCCCAACAGCCCACAGCACGGAGTCACCAACCTTCAGACTTTGCTCAAAGTCTGCTCTCCTTCTTAACTTCAGACACTATTACTCTGTTCTTTTCTTTAACTTCACTTAAGGGACCTATTTCAGACCCTCTTGGGCTTTATCCCTTGCCTGGGACTGCCTTTTGGGACCTCACCCTGTCCCCCTCCCTGGTTTGGGACCTTCTTCCTGTTCCTCTCTTGTGTCTTGCTCCCTAGGACACCTACCAGATGATGGCACTCCGTCTCAGGTCATCTGACCTGCCTTTTCATGTCACTTTGTTTCTTCTGTACAGGTGCGCAGGGACAGTCCCCAGCCAGAAGAAGATTAAACTAACCAAACTGCACGTGCGGCTATTTCCCAGCCAGCACACGCGCAAGAGGCCAGAGGATCATCGGGAACAAGAGTTCCCAACCAGTGAACTGAAGGTAAGTATTTAAGTTTTCGTAATGTTACAAGTCCAAAAACTCTGCCCTGTGTGCACCAGCTGTTAGTAAACTTGCCATTTCACCCTGGCTCCAAGCATAGGCAATGCAAAGAGCATAACACAGTGCAGTGACAGGTGTTTTCTGTAGACCGAGGTTAAGGTGCATTGGTGGGCAAGTCTGAACAAGTTTTACTCTAAAATTAAGCTCTCCAATGTTAGGCACTGGGACTGAGCTCCATTGCATAGCACTGGCAACTGTTACTTCAGAAGCCCAAAAGTAACAAATACATATTATGTATACTGCTGACACCAAAATACAGATTGAAGCAGCAGCTGTATTGGTCTGTACACAGCTTCAGTTACCACATACATGAAAATAGGAGGATAGGAGTTTGATATCCTCGAATACAGATCCTGATGATTTGATTATTGGGCAGCAAACTATGCATTACAGCCAGGCAAAGACTGCAACACAATGAGGGTGTGCTGCATAACCCTGGCCATCACTAAATGTTCTTTAATATGGCTTAATGTTCTTTAATATAAAGGAAGATGTAACTGAATGAGGAACACAGCTGCATCATATCCTCCATAACAGTAGTGCAGGTATGTTCCTTACTCAATTTAAAAAGCAAAATTAGTGGTGTTTTATACAATCCCCTGGAGCTGTAGAAATTTGCCTGATTTGCACCCCAAGGCTGCTTCCACATCAGGAACAACAACATTGCACTTGTTTGAAAGTAATAATTGCTAAGTTCTGTTTCTGTGCAGTGCTTGATGGTTGGGGAAGATCTGACCGGGCCAGGGTTGGGAAAACATCATCACTGAATGTACAAGGAAATTGATGGCTTAGCCATCCCCTGGCCTAAATTGCATTTGGCGTTCGAAGAATCATGGAAATGAATGATATACGACCCCTTCAGTCTGTACAGTTCAAACAAAAAGCTATGCACCTAATCCCACTGCTCAGCTCTTGGTCCATAGCCTTGTAGGTAACAGCACCTCAAGTACCTTTCCAAGCACTTTATCAATGCGATTGGGGTTTCTGTCTCTACCACCTTTTCAGACAGTGAGCTCCAGACTTCCACCATCCTCTGAGTGCTAAAGGTACAGTGTCTCAAATCCAGCTATTTGAAAACCGGTGATGTCTGAAAACTGGATTTTTTTTTAAGCTGCCATCGTCTGACTTTCCTTTCTCACTGATGTCTGACGGTATGGCTGGAAAATTCTTTGGAGCTGCTCTCACACCCACATGATTGAAGTGTGGCTGAAATCCCATTTCCATGCATAAGTAGACCTTCTGCCACGCTTCCAGCAAAGTAACACTGATGGATCTGAAGCAGCTCCAAAGAGTTTCCTTGGCTTATCTTGCAGCATTGGGCTCGCTTTCTTTCAATACTTTTCTCTTTGCAACCCTTACTTGAAAAACATACCCTCAGCACTCAACATACCTGACCCAACCCAAAAAACAACAAGATCCAAAATCCGGCATGGACTCAATCCCAGTTTTGAGACACTGTACCTGTACTACCGTTACTGCCTGGGAGACACTGGAGGTGATTCACAGCACTTTGAAGCAGCAGCATTGCTTATTTTACTTTACGTTGCCACTATCATGGACAATTTTTGACAGCAATATATAACACACACGTTTTCTCTTACAATGAGGGAAATAATTTGGACTTTGTAGTAATTATAGTTTTTTCACCAACTATTATTATCCTCTTCATCTTCTGTACCTGGAAATTCATAAATCTTAATCTTCTGCTCCTCGATCTCCTTCATTATCTGCTTTTTGAAGTGTTGGCACTCCTCAGGGGTGAGTGTGTCTGCTTTAGCTATGAGTGGAATAATGTTCACCTTATCGTGTAAACATTTCATGAACTCGGTGTCCAAAGGCTTCAGCCCATGTCCTGACGGAGTGATGAAATACAGGCAGCAGTGCACACATCTGTCTGCCATTTGTCGCTGGACTGTAGCTTTAAGAGTAATCCTGTGTTGTAAGATCACATGATCTGTGTAAGCCAATGTGTTAACAGCACGGGGAACCTCTACAGAAGAGTTCTTCTTTAGTTACGGAGTTTGATGCACACGTGTAATTGCTGCTGCTGTCTTGTAAATAAAGTTAAATGTTTCCACTAAGGAAAGTTGTCTGAAGCTCAACTCTATAACAAACTGGCGACGAGGATAAATCAGATTTGGTGCAGAACCTCTACCAGCTATTGTGAGTATATAAGTTTGTTAAAAATAAAAGAAGATATACTCACCCAAAATGTCACAGATTGGCAGAATCGATCCCTTTGAATCAGCCACAGATGATTGGTCCCAATATATAGAACGCCTTGCTTTCTTCTTTCAAGCAAATGAAATCACAGGGGAGGAAGAGAGGAGAGCTATCCTCCTGAGTATTTGTGGGAGTAAGACTTACAGTTTAATTCGAAGCTTGATGGCCCCCATTGCCCCAGATTCGGAGACTTTCAGTGAATTAGCAGACTTCGTCAAGGGACGTTTTCAACCCAAGCCCTCAGTCACAATGCAGGGGTTCAGGTTCAATTCACGGAATAGGGCCCCAGGAGAGACACATAGTGAAATTAAAACAGCTAACAGAATATTGTGATTTTGGTGAAACCCTGAATGACATGCTTAGAGATCGTTTAGTATGTGGCGTGCAGGAGGATGCTATTCAGCGAAGATTACTGGCTGAAGTGAATCTTGATTTTAAAGCATTAGAAATAGGGCTCATGATGGAAAGCGCTGTAAGAGATTCACAAACAATTCAAGGGGTGTAAAATGGCACCATTCTCCTAGTTGGGTGGGCATAGTCAGTCGAAAGTGGCATGGAAAGCCAGGACTCCGCTGCGAATAGGGAAACAGTCCAAGCTAACTGAAAAATGAGAGGAAACAGCTTAGCAACAAAGTCAAAAACTAATTTTTATCAACGTGGAAACAATCAGTCTTCTAGCAATTGGCAATTTAAAAAAGTAGAATGTTATTTTTGTCACAGAAGTGGACACATAATGAGACAGTGCAAAGTGAGATTTAAATGGGCCTTCAAAAAAACAAACTCAGTCCAATGAAGCCTATAGTGTAGAAGAGCCAAAAACAACCAATTCTGACATTTATTAATTATTTAACGTGAAAGTTGGGAAGACATAGCCAATTATTGTTACAGTGCAAATGAATGGTAAACCATTAAAAGTGGAAGTAGACATGTTTGCTTCTAGCACTGTAATAGGAGAGCACTCCTTTTCAGATATTTAAATAAAGCTGATCAACAATTAAATTTCGAGCAAACATCTGCCAAGATGAAAACGTGCACAGATGACGAAATCCAAGTAAAAGGTATCATTAGAGCAACTGTTCATTATATACACCAATTGGCATATCTACTAGTGATGGTATTAGAAGGTAGAAGATTAAGTCTTCAAAGTCGAAATTGGTTGCGGAAAATTAACCTTGATTGGGCAGTGAGATTTCAAAAGGAAGCAGAAAGAGTTCCTGTCTTGAAAAAGGAACAAGACAAGGTACTTCAGAAAAAGCCTGGAGAGTCCAAGGACTGCAACAGGATGAAAAAGGAGTGTGTAAGCATTCAGAAAACTGAAGAAATGAAGACTCTCTTAAACAAGGACATGGAAGAACAGCAGAAGAAACTCAAGGCAACTCTGCTGAATGACAGAGTTCAAGATGAAGTAAGTGAACTTCTCAAAGAAAAGGAAAATCTGTTGAAAGACGTTCACACACCACAAGGATCTTTCTGGTAAAAGTTTCTACCTCTGCAAAATTATGAAGCGCAAGAGGAAGAATTTAGCATCACACTGAACAAACTGAAGAACCAGTTGGCAGAGAAGATGCAGCAATGTTCACATTTCCTGGAGGAAGCCAACAGATACAAGAAGGAGATGGAAGAGCTGAAGGATCAGCTGAATGAAGCTAAGGAGGCACTAAAAGGAAAAGTCATAGAACTTTCCAAGATGCGAGCAGATAATGAAGTCTTGGGTAGCTCAGCTACTGAACTAAGCCAAGTTGAAATTGCATCTGAGAGAAGTCTGCCTGACAGTGAAGATAAAAAGAAGGCCGAGATTAAATTCTGTGGTAAAAAGAAGACATGTAGAAAGAAGATGCAGAATTACTGATGAGGCCCTGTCTTTGGACAAAACCGAGCCTAATAATTCCCAGTTTGGAGGGGAAGATGGAGAAAAGTCAAGGGAACCAAAAAGCGACTCAGGATTTGCATAGTCGTGAGAGACAAGTTACTGTTGGAGAAGCAATATATGTAAAGAATTTCAGTGGAGGACTGAAGTGGTTACCTGGTCAAGTAAGTTCAGTGACTGGGCCACTGTTGTGCCATGTGAAAGTGGAGGACTGGATCATTTAAGAAAAATAGAGATACCCCAACAAAATGATGTCCCACCTGTAACCATTACTGAACCAGTGGTTCCTGTTGAAGTTGCTCAGCCAGGGACAGACATGCCCGATGTCTCTGTCAGAGTGGAAGACACTGAACCGCCTGTGCCTAATGAGGTACTTGAAATTAATGTGGTTCCAGAGAATGTGTTTCCTATGAAAGAATCTGAAGTTGTGGAGCTACGATGTTCCACATGGATCAGGAAACCACCTGAAAGACTGAACTTGTAATTTCATGACCTGTGTAAATATTGTAACGTCATGAGATAAATATCCTTGTAAATACAAAATGTACAGAAAAGTTAAAGGGGGAGGAATGTAGTAATTATAGTTTTGGGAAATGTTGGACTGTTGCTTTAAGAATAATCCTGTGGTTTACACAGATCTTACAACAATATGTTAACTGCACGGGGAACCTCTACAGAAGAGTTCTTTTTTAGTTATGGAGTTTGCACATGTGTAGTTGCTGCTGATGTCTTGTAAATCAAGTTAAATGTTTCCACTAAGAAAAGTTGTCTGAAGATCAACTCTATAACAGATTTGATTGCAGTTTTGTTGTTGAACTGGTCTCATTGCAGTTTCTGTAATGGGCTGAACAAGCCACTTAACCCCAAAGCATCTGGATGTAAAAATGTTTTCATATGTTTTTAAAAAAAAATCTACAATTTGCAGTTATGCTATTCCAGAAAATTGCTAATGTCACTCTGGGGAGATTGGTTTCTCCAAATGAAAGCTGCTGCAATGCTTGCAAAGACTGAAGCTTGCTTTAACAACATTAATGCAATTGGAAAATATTGCCGATGCTGGAAGTTGAGTTAACGTTTTAGGTCAGTTGACCTTTTGTCTCAGTTCCAGTGACAGGTCACCAACCTGAAATGTTAAACCTGTTTCTCTCTCCACAATGCTGCCTGACTTGCTGGGTGTTTCCAGCATGTTCTGTTTTTAATCCAACAACATTCGATTGCTTTATTATGTTTATGGTATGTCACAATGTCCAGCACATACTTGGAGATTTAATTTCTTCTACTTTTTAGTGCACTTATTGAGTCATTTGCATAAATTCTTGCATTCATATTTTAACACAGTTAATGCCTTTTTGAGAATAATTGGTGGGCTGCAATAGCATGCAGCTATATTAAACTCAACAGATCTCACTAACCTTTGCCACCCACTTTTTCTTTGACCCACAGACATGCTACTCTACCTGCTCTCCTACTAACGACATGATTTGTCAATTTGCTGTTTCTCATTAATTAGAAATGTAGGTGCCTTGCTGTTAATGCACTATGGCAATGCTGGTTGATGACAGGGATAGCATGGACGCAGTAAGAGAAGTGCAGGTTTTATATCAAGAAAGCCCAATTTTGCTCTATGGTTTTTACGACTGAAATGATTGTTTACCATTGTACATGTGTTTAGCAGAGTATTAAGACTACACTTGTAGGGATGGTGTAGAAAAAGTTTAATTTTGCACCAGAGCTGCAGTTGTAATGCAAAGGCAAACTGAAGCCAGTTGTTAATGCTTGATTAGATGCTGGAAAAAAGTGGAATGGAAATCCCTGTAGGGGGCTGGAAGGGGGGAAGTCAATTTGTTCTTAACCTTGTGGAGTATAAGTCAAGTGTTAACATTAGTGGGAAGTCTGACCACGTACTAATGCTAAACTTGTAGTGTAAACGCCTCTTAAAAAGCTTCATATATTTTCTTTGTCTTATAAGATTCTGGTGAGTATATTTCAAGGGCATTGTTGGCTATCTAATTTTTGCATTATTTGCAAAATCAATGAGAACTATTTTAAAGAGCTGCATAACTCCAGGATAAAAGCAAAATACTGCGGATGCTGGAAATCTGAAACAAAAATTGCTGGAAAAACTCATCAGGTCTGACAGCATCTGTGGAGAGGAAGACAGAGTTAACTTTCCAAGTCCGTATGACTCTTCATCAGAACTAAAAAAAATAGAAATGTGGTGAAATATAAGCTGTTTAGGGGGGAGGTGGGACAGGTGGAGCTGGATAGAGGGCCAGTGATAGGTGGAGGCAAAGGAAAGATTGCTAAAGATGTCATGAACAAAAGGTCAAAGGGGTGTTGACAGTAGTGATGTTAGCTAAAGGATGTGCTAATGGTAACATTAAAGGTAGAAAGCAAGTGACAGATGTGGGGGGAAGGGATCGAAATAGGCTAAAAGGTGGAGATAAAACGATGGAAATAATTTTTTAAAATAACAATAGAAATAGGTGGAAAAAGAAAAATTTTCAAATAATTATTATATTTTTTCTAAATTATATTATATTTTTTATACATTTTTTCTTTTCCCACCTATTTCTATTATTATTTTAAAAATTTATTTCCATCCATTGTTTTATCTCCACCTTTTAGCCTATTTCGATCCCTTCCCTCCCACCTCACCCCCACTAGGGCTATCTGTCACTTGTTCATCCTGATTTCTACCCTTAATGTCACCATTAACACATCCTTTAGCTAACATCACCACCGTCAACACCCCTTTGACCTTTTGTTTATGACATCTTTTGCAATCTCTCTTTTGCCTCCACCTATCACTGGCCCTCTATCTAGCTCCACCTATCCCACCTCCCTTAAACAGCTTAATTTCACCACATTTCCATTTCTCTTTATTTCTGATGAAGAGTCTCACGGACTCGAAACATTAACTCTGTCTCCCTCTCCACAGATCTGATGAGCTTTTCCAGCAATTTTTGTTTTTGTTGCACAACTCCAGGATTTTGTATTTTTAGATGTTATTTTTCAATTTTAATATTTTAAGATTATAATTTTTGCTTTAACTACAGTCAATTATGAATTGAGTGAATACCACTGACAACTAAGTTCCAGAAAGCCTAATTTCTACATAAGGTGTTCACTGTGGAGACAAAGGGAAGAATTAATCTGTTCATTATTTGTAGCAAGATTGTAAAAAAAAAATAAAGATTGCTGGTTTACAACTTCACCACAAATCAAATAGGTTGAGCCAGTTTTCATTATTCTTTGCACTGAACTGTCATCTGAGGTTTAAACCCCTCCTTTTACTAACATGCAGGATGGAAAGTCATATTTTTGTATATTTGGAAAGATACCAGTATGTTAATAAATAAAATACAATTGCATTTTTAAATATCTTTAAAAGTTACATCTTTAAAGAAATGTATTTATGACCAGGGGTGGTGCAGTGGCACCATGTGTTAGATGGCATAGATTACTTAGATTGCAGGCACTGACCATCTCCAACAAGAGAGTTTAACCACCTGCTTTTTGCATTCAATGTCACTTTTATTACCATGCTCACCCCCAACAAATCCTGAATATCACTATTAATGAGAAACTCAACTGGTAGAGTTACATAAATACCATTACTACAAGAGCTGTTCATGGGTTGGCTATTCTGTGTTGAATCTTTCACCTCTTACCTTCCCAAAGTGTCTCCACCACATACAAAGCTCTTCACTTGTCTGGATGGCTGCAGCTGCAATGAGATTGAAGAAGCTCTCAGCATCCAGGACAAAGCTGTCCATTTGAACATCACCCACTAGCATAAAGATCCTTCCCTTCCACCACCAGGGTACATCTACAGCAGTGATTCCTGACCTTTTATGTGTCACAGCTCACTTTTTATACAATAAAAAAAAATTGAGATGCACTTCCTATTTTCTGCAATTGAACCGCCCTCTAACAAAAGCATTTTTATCTCTAAAACCTCCTAAAAACCCGTCAAGCCATCATCTAACACAATTTTCATTAGTTTAAGCAGTTTACAATGAAAGCCCTATCATCAGTTGCACATCAAAAAGTATTTTTGTGCACAATTTAAGTGTTTCCCATTAACAATTTCAATTTTTTTCAATTTCTTTTTAAAATCTGCATTTCTCAGTGAAAAGTAATATTCATAACACAATAGAAAAAGGTTCAGTATTGTTTTTTATGTAAGCTGCTCTTGATAACGCCAAATTGCACAAATAGGCTGTGAGAAACGGAAGAGTACTGCCATAGTGCGATCTGAAATAGATGGATATTCTTGTCCCGCAGGCAGCCAAAATGTGTACAGAGGCATCTCGGCAAACTTCAGTTTCAGTGTACAATCAGCTATGGAAATTCCTCTTGTTCTTTTAATGACAACTTCTTTGCCATTCAAAAGAAAGTAAACTAAATGGACCATATACCCAGTCAGTCTTCCAGACTTGTGGAGGAAAAGTACCATTCTAACTTCTGAAGTAGTGTTTTAAAATATGTGGAGGTGAGGTTGAAAATGGTTTTGCTAGCAAGATTTGCTGATGTCACCTTGAACATCTCAATTGGTCCATTTGCCACTTTTTCCTGTCAAAGGGCCAGTTTGGTCTGAAGCCTTAAAGTTTATCTGTGGCAGTCAGAATGTTCCCATTTATTCTCCTGCATTTTAACATTCAGGTGGTTGATTATATCTGAAAGGTATGCAAGCTTAGCACACTGAGTCATCACATGTTAAATCATGCAGAGCAGAAAGCTCTTTATCAGGGCGTTACAGAGCTCAAAAACACGGGACAGCACCTTGCCCCAAGACAGGCATTGCAATTCTTTGTGCATGAGTAAACTCTGGTACTTGGCTCCTATCTCTTCACACAAAATATGATATAAGTGCAATTTCAAAGGACATAATTTTAAATAATTCACGCTTTTCGCTGTTTGACCTTATACTGCAATTAACTCGGGCAGCATTATTTTGGTAACAAGGGTTTCATGGTGCAGGATACAGTGGCTGACCTGGATGTCAGGATTCTGTTCTTTCACCTTTCTCACAAATCCTTTGACTTTTCCAGTCTTGGAAACTGCTCCATCAGTGTAGGTGCTATTGCACTTGATCCACTTAAGATTCTTTTCCTCCAGATAAGCAGTTGTGATGTGAAAGGTCCCTCTCCAGTCGTGTGACTGAGCAATTCCTTGCAAAAGAAGAAATTCTCTTTGATAGAATCTCCATCAACATATCTGACATGGGCAATGAGTTAGCAGTGCCCGCTAATATCTGTGAAATCTGCTGGGCAAATTCTCCACTCATTTCTAATTTCTCTTGAAGCACCTGTTCACTATCAGCTGACATTTCATCAATATGCCGTTTGATTATATTATCAGAAAGAGGAAATTTGTCAATTTCTTTGGCAGCATCAGCTCCCAACATTACTCTCAACACTTTTGCATGCTAGCAGAATTAAGGTTTCAGCAATATGTGTGACGACTTCAATTTTGCCACAAGCTCAACCACTAGGTAACTTGCCTTCTGTGCGTTATCTGAGACCTGCATACACTCCATCATACGTTGGTTTTTGCTTTATGTTTTATTCTTTTGGGTACTTGAAGTGTTGTATATCCTGGCTGGCAAGAGAATGGCGTTTTGTATTCAAATGGCGCTTCAACTCACTTGGTACCTTGCAGCATTTGAAAGCTTCTCCCTGCAAATTAGGTATTCTGGGACAGGGCAAGTGGCACCATGAGTCCATAAAAATCTGAAGACCATGTAGCTGTAACTATACTGTCTGTGTACAAACCTCACTTATTTCTCTTTAAGTTCTGTTGTTTTGGCTACATTTGAATCAGGGGGGTTCTTCACTTCTCTTCAAGAATTTATCCATGACTGTATATCATATACTATATGTGAATCTTGATCCAGCAGTGTTTCCTCTTTATCTATTTGTGTTTTGCATTGTCTCGTTTTACACAAAAACGCATGAATGCTGTTTTTCGGGTACCGTGGGTGACCACACAAATTGTAATATGGTTGATCTTACTCCTGCAGCAGCATTGTCCATGTGCAATAATTTTTTCAAAGGAAACTTGTGGTAATCTGAGGTGCAATACACTTTTAAGAGAATGTGAGCAGGTTGACCACATGATCCCAATTGCTGTGTAGCGTAGGCTACAATGTTAATCAGTAGTTTAGAATAGTGTCTGGTTGGAGAAGCACACGTGTGTTAGTGCTCTGTTACTTGTGTTAATAAACAGCATGTGCTTCATCCTACACTGGTCTCTGCTTCTGCAATATCTTGTTTACCAACCCACCCACCATTAGGTAGGCCTGCAACTGTGCTTGCTGAGCAAAGCGAGCCCACAGAAAGAACATAACAACTGGTGACAAGCCAGTCGACAATACCAAAGAAAGCTACAAAATTCAACAGAAGTAAATCAGCCATACCTTACAAGGCGATTGTAAGTACAGCTTTCATCATAGTCGTCGAAGTTATCCCCCTCCAGTATGGCACAGTTTGGCTCTTTCGAACCGTTTGATCAGACCACCGATGACTGGTCGCATTATATTGAATGCTTTGTGTTTTTTTTGGCCAACGACATATCGGGGGAGGAGAAGAGGCAAGCGATCCTCTTATCGATGTGGCAGTAAAACATAATACGGTCTAATTTGTAGTCCAACGGCACCAAAAGCCCCAGATTCCAAGAGCTTTGATGAGTTGGTAAATAAGGTACCGCAGACGCAGAGACCAATGTAAGATGAAGCACATGCTGTATTAACACAAGTAACAGAGCACTAACACAATGTGTGCTTCTCCAACCAGACCCTATTCTAAAATACTAACTAACGTTGTAGCCTACGCTACACATCAATTGGGTAATACAATCACATGATCAACATGTTCATGTTCTCTTAAAGGTGTATTACACCTCAGATTACCACATCCTTTACTCAAAAGTACAATTTACAATCTTTACAATATATCAACTGTTTAGATAAATAAGCTATTTACAAATTCAGTCTCCCTGGAGGCTTCTTCAAACGTGTCAAACGTCGTAGTTCGATGACTTCAGATGGTTTATCCAAAGGTAAATCTTGTGAAAAGCTACTTTCAGCCGAAACCCTTGGTAACAACGCAGCATTTTAAATTTAATTCAAGGTGTCGCACCCCTGGAGAGACAGTCGCTTGCAATGTAGCAGCCTTAAAACAACTGACAGAACACTGAGAGTTTGGGATGTCAATAACCAACATGTTAAGAGAACGATTAGTATGTGGCATTAATGAAGACGTCATTGAGAAAAGGTTGTTGTCAGAAACAAATTTAGACTTCAGCAAGGCACTGGAGTTGACACTTGCAATGGAAAGTGCAGTCAGGGATTCAGAAGCAATCAAGGGAGCACAAAATGGTGTCATCCTTAGCGTAAGGAGGGAAGCACCAGTTAGAAATAGCGCGGAAGTGCTTGGCTCCGCGGAAAGGCGGGAAACAGCCACCATTAACAGACCAGCAAAAAGCAACGGCTTAACAGAGATAACCCACAATAATAATGGCAGAAATGGAACCAGACAGCCTGCAAGCGAACAACAATATAAAAGAATTGTGTTTCTACTGCCATTGTAATGGGTACATTATGCGATATTGTAAAGACAGGTTAAGATAAAACTTTAAGCAAAAAGTTAGAAATTGTGAAATCCACATAATAGAGGAGCCAGAAGAAACAGAGTCAGATATTTATTCATTAAACAACTTAAAAATGGGTAAAACAGAACCAATCTACAGGACGGTGGAAGTCGAACCCGAATGGAGGTGGATACAGGGGCATCCACTACAGTTATAGGGGAACATACATTCAAATATCTGAATGGAGGAGACCACTTATTAATTCTGGAAAATTCAGATGCTAAATTAAAGACGTTATACTGGTGAGGACATAGGAGTAAGAGGTATATACAAGGTTCCAGTACAATATGGAAATCAGTCTGTTAACCTACCCCTAATAGTGATAGCAGACAGAGGACTGAGTCTCCTCGGAAGAAATTGGTTAAGAGATTATTCTTGAGACACTCCTGAGATCCCAATCAGAAGTAGGAAATGTTACTGTTTGGAAAAAGGAGTATGTAAAGTCACAACAAAAGGAACTTGTAGAGGTGACACTTCAGGGCAGAGTTCAAGTTGAAGTCAGTAACCTCCAAAAAGAAAAAGAGAACCTGCTGAAGGACTTTCACTTTCGCAAGATTCTCTTGGATCCCAATTTGTACCACCAAAAAGGTCTGAAAGAAAGAATTCAGCATATCTCTGGCCGAGATGAAAAATAAATTAGCCGAGAAAACACAACAATGCTTAACTCTCCAGGAAACAACTGACAAATATAAAAGAAATGGAAGAGCTGGAGAATCAGCTATGTGAAAGCCAAGAAGCTTTAAAAATATAGACCCCTGAGTTTTCAAAGGAGCTAACAGATGAGGGAATGCTGGAAGACTCAACCACTGAGTTTACTCAAGTTGAGCTTTTATACCCGAGCCTAGTCTGGCCAGTAAGGAAATTGAAAAGAAGGCTCAGACTAAAGTCAGCACTACAAAGAAGAAAACCCATCAAAAGAAGACTTGTAGGAAGAAAAAGTGGAATTGCTAACAAGGCCCCGACATTTTTTTTTAACACATACCGTGTTGAATTTAGCCTTGCCCAACATCCTGATTTTGAGAACCTTCCTGACAGTTGATCTTCATATTGTTGAACTTGGAGGAGAGGGGCAGCAGGAGTGCATGCAATTTGGTCCGAAAGGGGGTGAAAACATTTCCATTGGGGCAATTAAAAACCATGACAGAGAGCAATAGTTTAAGGCCATAAAAGAGGTGAGAGTGAGCTAGTATTTAGAGTCATAAAAGCAGTGATAGAAAGCAAGAGTTAAAAAAGTTATTAAAGTGGTGATGAAGGGCAAGAGTTTTGGGGTTCTCTGGTTTAGCCTCTGATTTCACGGCATGCTTGAGCAACATTCATGGCACACCAGTGTGCCACAGAACACTGATTGGGAACCATTGATCTACAGGATGCATTGCAGCAGCATGCCAAGATTTATATGGCGCAATTCTGACCTCCTCCAACTAAGACAATAAGGGCATCAGTTGCTTGTGAATGCCACTGCAATTCCCCTTCAAGTCACGCATCATTGATATTCCTTCAATCATAATGGGAATCCCTACTGAACTCCTTCCCTACCTAGAATTGTGGGAGCATCTTCGTTACAATTGACTGCAGCAGTTCAAGTAAACAGCTCACCATCACCTTAAGGTCATGATCATGATCAATAAAAGCCGGACTTTCCATGAAGTCCACAGAATCCTGAGAATGAATTCAAACGTAATTTCCTATATGAACAATGTCTATGCTCATGACCCTCAAAAGAGGAAGGGAATAATTGAATGGGAACAGGGGTTGCTACTGCTATTATGAGCCTGAGGGTGTTGGGGGAAAGCTGAAAACTAGTTGTGGTCTCTTAACGATCTGCTGCCACCACATAGGGTGAGGGCCTCGATGTAGACCTCGAGGGATCTGTCTCTGCGTTATTTATGCTAAGCAAGATATTGAGACTGACGAGGGTTCTGGTTAAACGCAATTTCATGAAGTTAATTACTAGCAGCTCTGCACAGGCCTTGATCTAACCTGGGTCCTAACAGTTACTTAGGCTGATTTACTTGACTATATGCCTGACTCAAAAGGTATACATAAAGTCTTACTGATACAGAGTATTACACAGTAATGAACATCTGCAGTAGAGATTAGAGGTAACAGTGAACATCTAACATGGAGGCTGTACCTGTTACCCTCCAGCCTTACACACGGTAATGTTATAGTGATGTCACTATGCAGCTTCTTAAAGCTACATGTCATTGCCTCCACTGGCATGCATACAATATCACAACAAGTTCTTACCTAACCTTCTGGTTTTGAGAGAGGTGACCCAGCAGCACCTGAAGATTCACAGAGACAAACAGAAGCTATCCTTTTCTTTGGAATCCAAATATTTGAACATTTTCCCAGGAACTCATTATTTAAATGTGGTCTCCCAAACTAATGATTGTGGTAATATAAAACTTTAAACTGATTCTTACAAACTCCCTTAAGCATCAGCTTGGCTCCCCATGGAAGCACACAATTTGAAGTGAAGCTTAAGCTTAACGCTGCTGGTCACAACCTCTATTTTCAACTCGGTGCAATTATTGCCTGTGTGTCAAGAAGCAAGTTTGATCAGTTATTACTGCACATGCTTCTGAGCTCTACAATATCTGGAGTCATTGGCTAGGTCACTACAAACTTTAACACAATTTAGGTTGACATTTCAGTGCCATGCTGATGGAATGCTGTATTTTTGGATTAGTTGTTAGACCAAGGACCTGTCTGAAAGCTCAGTAAGATATCAAAGGCCCCATGGGACTATTCAAAGAACAGGGAGTTTCTCTAGCTCAAAAACAAAATACTGTAGCTGCTGGAAATCTGAAATAAAAACAGAAAATGCTGGAAAGACTCAGCAGATCTAGCAGCATCTGTGGAGAGCGAAACCGAGTTAATATTTCGAGTCCGTATGACTCTTCAGAGCTCTGAAGAAGAGTCATACGGATTCGAAATGTTAACGCAGTTTCACTCTCCACAGATGCTGCCAGAGTTTCTCTAGTAGCCTGGTCAATGTTCCTCCCTAAAATATTTAATTGGCTGTGAAGCAGTTTGAATAAATTACAGGCATGAAAGATGCTATCCAAATGAAGCAGTACTGCTGCCCCAGAGTAGATGCATATTGTCAAAAAGATGTGACTTCAGTCAGTACAGCTATTGCCCATTTTGAGCACATTCTAATAATGGTGTTTTCATTTTAAAATGAGTAGTTTTAAAATAAGGGAACTTTCCCAAATAATGCTGCTGGTCATGACCTCTATTTTCAGTTTGGCGCAATTATTGCATGTTCGTCAAGAAGCAAGTTTGGTCAGTTATTACTGCACTTGCTTCTGACCTCTACAATATCTGGAGTTATTGGCCAGGTCACCTTATTTAAATGGCATTTTGAGACAGTGGGTATTATGGCACAGGTAAGATGCTCTTTAGTCCACCTCTACAATTTTAGCCTGCTGCCCAAGTAGCTGCTTTTTTTTTTTGTTGGTGTTCTGTTGAGAGGTTCAAACTTGGATCCTTGGGTTCACCAGTTCTGCTGCTCCACTCTTTCTGACATCAGGGGCCATTTATGGGGTGGACAAAAGTTACACCCACCCAGGCTAATATGCAAAATGGCTACGGATAGGATTTTGAGCGAAGACCCAGCATTCTCAGTCCCTGCCAGAAATCCACCTCTACTGGGTCTCTTAGGGTTTGACTTCCACCCTCAGAACTACATTAAAGCCAAAGAATTTTGGCGCCAGCGGTTGTATAAGTGATTTGACGTGTCACAACATCCTGTAATAGCCAAGCTCTGCATTTGATGCATGTTTGGTAAGTTGTTACTTGTTACTTATTCATGTGTTTCTGTGCTTAATACATAAATTACATTAAATTAATATGCATGATCGTTGTATCACCTCTCCGGACACCATTGCTGCAAAGGAGGTTTAGAGTGGCAGTGGTTTTTTTTTAACCTAAGAAAATATACACTTAACCACTAGTTGTGATGAATGATGGCTGACTCACTTTAAACTTCCTTAACTAATGGGGTAAAGTATGAGCACTGACTTTGCAAATACATAGTTACTTTAAAATGGAATTGAATGATGTAGATATCACCCTTCATTATAAGCAGGGTAGCTTCAAAAGTATAGACACTTATTATTTACTCCCTCTTCCAAACCACATAACATTGTAACACATGGGACAGGAAGAAAGGGGTGTGGGGAATACACATCCATACAACGTGATAGTCTCAGTGGGCTGCAATGAATGGCACAATATAAATAAAAAGAAAATGAGAAAAACTCTTCTATGATGGGCAAATGCATCATGACAGCTTGGCAAAAAAAATGTTTTATTCTTTACTGTCAGACTTTGTCACCTTTTCTCAAGATTAATTCCATCAAAAGTACTGCCCCACAATATACTTCTGAGTATATGATGACCCCTGAGTCATCACATGATCCTGCAAAATTTCAAGTCTTTAATATGTTTTCATTCAGGGTATTTTCCAGTGGGTTTTAACTGCTTGGACTGGGAGCCTGGTGGCCGGGGTTTAGTACCTTACGGCATTAATTTGCAGGTTTTCGGTTTGGAAAACTTGCATTAACTGGAGGTCTACGTGAAGGTTTCTGTTTCCCTCCCTCTCACACTCCACGCCCTACAAACGAACATCAGCCAACCTTCCCGATGGCACATCTGATTGACTGACTGTAAACATCACCAACCGCAACCATGTAACTTACCCGAGTGCTGAAGTCCCAAGTTTCAACCTTTCATGGAAAATCTCAACTGCTTGAGGGCAGGCTAGGGAAGATGTGGCCATTTGCGCCACAAGTAGAACATGAGGAACAGCTCAAACATGTGTCTGTGGCCATCCAAGTCAGACCATCTCCAACATACAGAACTGCTGCCCTGAGAGATCCATTCCTGGTGGAATCACAACCATTCACACTGTGTCAGCTGAAGCTGTTGAATGGATTGTTAACCTTGACATCAAACTATTACTGCTTCTGCAGCCATATGAATTTTAAAAAAACTCTGGGTATTAATTATTCATTGCCACTGTTTCCAGTTCCATGAATCTCGAACCCCTTTCCCAGCTCTTTCTAGTAACCTGTACATTTCCCTTACCCCCAACCCCCCCACCCCCCCGCCACTCCATTGCCATTGCCAACCCACATCAATGATCAAAAGATAAAAGCAAAATACTATGGATGCTGGAAATCTGAAGCAAAAACAAAAATAGCTGGAAAAACTCAGCAGGTCTGACAGCATCTGTGGAGAGGAACGTACTTAAGGTATGTTCTGTATGACTCTTCATCAGAACTAAGGGAAGATAGAAATGAAATTAAATACTAGCTGGTTGAGGGGGGTTGTGACAGGTAGCGCTGGATAGAGGGCCAGTGATAGGTGGATGCAAAGAAGATTGCCAAGATGTCATAGACAAAAGGTCAAAGGGGTGTTGATGGTGGTGTTATTAGGTGTAGAATGTGCTAATGGTGACATTAAGGGTAGAAAACAGGACGAGGAAGTGACAGCCCTAGTGGGGGTGGGGTAGGGGGAAGGGATTGAAATGGGCTAAAAGATGGAGATAAAACAATGAATGGATTTAAAAATCATGGAAATAGGTGGGAAAAGAAAAATATACATATATTTAAAAAAAAGAACTCATTGTTAAGTCCGGAAGGCTGAAAAGTGCCTAATCGGAAGATGAAGTGCTGTTCATCCAGTTTGCATTGAGCTTCACTGGAACATTGCAGCAGGCCAAGGACGGACATGTGGGCATGAGAGCAGGGTGGTGTGTTGAAATGGCAAGCAGCAGGAAGGTCCAGGTCATGCTTGCGGACAGACCGAAGGTGTTCCGCAAAGCGGTCACCCAATCTACGTTTACATCAATGATCTGGCCAGCCAAGGCTCATATTCTTCACTGATGGTAATTAGTACCTATTTTGTAATTTTAAAGAGTTTAATGGTGTCACTGATATTAAAAATAGAAGCAGACCCATATTCATGTTTGATTTGGTTTTGGCCTGCTGATAAATCTTTGTCTAAAGCAGCTACAACACAATACAAATCATCGACATGCATCAGAACTATTCTTTATCCAAAATGGAAAAATAAGTCATGAGAAATGAAAAGAAGCAGTGAAAAGAAGCAGTGCAAAAGAATAAATCTGATGGAAGAGTGAGAGAGTTCGAGAGTGTGACAGAGCATCATAGAAAATAATACAAAGGGAAAACAAAAGATAAAGACCAGCAAGCATGTTCAGGAAATAAAAGTGAATGACTGACCAGAGTAGGAAGACACAAAGCGTTAAATGAAGATTAATAACAGGGAATTAATTTCCAGTGCCTTTCTTTTAACAAAAAAAAGGAATTGTCCCCAAATTTTAGAACGAATCATTTCCTCTTTAGCATTTAATTAAAACAAAACTAGGGGAATAATACTTTAAAGAGTTTTTCCAGCAAGACCTTTTTTAAACTCAAATAGTTCAATTGTTTCAGACTTATTTGTTGATTTATGAAGAATCTTTATTGCCCTGCACATGGATCTGACTTGGAAGATTTAATGTATCGCATAGTTTTTTATTCATTCATGGGATGTGGGCGCCGCTGGCTAGGCCAGCATTTATTGCCCATCCCTAATTGCCCATGAGAAGGTGATGATGAGCTGCCTTATTGAACTGCTGCAGTCCATATGGGGTAGGTACACCCACAGTGCTGTTATGAGGGAGTTCCAAGATTTTGACTCAATGACAGTGAAGGAACAGCAAAACATTTCCAAGTCAGGATGGTGAGTGGCTTGGAAGGGAACTTCCAGGTGGTGGTGTTCCCATCTGTTGCCCTATCCTTCTACATGGTTGTGGTCATGGGTTTGGAAGGTGCTGCCTAAGGAGCCTTGGTGAGTTCCTGCAGTGCATCTTGTAGATGGTACACACTGCTGCCACTGTGCGTTGGTAGTGGAGGGAGTGAATGTTTGTGGGTGGGGTGCAAGTGGGCTGCTTTGTACTGGATGGTGTCAAACTTCTTGACTGGTGTTGGAGTTGTGCTTATCCAGGCAAGCGGGGAGTATTCCATCGCACTCCTGACTTGTGCCTTGTAGATGGCGGACAGGCTTTGGGGAGTCGGGAGGTGAGTTACTTGCTGCAGGATTCCTAACCTCTGACCTGCTCTTGGAGCCACAGTATTTATATGGCTAGTCCAGTTCAGTTTCTGGTCAATATTAATCCCCAGGATGTTGATTGAGTGATGGTAATGTGATTGAATGTCAAGGGACGATGGTTGGATTCTCTTTTGTTGGAGATGGTCATAGCCTGACACTTGTGTGCCGTGAATGTTACTTGTCACTTGTCAACCCAAACCTGGATATTGTCCAGGTCTTGCTGCATTTGGACATGAACTGCTTCAGTATTTGAGGAATCATGAATGTTCTGAACATTTTGCAGTCATAAGGGAATATCCCTACTTCTGACCTTATGATGGAGTGAAGGTCATTGATGAAGCAGCTGAAGATGGTTTGTCTGAAGACACTGCCCTGAGGAACTCCTGCATTGATGTCCTGGAACTGAGGTGATTGACCTCCAACAACCACAACCATCTTCCTTCATGCTAGGTAAGACTCCAACCAGTGGATAGTTTTCCCCCTGATTCCCATTGATTCCTGTTTTTGCTAGGGCTCCTTGATGTCACATTCGGTCAAATGTTGCCTTGCCTTGTCTTGATGTCAAGGGCAGTCACTCTCACCCCACCTGGGAAGTTCAGCTCTTTTCCCCATATTTGAACCAAGGCTGTAATGAGGTCAAGAGCTGAGTGGCCCTAGCAGAACTCAAAGTGAGCATCAGCGATCAGGTCATTTTTAAGGAAGCGTTGCTTGCTTAAGAGTTTTGCCAACAGTGGTAATTCTGTGGCATAAATGATTCAATGCTCTTGCCTTTGAACAATAAAACCTTTCTACAGTGGAAGTTTTGCTTGGTGGATCCCAAGTTAGGAGTCTGACAGTTGGCCCCACAGCCCACCCATCCAGTAGGTTTTCAGTGTTGATGGCCTGTACAAATCACCGTGAACATCTTAACATCCTTCATGTTTCAGCTGTACTGTATCTATCAAATTGACAGCAATGCCATTTTAAGAACACTCTAAGTAAGGAACAGTTAGTTATACAACTAAATCACATAATTTTGAAACTAGGGGAAATTTGAGTTCCAATCACCCAAACCAATATAACTTCAAGCGAAAGCAGCCTGTACGACTTCTCCTAAACCTTCCCTCTTATTTGAATATGGGCATACGGTTCTGCTCAACAGATGATGCTGTTTTTAATTTTAGAAAAGTTGTTTAATTTTGGCTTTTTTCCAATATTAGAAATTTAAGCATGATCCAGACTGGTCTCTTTCTGAACTTAAATGTTAATTTTTAAAATTGACTTGTCATTTGGCAGTTACTCAAGACAGTCTCGCAACTGATGCCAAATACCAAACTTCTCTTGGCCTAGCTTTGGAAGAACTTAAATAGAACAAACCAGAATGATTTCCCAAACTTGTGTGCTTCCACTTCACAGACTCACGGAATTGTTACGGTGTAGAAGGGGGCCATTCGGCCCATCATGTCTCCGCTGGCTCTCCAACTGAGCATTATGACTTAGTACCCCCACTTCTCCTGTGTTTTTCCTGTACCCTTGCACATTCTTTCTATTCAAATAATCATCTAATGTCCTATTGAATGCCTTGATTGTACCTGCCTCCACCACACTTCCAGGCAGTGCATTCCAGACTCAAACCACTTGCTATGTGAAAAAGTTTTTTCTCACATCACATTTGCTTCTTTTGTAAGTCACTTTAAATCTGTGCCCTCTCGTTCTCCATCCTTTTGCGAGCAGGAACAGTTTCTCCCTGTCTATTTTATCCAGCTCCCTTATGATTTTGAAAACTTCTATCAAATCTCCTCTTAGCCTGCTTCTCTACAAGGAGAACAGTCCCAACCTCTCCAATCTCTCTTTGTAACTGAGGCTTATCATCCCTGGAACCATTCTTGTAAACGTCTTCTGCACTCTCTCCAATGTGTTCACATCCTTCCTATAGTGTGGTGCCCAGAATTGTACAATACTCCAGCTGAGGTCTGACTAGTGTCTTATATAAGCTCAGCATGACCTCCTTGCTCTTGTACTCTATGCCCCTATTAATAAAGCCCAGGATGCCATATGTTTTATTAACTGCTCTCTCCACCTGTCCTGTCACTTTCAATAATCTATGCACATATACACCCAGGTCCCTCTGCTCCTGTACTCCCTTAAGAATTGTACGCCTTATTTTATATTGTCTCTCCATGTCCTTCCCACCAAAATGCATCACCTCACACTTCTCCGCATTGAACTCCAACTGCCACCAACTGCCCACTCCACCAACTTGTCTATGTCCCTTTGAAGTTCTACATTGTCCTCTTCACAGTTTACAATGCTTCCAAGTTTTGTATCATCTACAAATTTTGAAATTGTCCCCTGCATACCAAGATCTAGATCATTAATATATATCACGAAAGGCAAGGTTCCCAATACCAATTCCTGCGGAACTCCACTACAAACCTTCCTCCAGCCTGAAAAATATCTTTTGACCATTACCCTCTGTTTCCTATTACTCAGCCAATTTTGAATCCACATTGGTACTGTTCCTTTTATCCCATGGGCTGTAACCTTTCTCACAAGTCTGTTGTGTGGCACTGTATCAAATGCCTGTTGAAAGTCCATGTACACTACATCAACAACATTACTCTTATCTACCTTCTCTGTTGCCTTTTCAAAAAATTCCATCAAGCTAGTTAAACATGATTTCCCCTTTAGGAATCCATGCTGGGTCTTCCTATTCAACCCACATTTTTTCATGTGACTGCTAATCCTATTCTGAATAATTGTTTCTAGAAGCTTCCCCACCACTGAAGTTAGATTTACTGGTCTATAATTACTGGACTTATCCTTAAAACTTTTTTTGAACAAGCCCATAATGTTTGCAATTCTCTGATCCTCTGGCACCTCTCCTGAGTCTAGGGAAGACCTGAGAGATTATGGCCAGTGCCCCTGCAATTTCCACTCTTTCTTCTTTCAATACTCTTAGATGCATCTCATCTGGTGCCTTGATTACTTTAAGCACAGAGAGTTTATCCAACACTTCCTCCTCATCAATTTTGAACCCTTCCAGTGACATTGTTTCCTCCTCTGTCACCGTAGCCTCGGTAAAGATAAATGCAAAGCATTCATTTAACACCTCAGCCATACCTCCTGCCTCCATGTGTAGATCCTCTTTTTGGTTCCTGATCAGCCATACTCCACCTTTTACTACCCTCTTACTATTTATGTGGCGATAGAAGACTTTGGGATTCCCCTTTTTGTTGGCTGCCAGTCTTTTCTCATAACCCCTCTTTGCTTCTCTTGTTTGCTTTTTCACCTCCCTTCTGAACCTTTTGAATTCCACTTGGTTCTCAACTGTATTTTCTACCTGATACCTGTCATAAGCACACTTTTTCTTCTTTATCTTGATTTCTATCTCCTTTTTTATCCAGAGAGCTCTGGATTTGTTTGCCCTACCTTTCCCTTTTGAGAGAATATACCTTGACTGTGCCCAAACCATTTCTTCTTTGAAAGTAGCCCAATGTTCAGCTATAGTTTTTCCCACCAACCATTGGTTCCAGTCTATTCAGCCCAGCTCTGCTCTTGCCCCATTTGAAGTCATTCTCCCCCAGTTAATTATTCTTCCTCTGGGTCGCACATAGTCCTTTCCTACCATCGTGCTAAACCTTACGATACAATGATCATTGTCTCCTAAATGTTCCCCCATTGACACTTGATCTACTTGGCCCACCTCATTTCCAAGAACCAGATCCAACAGTGCATCCTTTCTTGTTGGATTGGACAAATACTGCTATAGACAATTCTCCTGAACACAGTCTAGGAACTCTTGCCCCTCTCCTCCCTTTACACTACCATTATTCCAGTCTACATTCTGGTAATTAAAGTCCCCCATTATAACTACTGTATAATTTTGCATCTCTCTGTAATTTCCCTGCAGATTTGTTCCTCTACATCCTTCCCACTAGTCAGTGGTCTACATACTACACCGAGCAATGTAATCGCATCCTGTTTGTTCCTTAGCCTGAACCAAATTATTCTGTCCTTGAACCCTCTGGGACATCCTCTTTCTCCAGCACTGCAATGCCCTCCTTAACCAATATTGCTACCCCTCCTCCTTTTCTTCCTTTCCTATCTTTTCTGAACACCTTGTACCCAGGAATATTTAACACCCAATCTTGCCCTTCCTTGAACCAGGTTTCCGTTATCGCCACAACATCATATTTCCACATGGCAATCCAAACTTCTAATTCCCCAATCTTATTTACTATACTCCGTGCATTCACATGTAACCCTGATTTAGACTTCATGAATTTCTCACTTACTCTGACTCCACCGTTAACTTACTATTCTCTCTCCTAGTGCTGTTTATCTCTCCCAGTAGTTTGGTTGAACTTGTGCTTGTTGAAGGAAAATGCCAAACTGGCCCTTGGAATGCCCTTTTTGGTGTTGTTGGAAGGCCTGTGCTACCCAGAGACGTTAATGAAATAGATCCTTTATGATTGTATTCAATTATAACAATTGGTGTGTACTACTTACAAATCTCAGGTTATCAAAGGAATATCTTTGAAGTGCACATATTACAGAAGGAAAGTTTTATGTTCAAAAATGTGACAGATTTTCCCCCTTCATTCTCCCCTCTCTCCTCTTAAAGGTGATGTCTGTAGTTGGCCTACTGTGGCCTTTAGTACTTCAACCACAATGATCATTGTTCATGTGTAATACTAGACAGTGAGCTCTGTGGCTTGTTCAATCACAAGTGAGCCCAACCCCAAAATCACCTGACCTTCACATATGTTCACTTGCAATAGCATCCCTGGGTAGTGAATACTCTGGCCTGGATATCGAACAGTCTTCCTCACCTTCATAATCCAATTGTGAGCTGATGCTGGATGGATTGCAAATTGAAACTAGCATCTGGAATTTCCACAAGGTTTCTTCCAATCTTGTACTGTGGCCTTGGGTCAATGAGATGGGTCCAGGGCTTTTGGTGGTTGCTGAACTGAATGGCTTCAGACTTCCTGACATTCAAGTGAAGGAAATTGTATGACTCATCCATGACTTTGATTTCAATTTGCCTATTGACATTATGGAGGTGGTCATGGGGTTAAAGGAACTGCTGGAGAGTTGGCTGTTGTCAACTGACATGCGGAAACACACAGTGTCTTAGATGATGTCGCCAAAGGAGTAGATGGGTGAAGGGAGCCAAAAACAACACTTTGGAGAAATGGTAAGGTGACTGCTGAGAAGTCATTGCTGGAGATATTCAGGCTATGTTGAGCTAAGTAGGAATGGGACTGCCAGCGGTGGAGGAGGATCAACCATGTTCAATACTACAGAACAATCAAGAAGAGCAAAGGGGGATATTAGCTACTTTTGTACTTGCAGAAGATATCACTGGTGACTTTGGCCTCAGTGCAGTGGGCAGTAAAAAATAATGGACTGAAATGATACAGACAGACTTATGGGAATGGTGAGGGTACAACATGATAAAGGACCATGATAAGCTATTTAAGAAGAGATATTAACCTTGCAACTCACTTTGCTGAGTAAGAGATTGAGTTACATCTTGTAGTGTGTATTGAATGCTTGGCTCATATTGCTCTCTGACTGTTTTATATGCAAGTTCTAGACTACCAACCTCCGTTTTATATAGTTAACACTCACCGTTGTAAAGATATGGATATTAATTTTTGGTGTGGGTATCCTTGTAAAAGCAACAAGCTACCAGAAGATAACACAGAAGAATTGTGGCCTGTGAGAAAGTGTTTCAACTTCCTGTTAATACATGAGTGTTTTTGATACGTGGGTAGATTAGTACTGTATAATTATTTAAAAATTAATAGGCACACTAGATTTTAAATTCTTGCCAAATTTGAATGAGTGCTGGGTTTATTGTAATGCTTTTAAAAGAAAATACAAAATGCGCAGCCGTTTCTGGAGTACCTCAAGGAGCAGTAAGTAGAGATATATTCTATTAAGGGACAAGTAAAGCCGAACATGCAATGTCAGTAAATTGTGGGAAGTAAGGCCAAATTAAGAAATGCTATGAGGAATGGTCATGAGACTGTTTTCTGAGGTCAGTAAAGCTTGGAGCTTGACCAAAATAAAAGCTGTTCAATTAAACAAGAGGTTTATCCATACATTAGTTCTGGTGGTATTTTCCAATTTTTGTTGAATAAATGCTGCATTAACTAATTTTGCTTCCGCAATTCATAAAATTTTACAGATTGCTACTCCCTGACCAAAGAAGTCATGTGTAAAATTTCAGTTTGAAATGTTGCCTTTGTTTCAGATTATCCGGAAAGATCATTCGAAAGTTTATTGTTCTTTAAACTTTTTCTAAGATCTGTTTTTAAATTCACTATTTTGTTCCTGGCTTGACTTGTCTAGAAGTTAATTTATGTGCATGGTTAGAGGCAGACTGCATCAACATTAATCTACAATGGACAGAGGAGTAACCACCGCTCTCCTGGAGGAAGATGTCGAATGCAAATAAATAAAACAAGTTATCTAGAATACATTTTCAATCCAAGTCTTTGATTGAATGAGATAGTTAAACATCCTGAACTTCTGCAGGGAAGGAAAAAAGGGAAAGGGGAAAAAAAAACAAAAATCTAAGTGCTGATTTGGCCGCATGGAGTCGGGTGGGAGAAAAAATGGCAGCCGGAGCATGGTTTAGGAAGTCCAGCCTCTGTTTCTTGCACCAACCATTTTCAGGGGCACTGGAAAGGAGGTGGATCGGGAACCCACAAGTTGTGATTAAAGGCACCAGCGGCGCCATTGTACTTGATGCTGAAACTGAACTTCCAGCATTTTCAAGAAGGTGAAGGAGTTTTAGAAAGTCTCCTAAACCGCGGCAGCAGAGTCCAGTTGCGAACAGCACAGGAAGCTATTTTTGCAAGGGTGAAATAGTTTTGGAAAATTTTCAAGTAAGCATAGCTTTGCAGTAAAATGAGCAAGAAAGCCCCAGGGAAGGTGATGGAGCTGCACAAGGGAGTTGAGGGGAAAGGGGCAGGGCATTACATCCATGGCAGCTCAGGCTGAGGAAAAATTTGCCACTAACATGGCATCAAGTATTAGGTCAGGATTCAGAAATACTCTCCCAAGAAAGGAAGGAAGGCCACTGGAAACGAGTCCAGCTGTCTTGCACCTGAACGCAATTGAGGCAGCAAAGTAGCAGCATCGTGTGGCATAGGGAAGGGTCCCGGTCAATGAAAGGGCGAACCTCAGGCGGCAAAGTCAAGGAGGAGGACCTGAGAATACTCTGAGCACTGGGTCTACAGCGACGGCTTGCCTCCTGGACGCGTCCAAGTGCAGGTAAAGGAGGAGACTGCAACTGCCCAGTAATGGATATCTGTGCCCTCCTTAATGACTACCTCTCACTTGGGGCCTATTAATAAGTGGTTCTTCTGGTAGCAATGAAGGTGACTGACTCTCAATTTCTTTACCAGGGGATCATTTCAGGACTTTACTGCTGACCTATGTAGCATCTTTCGGTTGGCCGCTCACCACTACATCCATTCCATCACATGCCCGCTTCACAAGGGGCGCTGACTTCATCAGCTTCCCACAAATGTAGCCTCAAAAGTGCAGACAACCATGGATTTCACTGCAATAGGCGGCTTCCCCAAATTCCAGGTTGTAATTGACTGCACCACATGGCCATCTAGGTACCTACGAACATACCTAACAGCTTTATAAACAGGAAAGCCTACAGGAAAAAGAACAAAATTAATATCTCCAATCTGAACCATGGAAGGAGCCCATCAGCGAATAGAGGAACTAGTCCTGAAATGCTTTCTAGCATCTTCAGCCAAAAATGCTAGCCAATCCCAGCCAAGCTATTCCAGTTTAATCATGATAGGATATTTAGCTGACAATATAGATTTCTCTAGCAAGTCCTAGCCATCAAAAAAAAAAAGAGGGCAGTAAATGGCCAGACCTATCGGCCTCTTCTGTAAAGTGATGGAAAGTGACCTCAAAAGTGCCATCGAGAAATAGTGACTCACTAATACTTCTCTCCCCCATGCCCTGTCAGTTCTCTGCCAGAAGCAATTAACTCCAGATCTTATCACAGCCTTGAAGAATCCTCCAGTGGCTGGCAACAAGAGGAATTTCAATCTACACCTCCTGACCTTAGCAGGACCATCATTATTGAGTCACCGCCATCACCATTAACTGAAAGCTGAACTGGATCAGCCATGTTAGCTAGCTACACAAGCAGGGCAGATTCTGAATATCACCATGTTGTAAGCCTTAACTCCTCCGATAATGAATTACGAATGGAGCTGAATGCGCTGCCCCTGGTCAATCATGGTCAATAGGCCGAGAACACTTTCCTAAAAGAGCTGCCATTGGTGTCCTGGGGCTGTAATGATTAGAACAAGCAAAGCCATGTTCCTTTGTGTCAGATATGATACCAGCTACGCCATGAATCTTTATATTTACCTGAAGGGGCAGGCTGAGCTTTGGTTTAATATCTTATCTTAAAATATAGCACTCCTTCAATGCTGCACTGAAGCATCAACTTAAATTGTGTACCCTAGTGGGCTTAAACCCACAACCACCTGATTTAGAGGTGATTGTGCTAGAGCTGAGCCAAGCTGACACATAACAACTGTCACATTATCATCTGGGAGATGATTTATAACCATATCAGCAATTGGCTTATGCTGTTTTTCAGGAATGGTAGAAGAACCATTCAAAACTTAAGGACTACTAGCATGACCAATTATTCTGTATTTGCTTTTGAATATTTGATGCACTTAATTTTTTGTGATGAAGCGGCTGGTTAATAAAGGGAATGCTGTAGATACAATGTGGATTTTCAGAAAGCATTCGATAAGCTATCTCCAAGAGGTTTATTAGAAAAGTTCAGATCCTTGGTATGAGGAAATATAGCAGGATGGATAGAAAGTTGGTTGACAGATAGCAAAAAGTACTGGAATAAATGGCTGTTGTTCAGATTCTAGAAGGGTTGGAAATGGTGTATCTCAGATATCGGTGCTGGGTCTACTTTTATTCTCTGTAAACAGCGATGGGTTGAACTTGGGCAGATGGAGCACAGTCTTTCTTTGATGATAAAAGAAGGTGAAAAAAGGGAATTTTGCAACAGGATGAGTGGATAAAACATAGATGTGTAAATGTAAAGTCCAGACAAGTGGCAGATTCAATTTAGCACGAGGTATTACATTTTGAGAAGAAACAAAGAATGGGAATATAGACCCACGGGAAGGACATTGAAAGGTGTGAATAATCAGGGTCCTAGGGATTTAAATACATAATTTTTTACAAAAGCGAAGTGAGAGCCAAGAAAAATATACCTATAGCCTTGTGGCTTTGTAAATAGGGACATAAGAGTACAAGAGAATAGAAGTAGTGATACAGAGCTCCAAAACACTGGCTTAAGTAAGCATGCAATTTTGATCAACCCATTATAGAAAGGACATTAAAGCAGTAGAGAGCATATAGCATAGATTCACTAGGGTGATACCAGATATGGGAAACTAATGAAGAAAGAGTGATCTACTCTAACTATTTCCCACTGGAGCAGAAAAGGAAAATGTGTTTTAAAAATTTTGAAGGATTTTGATGGCATGAATAGGAAAAGACTATTTCCTCTCTCTGGGCGGAGGCTATTACTTTAAAATTGGCATTAAGAGAGCAATAAAAGAAGGTAGAAGATATTTATTCACGCAGCAGGTTATTGGAGCATGGATTGTTTAATGATAGGGAATTATTAAAGCAGAAACCATTAGATTCTTTAAGGGAGCATGAGATAAAGATTTGATACTGAGGAAGATCCATCGCTGTGAGGCAGTATTAGTTTTGGATTGCTCTAGCAAGGAGCCAACACAGACAAAATGGGTCAGATGGTCTTTTTTCTGTGCTGGAGATGTCTGTGATTCTTTGCCATTGTTTTATTACAGTTATTTCAATAAATTATATTAGTTAAGTGGTGCACATTGTGAGAGCTCAGCTCAGAATATCGCAGGCCTTGTAGCTCAGTTTGTAACCCTCCTGCCTATGATCCAGAAAATCTCGGCCAAGGAAGGAGTGTTCATGATGTGGTTCAACAGATTGTTCTTCAGCCTGCAAATCCTTCCAGCACTCCACATCATTCTCAAAGGAAAGAAAATAAACAAGTTCAGAATATTTAAAAAAAGCAGCAGAAGTGTACATTTATTTTTCCTTATCGTCTTACCTTAAAAAAAACTTTAAAGACCATTTTAACTCTCCACATCCAGACCAAGGCTAAAGCATTGATCGCCCACAGGGTTCGTTATGATCCTCCAGCATTATACTGGAAAATAGTCTCTCTGTGGTGTGTCTGTGGTGCGCTAGTCGATGAAGAACATTCTGCATTTTTTGTGTTTATCTGTTTGAAATGGCATTTGGTAATTGTATTTTGGATCTGGTGATTATCATTTTGTCTTCGATTCAATTGTACTATCAATACAAGATGGTATTATATTGCTGATAACCTCACCACACCTAAAACACAATTACTACCTTATGTCAATGCCTTCCACTTTTAATACATGCAGATGTTTGGCTTTTACTTTTACGTATTGTACTGTGAAAATTTGTCTTGGCTGCTATTCTATCTTCAGTTCTTCCTTTAGCTGTTAAGAACTAAATTCTGCAAGTCATTGAAATGATAAAATAACACAAGGACATCCACACCTGAAAGCACGCAGCATCATATAAGTGGCAATGCTATAAAGCAGTGTCTCTGGTGGAATTTAGGAAAATTCTAGGAGTTGACCCTGGTTAATTTGCTTTATTGACAGTTACCAATGAGCAAATATTTGGCATGACTGAACAAAGTAGTAGATTGTACAGTTCCTATTTTGTGGTGTTTTGCAGAATTGGCTCTCCATTTGCTTCAGTGCAAAAGAAAATATACAAAATTTGTGTTTAATGATGGACTTCAGTCTCAGTGGTTGTAGGTGCTGACGGTTATGTGTAGTATCTATCTGGGAAAGAGAGGAAAAAAGGGTAGATGATGGAGTGTGCTACCCTTCCACCTTTTTTTTGTCTTACCATGGTTTGCTAGGGAACACAATGGATGTGCTTTAATACATGGAGGGAAAAAAATGATCATTTGCAAAATTGATTTGATTTGATTCCAATGCACTCCCCAAAGCACTACAATTACGATTCCCGTTGTCTGTTACTTCATACACTTAAAACAATGTCAATAGCTTTGATTTCTAAACTGGTCACTCCATGTGAGACAGGGCTAGAAATGGATGTTTGGGCTTGTGGGTTGCTTTAGTGAGTGCCCATGGTCCCATCATTTCTAAAGAAAATAATGCACCTCTTCTCCTTCACAACTGGCAGAAGTGTTTCATCTCAGGATTCATGAAGATATACTGGATCTTAAACTTAAGACAAATCTTTCCTCTAGTTACCAATTAGTAGATGCTTACATAGGCCATATAGGGAGAAGAGACGGGCAGCAAGATATACTAAACACTGCTTGTTACTGGTACTACATGAATCAGTACTGAACCTGCATTGAGGCAGTATTAGAGTTGTAGTTAATTCCATGAGGCAACTGCAACCCACACCCTACAGACTTAACTCCACTTCTGCCTACAGTTTTGTAGTTTTATAGTGGGCTCCAGTCTGTTCCTCACTCCCAAATTCTGGTGATCAGTGCTATTGGGGATAAAACTGATAAATCCAAATATTATGTTTAATGGAGGGATTTAGGGAGCTGGCCTGATGGCAACATTGTATGAAACGTGAAAATTTTATTCTTCAATGTAATGTGTTTCTTGCAGCAATGGCACAAATAGTGCAGACGAATGGAACCCAGCCTCTTAGCAAAACATGGGAGCTCAGCTTATATGAGTTACAGAGAACACCTCAGGTAAATACAATAATTCCATCTATATTTGTACCCTGAAATTGATTGTACTTCTCAATGGACTATGCCTTTCTATAACAACTTACATCTATACAAAAATTAGGGTAATAGCCTGTGGATCTATTTTAGTAATCTCTTAGAGGGGAAAGAAAAAGTGCTTTGTTTTCTTCTAAAGCTAACAGCATGTTTTGAAAACTGGCACAATGAGGTTTGTGTGAACAGGATAAAGTTAAACAAATACTAAATTTAAACAGATATTGAATTTAATTAAATATTAATTAATCTACTCCAAATTATGTACCCAAAAGCACCAGCAGTAGTTGGTTTGGTTAGAAATTTATGCATCAACATGCAGTCAGACATGAATCCGAGTTTCAATCTTACTGGTTAAGCTAATGTAAAAGAAACCATGGCACTATTTGAAGAGGAGGAGGAAATTCTGATAGTGTCCTAGCCAGTATTTCTCACTCAACCAACACTATTAAAAACAGGAACTGGGTGACTCACATTATAGGTGTTTGTGGCATCTTGCTGTGTAAAGTTTTGCCTACTACAGTTTCTCATTTAGCTGTGAGGACACTTCAGTAATTAATTGTGAAGTGCTTTAGGACATTCTGAAGAAGTGAAAATCACCACATTAATGCAGTTTGTTCTTTATAAATTCCTGCATCTCTAATATGAATGTCTCAAAATTTGCAAATGTAACTGTTCTTCAAAAGGGAGGGAGAAAACAAATGGGGAACCACAAGTCAGTTAGTCTGACATCCAGTTGTCAGAAAAGTCCTGGAATCTATCCTTAAGGAAGTCTTAACAATGCACTTAAAAAATTATAGTATCTTTAGAGGAAGTCAACATGGTTTTATGAAAGGGAAATTTTGTTTGACAATTTTATTGGAGGATGTAACTAGGAAGGTAGATAAAGGGGAATTAGTAGATGTCATATATTTGAATTTTCAAAAGGCATCTGATAAGGTGCCACACAAAAGCTTAATTATGCAAGATAAGGACTCCTGGAATTGGGGGTAATATATTAGTGTGGATGGAGGATCGGTCAACAGAGTAGGGACAAAGGGGCATTTTCAAGTTGACAGGTTCTGATTAGCGGACCGCGGCAAGGATCAGTGATGGGGCTTTCAGCTATTTACAATCTATATTAATGACTTAGACAAAGAGACAGAAATTAATGTACCTAAGTTTTCTGGTGCTATAAAGCTAGGTGGGAACAAGAGCTTTGAGGAGATGCAATGAGAGGGACAGGTTAATTAAGTGGGCAGCAAAGTGGCAGATGGAGTATAATGTGGGGAATTGTGAGGTTTCTCACTTTGATTATAAAAACAGAAAAGCAGAATATTTTTTAAAAGACATGAAATTTGTAAATGTGGATGTTCAGAAGGACTTGAGGATGCTCGTACAAGGAACACAAAGTTAACACGAAGGTACAGCAAGTGATTAGGAAGGCAAATGGCACATTGGCCTTTATTGCAAAGGGATTGGAATACAAGAATATGGAAGTCTTGCCACAATTGTACAGGGTTTTGGTGAGACCATACCTGGAATACTGTACGCAGTTTTAGTGTCCATATTTAAGGAAGGATTGGAGTCAGTATAGCGAAAGTTCACTATGATCTTGGGATGAGAGGGTTTGTTCTATGACAAGAGGCTGAGTAAATTAGGCTAATGTTCTCTGGAGTTTAGAAAAATGAGAGATGATCGCATTGAAATATACAAGATTCTGAAGGGACTTGACAGGGTAGACACTGAGAGGTCATTTCCCTTGGCTGCGGAATCTAGAACACTGGGGCACAGTCTCAGGATAAGGGGTTGATCATTTAGGACTAAGATGAGAACAAATTTCCTTTGAATCTTTGGAATTCTCTATCCCAGAAGTTTGTAGATGCTCTATTGTTGATTATATTTAAGGCTGAGACATATTTTTGGCCTCTCAGGGAATAGAGGGATATGGGGAGCAAGCAGGAAAGTGGAATTGAAACCAAAGTTCAGCCATGATTGTATTAAATTGCGGAGCAGGCTCAATGAACCATATGTTCTGCTTCTGCTCCTTGCAGAGACACAAATTGCAGTGGGCAGCAAGGGGGCTCAGAGAAAGTTTTCAATCGATATTAAGAATGTAATAGGAATGGACATCTCTAATTTTGTTAGAACTAATTCTTGATGTTCTGGAGTATAATTATTTTTAAAGTCACATATACTTAGAACTCACTCATGTAACAGCAACTTTGACAATAAATAAATACATGCTTTAAAAAAAATCCAACTCAGCAATTTCCAAAATTTTCTTTTTTAAATGACTGGTTCCCTCCAAAAGTGTTTAAAGCAAGCATGCGGATACTGGTAACCCTGAAAAAAATACATTCCAAACTTATTGTTACCTCATTTTCCTCATTCCTGCAATCTTTCTTAGCTGCTTATCTTCTTTCTCCCTCATATTTCCTCCCTTCCCTTTTGTCTCTCTTCTTCCTTTCTGTTTCTTACACCTCCTTCCCCTCTGTGTATCTCCCTTCTCTTTGGCCTGTCTCATCTTCCCTCCAGTGTTTGTCTCTTTTTCTTTCCCTTTTGTGGCAGTCATCTTATTTTTCCAGTTTGTCCCTGTCTCTGTCAACTTCCCTTTTATCTGTCTCTCTCATGTAATCCTTTTGTCTTGCTTTCTCTGTGTATCCTTTTTTTTCATCAGTTCCTGGTTCACACTCTCTCCTTTTACCTCTACTTGCTCTCATCTCCCTATCACTCCTCTCTCCTATTAGGGTCTGATAGAAGGCAAAGGTCTGCTAACCCAAGAGAATCATCAGAAAGTGATCTCAGGGCTCTGAATTAATTCAAAAATCACTGAGAGTGGGCTGGCAAGTGAAGAAGCAGAGAATTGCTGCTATCACAGGAGAGGGACTGGAATGGATTTGGCAGGCCTAGTTATGTCTAAATCCATAAATACGAAGGATAAATTTCCAACAATGAAAAGCTCCATGATTTCTAAATAGGGCTTTTTAAGGTATGTTGTGGCTAGTCCTGCTGTTTTGCATTGTGGTTCCTACTCATCCCCTTTCCAAGTTAAAAATATTACTTACTACACTGGTACTTTAGACTACTGGATTTCAAGATCACATTCACATTTAAAAGTTGCAAACAATTATGACTTGCTACAGGATGCCAACACCTAAAGAAAGAAAGCCAAATAACAGGTGGGTCTAATTAAGGGATATATATATATAGGTTAAAATTGTTGCAGGTAATCAGGATATGTCAGGTATAGTGAATGGATTCTTCCCAATTATTTTCACGGAGGAAGACTATAGTAAAATTCTAATTGTATTTAATGGGACTACATGATCCAGAGCAGATATAAATTAATAAAGAAGGTATCATGCAGAACCAGAAGCATTAAATATCCTTGAGGCTTCTGGATCAGATGGGATGTGTTCTAGAATCTTCAATTAATTAAATGAATAAATTGGTGATGTTTTTCAGAATTCCTCAAATATTGAAGTAATGCTTGAAGTTTGGTGGACGACACACATGTTATTAATATTCAAAAATGGCTCAGGTACAAAACCTGGCAATTACAGACTAGTTAGCCTGATACCTATAACTGGGAAAATTCCTTCAGGGCTTTCTATGGGATACAAGAACACAGATATAACACGGAGTAGTTACCATGATTTTATAAGTACGTGGTCTTACCTTATAAGCTTACTGAATACCTTTAAGAGGTGACTAACATGGCAGTTTGGACTATTCCAATGTAATTTACTTTCTTTATCAAAGACTAAAAAAGAAGTTTAACACTCATGGGATTGTTAAACACTCTGAATGAAATGAAACTTGGCTTAC
Organism: Carcharodon carcharias; assembly: GCF_017639515.1. NCBI lineage: Eukaryota > Metazoa > Chordata > Chondrichthyes > Lamniformes > Lamnidae > Carcharodon > Carcharodon carcharias. The sequence goes on from NC_054482.1 coordinate 44,343,675, forward strand.
AACAGAAGACAGAGGGTGATTGCTACAAATATGAGGGTCTGTCCTGGGTAATCTCTCCATATCAGTCTCCCCAGCCAATCTCACATCTGGTCCCCTAGGATCAGAGTTTACCTTTACTGTCCAGTGTTAATTATTTGCTAATATGGCCCGTAGGGGTGTTCAAAACAATGAAAACCCTTATTATGTAAACTGGATACCATACTCACTCCTTCCCACCACCCTCTGTGCTTCTCCTATCTTCTGAAAGGTGAAAGGATAAGCAATTCTGCTACCTTCTGAAAAGTATTTTCAGAAGGATAGGTATTTTAGTGAGATAAATGGGCACATTTTATTTTACAAATAGTATATGAACTGAATAATATTTCTAATGGATTCTAACCAATTTCATAATGCCCCTCATAATGTAGAAATTCACAAAGTATGTTATATTGTCCATGTTAGTGCATTATATATACTCTACCAAGCACTGATTTCTCTGAATCTGCTTAATCCTAAGCTTGAGAGTTCACTCCTTACTGATGTCCATCGGATGTAATCATTTGCAGCCCGTGCCTTTCTTAATTGAAGAAAAAAGTAGAGTTATCCTTATTTGTATTTTGTAGCTCATTAGCAGAGGCTGAAAAGGAATTAGGAATAATCATTAATTTGTACTTGAAAATCTAGTCAAAGTGAGACAGTTATTGATCGTGTGAACTGGACACCAGGGAGAAATCTGGCATTGGACTACAAATCTGATCAAGTTACACTGACATTGTATGGATCAATAGTGAGCCAGTTCTGGATTATGGCGTGCAGCTTTAGTCAACCCTATTTCAAAGTTAGAGACACATTAGGAACAGCACAAGGTAGAGTGACAAGATTCACCAAAGAGGAACTGATTTTATTTGATCGAAGAAGCTAAAACGGAGCAGATACATGATACAAGCATCCTATGTAAGGAGAGGTATAGATGAGGAGCTAGATTGATATATGAGGAAAGGGAATTGGCATTCCTTAAGGTAGGGAATCAATTGGTGGCTTGTGGGGAAACCTAATGATAGAATCATCAGACGTAGATTGTGGATGGATTGAGATACTGGGACTGAATGGCCCTGAGTTGTTCTAGATTTTTAAGTTCTTATTTCACCAGTATTGTGTAATAATCTGGTAAAAGTAGAACTCAAATATTATAGAAGAGAGAAGTGGTTTGTGCTTCATGGTTTTGCTATATAGAGAATAGAAGGGAATTACCATCATTCTCTTTTTAGAGGGAAGTCATGGACCAAAATGGCACAGCATTTTATGAATTACATTAGCATACTTGACTATTTCAGCTCTGCTGTAGCAATTTGTAGAATGTAGGTGCTGAATGGAGATCCATTTAATCATGGGGTGATCGTGTAGCATTAATGAAGTCCTTGGAGGAGTTTACTGTCCAATTTTGCAGCAGAGAAATCTTAACTTTTCTCAAGCTTTTTAAACCAGGAACTAAGAGGATATTTAATTAATGTTTCAAAACTCTTTTTTTGGTAATGCTTTTAAATGACAGTCATCCGCACACAAAGACTTGGCTGAAGCACCCCCATGATGAGTTGTACTGCATCATCGGGGAAAAATTATCCAGTTTATCAGATTAAAAAACAACAGATTGCACTGATGAAATCATAATCTGTTGATGAAATGTTTTTCAAAATGCAAAAACAGCATTGTAATTGTAAAGCCTAATATGGTAGCATCATGGACTGCAATGTGAACTTTGCCTGTCAGTCAGCAAGGCACCTTTATATCAGAGCAGATGGTGCCTCATTTTGCCAGGAACGGAAGTAACTGAAAATTACTCACTGGGCCAGTGATGTTGCTTTTAAAGTGAGAAATTTGCCTAGTAGGCTTAGCAGTTCACTTCCAAATGGTCTAGATATTCTGCCATACTCCAGTTTCTTGCAGGTAATTTACAGATTAGGCATTTTCTTGCAAAGTAAAGCTTTAATGTTATAATTCATGCCTTGGCTATTTTGAATTTGATTTGATTTACATTATGTAGATATTTGATGGGAGAGTCTTGTGGTGCAGTGATAGCATCTCTACTTCTGGGCCAGAAGCTCCAAGTTCAAGTCCCACTCCGAGACTTACTGGCCATGGAAGGTGCATTCATAACATGGCCAAACAGGTTGACTATCAGGGAATAAATCCTTCCAGTACAGCTGATGGTAAGTGGTAAGAGCGAGGGAGAAGCCATTGCAGTACTTAGCCAAGTATAATCATGGACCAGTCCAATGGAAGTCCATGGTCGCCAATGCCCTCTTAGGGCATGGGATCTAGAGGAGGAGGTGGTATTTGGTAACAAATAAATGTTACCAATTTAAAGGGTACAGTTTCGAGAAAGGGTTTGGAAAATCTTTTAAAATTTACAAACACATATCCAAATGACAAATTGCATCTAATTGCATCATAATGTAACTGCTATACAATATCTCCAGGATAAAATTTGTATGAAGTTCTTCTCTCTCCCCAAGGAAAAACTTGATTAACATTTTGGGTCCTTTTTTACTATCGCACTTCTGCTCCAAACCACAACATGTCTCCCTCAATTCTGGAACGGCTGGAATGTCTCAATCATATACTTGTGAGCAGTGCATACTATGAAGTGGGACAGATTCTGCCTGTTTTTCTCCTTTGTTCCCACCCTGCTCTACTTTCTGTGGAATTGTACCTTTTGGTCTGTCTGAAAAGCGGTGATGCTCTCCCATTGATCATGCAATTTGAAAGGTATTTGAGGCTGAGTTTAGACTGATAACAAGCTGCTCCCTATATTTTTTTAAATCACTTCAAAATGCAAATTAGGCAGGTCACCAAAGCAGTTTATTCTGCCCAATATCTATAAAGATGACCTATAACTTTGTGACCTGGGTGCAATAAGGTTGGAGTTAACGCAAGTACAATAATAACGTCTACTTCCAAGTTGTTGCTACATGATGAACTTTGTGACTTTCAGGAGGCAATCACAGATGGCATGGAGATTGCAGTGTCACCCAGAAGTCTGCACAGTGAGCTGATGTGTCCTATTTGCCTAGACATGCTGAAGAACACTATGACAACCAAAGAGTGCCTACATCGCTTCTGCGCTGATTGCATTGTTACTGCCCTCAGGAGTGGGTATGTAATAGCAGACTGGCTGCAGGACAAACAAGCTGGATTCCTCCCTTGACCCTTTGCCTTGTGTGGTGTAAGAATAATGAAAAATCAGGCTCTATGTACCTTAATGATGAAAATCCAGAACTACTAGGAATATTCAATTTGTTCACAAATAATTACACTTGGACAAAACGGCTTTGAATGTGCCAGTGCAGAACAGCAAAATTCTCACTTCCTCATCACAGAGTCAGCTTTCTGTCAACCTAGCAGCAATGTGGGTGAGCAACCTGAGTATGGACCACTCTTGTTTTTTTTGAAAAGGAAAGTGAAATGGCCATAGTTCCCGGTAAAATAGTAAGAGATATTTATCGGTGCTAAGCTTTACCAAAAAAAAGTGCACACATCTAGCAGGCAATGCACTTTAAAGGATTCAGTTCTTAGAATTTTTTACAGCTAATTTCAAGTAGGGAAGTTTGTTGCTTCCTTTTTTTCACATAACTTTTGGGTTAGTTTATTATTTTTTAATTCTCACCATTTCCTCTTTGGTCAGCTCTTAACAGTCAGCTGGAGTCAGGTGACAGTGCTCAGAATTGAAAGGCGGGCCCCCCACTGCCCACTTAGGGAATCAATTGGCTTCTGCTTAGTAACTGTCCACAACAGCACAGCTGAAACCATAAACTCACTGTGTAAGGAATCATGGCCACAAATCCATGCCCTGTGACTCCTTGGTAAGATTTTGGAATCCCAACATTTTAAAAAAATTTTGCTGTAATTTTTCCTGTTGAACTTACCTGAGGAATTGATTCCTTGCAGGGTTGGGACAATGCTTATATTTGACAGGCTTTACAATGTACACGATGAAAGCTTGTGAGTCATAGAAATATTAATTGTTCCAGTAAAAAGTTAGAATTTTATTCTGCACGGAAAGATGAGATCATTTGGCCATAAATAAAATGTGACCGCGTTATTTTGAAACATGAAATTAACCAGTGTTTTAAGAATATCTTTTGACAATTGCAGATCTTTAACCTGAAGATAGTCCAGCTGCATAACTTTTTTAAAATGTAATTTCTGATGCAGAATTAATGAAGAACTTGTCTTATTAGAAACAAAGAATGTCCAACGTGTAGAAAGAAACTGGTCTCCAAGAGGTCGCTGCGGCCAGATCCAAACTTTGATGCGCTGATCAGCAAAATATATCCCAGTCGAGATGAGTATGAGGCACACCAAGAACGGGTGCTGGCCCGGATCAGCAAACACCATAACCAACAGGCCCTGAGCCACAGCATTGAAGAGGGACTCAAAATGCAAGCACTTAACAGGTAAGGAGTGTTCAGCCCTCCAAACTGAGTAAATCATATTGAATAATATGTATATTGTTACCCCCATTGAAATGTTAAGGGAGAGGGATGGAGTTGGAGGGGGAATGCATGATATGTGACCCAGTAGCAGCTGAGTCTCTACTTTTAACAGAGGGAAGAAGTGACACAACATTTACAGAAGCAAATCCCTCCACCAAAGAAATAAACATATTCAACTATTCTAAAACTATTTATTACTCTCATAATAAAAAAAATACTCACATATTTACTCACAAAATTAAAAAACTGCCTGAAAGGGTGGTAGAGGCAGAAACCCTCATAACATTGAAGAAATATTTGGATGTGCACTTGCAATTCCATGGCATACAAGGTTATGGGCCTTGTGCAGGAAAATGGGATTAGAATAGTTAGGTACTTATTTGACTGGTGCAGACTCGATGGGCCAAAGGGCCTTTTTCTGTGCTGTAAAACTCTATGACTCTATTCAGGGCAGAATTTTACAGTCCCGTTGCGGCAGAGGCTGTAAAGTGCAGCGAGCCATTCAAAAGCCCATTGAGTTTGGCAGGACCGTAAAATCCTGGCCCCAGGAAGGGCTATAAAATTCAGACCTATAAAATTACCCTGCGACTTCTGATTGCTTTTGTGTTTTACATATTACAGTTGGAGGAATACGCTGATCAGCTAATATGGAAAAACATATGAGCTGTGATACTTTTTTTCATTTATTCTCCAACTCAGGGATTGTGTCTAAGAATTGTATATTAAATGGGTTCGAGGGTAGCAGTTAGGAGAAAAGTACATAGGAACAGGAGTATGCCATTTAGCCCCACAATATATATAGTGACTAAAGACTGCAGTAACTCCAACCTTACCCTCTCTAGTTTGGGTTTTGAAAGCCAGGCTCTTTAAAACACAGCAGAGTTCAGAAGTATTGAAGTAAAAGCTTGAAATATTGATGTAAAGGAACAGCATCCTTTTCAAAACACTTCCTTTGCATTCATTAGAACCCCTTAAGGCTGCTTGCTAAAATCTATGATTATGCAATATTAGAGTGAGCTCACTTATTACAGCTGAACTTTAATTAGTATTAATGGCCCAGTTAATAGGTGTAATTCTTTAAAGGATTCATTGTTTTCTAACACAATTGTGAGCACACTTAAGTCAATATTGATCAGCATTGCTTAACGGGAATGCTTTGGAATGATTTAATAAACATCAGCAAGTTCCTGTTAAGAAAATTCAGTACTGGCCATTTAGTACAGCTGATTAACAGTGATAACAAACTAGCATGTCTTTATTACTGCATGTAAGTACACTACAGTATTGTTTGGAAAAACCTGTTTTATACCACTAATTATATAAGTCCCTAAGCTGCATGTTATATTATAGCTGTGCCATCAGAGGAAGCGTCGTAATATACGTGAGATACTGAGACAACGGAGTCTCCAAGAGACCTCCAGAGGCAAACATAAATGTGGTCTTTTGTCACCACTTCATGTGAGCATGAACAGCTTTTTGCACTGCTGGTCCATTTTTCCAGGCACTACAGGGGAACTCCATTGGCAGAAACGAAAAACCACAAACCTGACTTGTGAGCAATAGCTGTTTCAATATTGTAGCTGCTGCTCATGTTGGTGCTGCAATCTGGACAGAATGAGTTTAAAGTACCAGTGGCCTAAGAGTGCGCACAGAATGCAACAAGTGACGTAATTGGAGAAGCAAGAATAAATAACCAGATTGGAAGAGAAATAATTAAAAGAATGTGATTTAGATCCTAAACAAAAATGAAAATACCTGGAAAAACTCAACAGGTCTGGCAGCATCTGCAGAGAGGAGCACAGTTAACCTTTTGAGTCCGTATGACTCTTCAACAGAACTAAGTAAAAATAGAAAAGAGGTGAAATATAAGCTGGTTTAAGGGGGAGGAGAGGAGGGGGAGGGTAGAGCTGGATAGAGGGCCAGTGATAGGTGGAGATAGCCAAAATATGTCATAGGCAGATTTAGATCCTGTTGCAATGTTAGATGCATTAATCAATTAAGAAATTAAGGGCTAATATAATAAGGCAATCATTGATTTTTTTCCCAAAGACATTCCATTTGTTTTTCTCTCATATGAAAAACTTGCATTTTAGATATTGTCAATCCTTCACAAAGATCTTTTTTAAAAAGCTTACTTTAAAGTTCCTATGTGACAAATTTCAAAGGCATAACAATATTTTAACTGACCAATCAAAGCTTTTTTTGTGGGATTTTAACATTTTTATATAAAATGTTTTTACATTGAACACACAAGTTTCTGACTCAGCAGCAAGAGTGCTGAATTAAGACTGACGCCAAGGTCATATGGTTATTTCAATAAATTATCATCAAAAATTATTCAGATACTAAGCCCTTAATAGTACTTGTACTTGATTAACATGAATGCAGTGAAAATAAAGAAACATGATTTTTATTCAGGATGAAAATCACAGGAGGTGTAAAGCCCAATAAGAATTTTAATTACTCATTTGGAAAAATGATTCAAATTTCATTTCATTATTTTGGTAATTTAGGAATTTAGATGTTGGTAGAAGGTTTTAATCCTCAGGGTGTTTTCTCAGGGTGTAGGCCTTTTTAAGGCCTGAAAGCCATTAAACTATTCTGATTGTGAGGAGGAATCATAGAATACAGTTCAGGTACATAAACCATTAATAACTGCATTGGTGTTTAATGAGAAGAGTTTGCATCCATAAGCTTCATTGTAACAAAAAATACATCAAGACTGTTGAAGAACTAAATATTTTAGCGCCTTTGCCAACCATTTCTATTAGTGATTAAACGTTTGATTCATTGACTATTCAAATACATTAAACTGTCATAAGAACAACATAACCAGTTGATTTGTATTCTGCTTTGCAGCAACATCTCCCAAATGAATCAAAAGTGCCATTTCATTTACATTTTTCTTACCGGTTTAATACCAACATATTGAATTTTGTCTGATTGGTACAGAGCGCAGAGGGTGAGAAAACATCAGGCTGAGAATGGCAGTGGAGCAGAAGACAATGGGGATAGTTCACATTGCAGTAATGCCTCCACGCATAGCAACCAGGAGGCAGGACCAAGTCAAAAACGTGCTAAGACGTCAGATGATTCGGGTCCAGACCTTGACACCACAAATGAAAATGGGACAGGTGATCCTGATCCAGTGACTGATGGAACCAATGAAATTGAACTGGTCTTCAGGCCTCATCCTACGCTAATGGAGAAAGATGAAACAGCACAGACCAGGTATGTAGGTGAGAAGGATTAATGTTATTCACCAGACCAGAAGAATTCAGAATTTTTTTTTAAAGGAAAACCGAATGCTGATAACAAAAACAAAAATTTCTGGAAATATGTGTCAGGTCAAGTCAGTATCTGAAAAAGAGAGAGAAAAATTAACATTCCTGGAATGATACTTCATTAAGACCATAGAAATTGAAGGCCTACGATCGCCTCGCAGCCTTCAAATCAACAGCAGTGTCACGAATAAGACCACAGGTTCAAGTGCTCCAGTGCAAAAGCAAAACGGTTTGCAATTTTTGTATTTAAACTTGCAGAAACTTTAAATATTAAACTACAGGCTTCAGGATGACAGACATAATGGTGAAATGGGTAGAAGCATGGCGCTCAATGGAGTTCAATGTGGACAAGCACTTTGGGAGGAATAACATGGAAAGACATTATACTTAATGGTGTGATTTTTGGGAAGTGTAGATGAGCATATGGTGTCCATATGCACAAATCTTAAAAGTGGCAAGGCAAGTTTACAAGGTGGTGCAAAGAACATTTGGGTTACTTAGTTTTAAAAATAGCTGAACAGAATATGAAAGCAAAGAGACCATGCTAGAACTTTATAAATCACTGGCTAGGCCTCAAGTGGATAATTGTGGATAATTCTGGGTACCATGTTTTGGGAAAGCTATATAGGTCTCAAAAAGAGTGCAGAAATGGCTTACCAGAATGTTACCAGAGTTGAGGGACTTAACTTATGAGGAATGTTTGGAAAAGTTAGGACAGTTATCGTTGGTTTACAAGATTGAGAGGTATTGACAAAGTGGATAGAGAAAATGTAAAGGTCAGAGATTGAAAATCATTGGCCAAAGATCTGGAGGGGTGATGAGACTTTTTCACTGAGTTGTCAGGATCTGGAACACCCCACCTGGGGTGGTGGAAGATGATTAATTTGAAAAAGGATTTGGACAGATACTTGAGAATGAGAAATTTCAGGGTTATGGCATTGTGATAACAAGTGCTACTGTTCTTTCAAAGAGCCAGTACAGGCAGAATGAGCTGAAAGACCTCTTAATTTCTATGATACAATGTATTCAGTCTTGAAGCAGTGTGACATGAATGGAGTTGTGATGTCCATTTTGACTATTATAAAGTCCACTATTAGCCTATGCTGAGTTAGCTGACCTTTGCCAAGACATCAGTTGAAGCACTGCTCTTGGTCTTGGTGACTCTGGGATAGGGAAATGAAAAAGATCAGCCAAAGTTTCCTCTCTTGATGGTTGTTTATTGACTCTTCCTGGAAGTTACACATGTGAACATGTTTGGGTTCAGCTGTGATGGTCTTTGTGACTGAATATCCCACCATCCCTCACTATCTAGAGTCACTCATGAAGAATGACTGACTATTTGACTCAGGTACTGGAGGTACTGCCAGAACATTGACCCCATTCTTAATGTGTTCCAGTGCTTTCAGGAAAGGAGAGAAAATTGGAGAAAACTGAGGATGGAAGGGTAAGGAAACGCGCATTGCTTTAAACATGTGTACCAGAGATTTGAGAGAGTTAGAAGCTGTACCTGGAAGTGGTGACATTATATTCTGCAAGTTTAATGGTGCTGATATTTTCTATATAGTGAAGGTGATCATTAATATAGAGCATGCTACCAATTAAGAGCTACCTGTTCTATGACTCTAAATGTTTTTCTCTTTTAACCAAGGCAGGTCACGGTTGGTGTCCAGAGGATTGTGGGGCGCACACCGGTGTCGAGAAAGCGGTAAGCAGTTTCACTGCAACCGGTTTCTCCACAAACCAGTAACAGACCACCTACAAACGGAGGTCTGGGAGAATCCGCTTCATTTTGATTCACGGACACTCTTGAGTCTACACTGTCAATTGCAAACTGAATGGTGCCAGAAATGTTAAAGCACTGTGTGACCAGTTTACACATGACAGTCAGTACTCAATTTTAGCATGTGGTCAGTATGGTGCAGATCTGCTGATTTACTGGTAACCTGGAAGTGTTTATATGAGACCGATGGATTTGAATCCCAGTAACTGTATCACCAGTGGCAATGACAACAGCTCTGGATGAAATTCCCTGATCAAATCCAGCCAGGACTGAAAAAAATCCATTGTCGGGCCTCTTGCTTTTCCAGTTCTTTCGGACCTGTGGTCATGTATATATTTTTAAATCACTCCTCTAGGCCAAATGATCATTCTTCTTCTGAATCTAAAACAGTGAGTTTTGAGATGGAGAACTGCTTTTGATATAGATCCTGACATCCCTACATGCAGATCTTTTTGTTGTCTCCACTGAGGTCATCAAACCCTGCCTAGCCCAGGGAACAAACCATTTGTGATTGAGCATTTGCTCACTCAGCCATCAGACAAGACCTCTTGCAGATGATGCTGAGATATATTTGACCTATTATTACATAGGTATTTGTATTTCAGCAAAGGCAGTGCAATCAAATTGTGGCATAATTCACAGTGGCTAGTGAAGTGATAACAGATTGAGTGCTACAGGTGTTGCCTATGATAAAGAAAACCTAAGCACAGAGCAGAGTGGAGTCCGGGCCTGTGGAATTTTCAAACTCTGAAACAAAAAGAGAGCTGTCAATGATGTTAAGTCTTGTCAAGGCAAGAAATGTTGTGCATAATAGGCTCTCAAACCATTGAGTAGGAACTGGAATAAGTCTGTCTAATAACTCCTGTAGAGCGGAATTTTGGGCTTGGCGGCGGGCGTGTGCCCAGCCCACTCAAGCATTAAATGAAGTGCGTTAACGTCACCAAACATGCCGACGTCAAAACACATTCTCGTGATATTTCACTAGGCCGGCGTACGATGGAGACGGAGGCGCACCCGTCATTAATTAAGGCCCTTGAGACACCAATTGCCTCTGACTTTATGAAGCTTGTGCGATTTTTAGGCCCTCACACGGGCAAAATGGGCAGGCGGGCAGGCCACATATTGCAAAACCTCACCCACGGGCATGATAAAAGGGGTCAGTGGCTTTGTCAAAGTGTTTAGTGATGAATTTAGGATATCATTTGCTGTTGGTTGCTTCTGTGAACTGGACAGCTTCATTTCGCTTCAGAGCTGCATTTAGATATTTTAGAGGCTTCAGTTCAGAGCTCAACTGTTGTTTTCAAGGTGCCCGGAGGATTCACACTGCATGGGGCCTTCCAGGTATCAGGTGGCCTTCCCTTACCTTGGTAATGGGAATTGTGGTCTCCGCTGGAGACACCTCCTCTGAGGAGGAAGAGAGGGCCAGAAGGGGGAGGAGGCCAGGTGTCCCTATTCAGCTTCCAGGGGAGCCACCTGTGGGAGGAGAGGTGCAGGCACAAGGGACACAGGGCCAACAGGAAGTCCAAAGTGGAAGGGGCAGCAGAAGACGCCACTATCTTGTTGCCAGGCAGCAATGCAGCTACCTCAATATGTCTGAGGTGCACTGCCGAAGGAGGCTCTGCCTCTCAAGGGAGACAGTGACCTCCATCGGTCAGAAGATCGGCCCTGAGATCAGCTCTAACTGTGTGGGTGGACACCCCATGCCAGTGGCACTGAAGGTCATGGTGGCCCTCAACTTCTATGCCTCCGGCTCTTTCCGGGGTGGGGGATCTTTGTGGAGTGTCCCAATCAGCTGTCCATAGTGGCGTCAAACTGGTGAAAGACGCTCTGTTCAAAGTGCATTGACTTTCATTCATTACTATACAGACGAGGCCAGCTAGGCAGAGTGAATCAGAGGCTTCGCAATGATTGGTGGGTTCCCCCGTGTCCAGGGTGCAATAGACTCCGCACATATGACCATCAGGGGGCCAACAGGTGAGCCCGGTGCCTTTGTCAACAGGAAGGGCTTCCACTCCATGAATCTACAGATAGTGTGTGATCACAGGATGCTGATTCTACAAGTCTGTGCAAGGTACCCTGGCAGCTCCCAAGATGCCTACATCCTCAGGCACTCCCAGGTGCCAGGGCTCTTCAGTGCTCCAGCCTGACTGGATGGATGGCTGCTGGGTGACAAGGGCTATCCCCTCAAAAGGAGGCTCATGACGCCTCTCCACTACTGAAGAACAGAGGCTGAGTAGCAGTACAATAGGTGCCACGCCTCCACAAGGGCAGCAGTAGAGGGAGCCATAGGTCTTCTCAAGATGCCCTTCTGATACCTGAACCGTTCAGGGGGTGCACTGCAATACCCCCCAGATTCTGTGTCACTGATAGTGGGTGCATGCTGTGCTCTCCACATTCTGGCATTGGCAAGGGGGAAACCCAGTGGAGGAAGATGGTATTGACGCAGCTGCACAGGCAACAGACAATGAGTACAGTAGTGAGGACAAGCACGGTGAGGAGAACGCTGAGGGCATAGATGCAGACCTGGGTAACCTACAGAGAGGCAGGGACACCAGGGATGTTTTAATCCAATGCCCCTTCAGCTAGCCTACCAAATAAGTACAACCACTACATGCCAGGGCTGCAGGTTCCATAGTTGATCCCTGATGGGACCAGTTCCTTGGTCAACAACATACACTCTGTGCCTTTGCAATGAAGTTTCAGGAGACACAAGTCCATCATAATATCATGGCCTACCCTGCACCTACAGAACAAATGAAGCATAAAGAGGCCAGTTGCATAAAATAACATATATCATTTACTTGTGAATGTGAAACATTGCAGAAATTAACATGAACCGGTGTTTTCCATCACACCATTAAAAAGAAAAAAATTTGGGAACCAAATATCACCCGTGATAAGGCTGTGTTGTGCTTTAGGTGCTTTAAGTTTTCGCTTGCGGGTGCTACGTTTAGGTGCTCCCCCCTCACTGTCACTGGCATTGGAGACAGCCTGCTGACTCTGCTGTCTTGTTGGCCTTGATGACCTTGGAGGGCATCCTCTGACCTGTGGAGCCTATGCTGGCCCTGACTGGGAGGGAACGACCAGTGCCATGGCTGGCACCTCCCCAGTTGCTGCAGTCTCATCGGATGTCACGGTCACTGGCAGAGGAGTGGAGGAGCTTCTGCTGTCATCTGGAGCGCCCTGAGAGGCACCCACAGAGACGACAGGCAACTCGTGTGCCAATGTCAGGTCGCTTTGGACCTCCCTGCTCACCATTGATGGACGGGTACCTAGCTAGGATACTGGGTGCCCACACTGACACTGATCAGCAGAGGTCATTGCCAGTGTGAGGGCTTGCAGGTCCGAGCGCATCCTCAGGAACCCCTGACTGAGTCCCTGGAGGAGCCTCTCTCCATGGAGAAGGCATTGCGCTCGGCCATGAGGGCCAACACAATGCTTAGGCTCTGCATAGACTCCTCCACCATGGACACCATGGCACACATACCCTCATGTATCTCTCGCACATCCTGCTGGATGTCCAGCATCTGCTGCCTCAGGGATGACTCCAGAGGCACATCATCAGCCACCAACTGAGCATTATCCTGGTCCCAGCTGTCCTCCGACTGCCAACGTCCTGGGCACTCTCTGTCTTCACCTGCACCTCAAGCGAGTGTGAAGTGCCTTCACCAATGTGCACCAATAGACTACACGGCAATGTTATACCCACCGAGGCACTGGTATCTGCGCTGGTGCCTGCTCGATAGAGAGGTTGTGACGCAGGTGTATGGTGGTCCTCAGGGGTCAGGGGTGGGCCTTCAGGCTAATGAACTGCTAGTGAGCCTAAAAGGGAGAAGAAGGACATGTCATTAGTTTAAGTCATGAAACTGTCACTGTGCATGCCTGGCACCCTGATGCGACAGAGATTTGCATCATGGTGCCCTAGTCTTTCAATTGTTAACGGGGCTTCCAGGTTCCAGGCTCACATCAATATAGAGATTACAGTGGAATGGTAGCAAAAAACGACATTCTCACCTCAGTGCACTACACTCTTACCTTCCTCTGGCACCCCAACCTCAAAGCGGCCGCTTGACCGAGATGCATGGGGCCTCTCCAGCTCCAGGGCCTCCTGCTTGTATTATGAGGATTAGGTGGTGTGTGGGTTCCCCGCCAGTCCACGACCTCTCAGCATTGTTATGGGACGTTTTCCCCTGAAAGCGCAGAAGAGCATTGATTAGTCCACTCTCTACCTGTGTCGCCATTGCAGCCTGGCCAATCCCAACTGAGGAACACCTCGCAGGGCTCAGCTGATTCATGACCCTGGAGCCGCAAAGCACTCAGTCCAAGCAGCCAGGGCTCACCCCCTTGGCCAGCTCCTGCCTCATTGACATTTGGCACCCTCACTCTAACACCGCTTAGGCCCATGGGGGAATGGGCAGCTCTTAACTGTTCAGCAAAGCGACCCATGCCAACACGGTACTCACCCTTCCCAATCGCAGGAGATTATTGAAGTGCCTCTGGCACTGGCCAAATGTGCACCTCACTACCTTGGGGGTGGGGGTGAGGCACCCCCCCCCCCCCCCTCTCTCTCTCTCTCCTCGGTCATCCCTGGGGACAAGGGTTTCTCTCCATGCTGCCACCTCCCCCAAAGAACGCCGGGCCGACTGCCCCACTGGGCTGCACTCCTGCCTACCATGCCCACCCGCTATGGTTTCCATTCGCAACGCTTCCTTCGGTGGCAGCTTTCCAGGGGCTGCTGAGGCTGCATTTGAATCGGCTGCCTGGTCACCATTGGATCTGGTGGACATCATGCCCCCACCCGCCCCTTTGCGCTCATTCCCAGGCCGCACTGCCTTTCATGGGCGGTGGTCGGCTTCCCGACTGCCCCCACTGATCTCGCACACCAAGGGTAAAATTCTGCCCATCAAGTTGGTTACGTGCAGTTGCTGTCATAAGGCAATAAGCCACAATTGTTCAATACTTTTCACATATAAATTTGTTTCTCCACCACATTTTCCTCCTTTCCTCTCCCCAAGGGTGTGACAATGTTTCCAAAACTATCTTTTTGACCACTCAAGGCCTCAGGAGCTGATCCTCTCCTCACCCAGTGACCACACACATGTTTCCCGCAGGTGTTGCGGGACAGTATTTGGTAACGGGAACCCTGACTGATTTTTTACCTTTTCAATCTAGTGTACTGGAGCCTAAGCTGAAGTTAGCTAACACAAATCAAGGATTAAATCAGACCTTCCTAAACTGAACCACTCACTGAATTAACTCACTGAGATGGTCTAAAGCCTTATTAATGTGTTCTTAAAAGCTATTTAAATTTACATGTAAAAATTGCTTCCACTTTTACCATATTCTCCATTTGGGAAGGGGAAATCTTGGGCCCTTGCAGCTCTGTTGTTATAATTAATATTGTTAATTGATACTTGAGCAAATATCATGAAAGATGTTAAGTACATTGTTTATAGTTAGAAAATCTAATCCAATAGCACATTCCTGACATTTACAAGTCTTAGAACATGTGAAGTGTGTGGGGAGAGGGAAGGGAAGGCAAATCATAGTCTTTCCACAAGTTCCTGTATGGATGCTTCATGTGAACTCTAACAATACACCATGTTATGAATTTATCCCCCACATTCCCTTTAAGATTGAGGAGGTTGTAGGGAGAAGCTTAGTGTATGACTCCATGTCTCATATTTTTCTTTCTTATTTTCTGGTCTAATAGGTATATAAAAACAACAGGAAATGCCACTGTTGACCATCTGTCCAAGTACTTGGCTATGAGATTAGCCCTAGAAGAGCTCAGGAAAAATGAAGAAGCGAATCCAATGAATGTGGAAACAGTCAGTGAGAAGCAATACACCATTTACATTGCAACGGTGAACGGCCAATTCACTGTAAGTAGCTGCATTGCTTTTCAGCGGATGACTTAACTGCAGTTTATTTCAGATCAAAAAGAAAGCCCCACAAGCATTGGGAATACAGAGAAGGTTAGCATTTGAAAGAGAAAGGTAGGTTAAGGTTTCCATCTCTGGAGAAATTCAAGTTGTATTTCCATCAAGTGATTTCACAATGATGAGTGATTGGAGATGATTTTCCTAGACTGAAAAAAATTACACACGTTCTCACTAAAGTGCACCATCCAGCTTTTTAAATGTTGATATTTACAGTTAGCTTTGGTTTAGAATGTGTCTCTCCAGACATGGTTCTGTACCTGTATACAGGAAACATTGTCATTTTAGCCTTCTTAACATTGGTTACTTCACTTCCCACAGTTATACAGGGCTGGCATTGTGATTGAAGTGAAACAAGTCATTCACTCATTCCCAGCGCATTGTATTTACCTGACATCCCATTTCTTCCACAACTCAAAGGATACGTGCATTCGTAGAAAACTTAGCTTGCAATGTTTCAGATGGTCTTCAGCTTGATTTCCCAGTGAACAGAATGAACAATTTACTAATGTATGCCTTTTTTAGCCCAGGAAAGTGGTCCGCTCAGGTAATTGGGCAGTTTGTGAGGTGCTTAACCCATTAACAAGGTTAACGTGAGCTATTGCATCTTGTGTTGACTCCAGACATTACATCATATTTGAAGAAACTTGAACATGCAAGTTAGAGCCTCATTTTCTGTGGTTTGAAGGGATGTGTACTGTGGGGCACTTCAACTGACAGGTGGTTTCCATTCATTTTATACCACCTGTTTGGCATCTTATCACCAAAGAACCAGAGTGGAGCAAAGGTGAAAGAACGACTGAAGAGAAGGAGTCTTTTGACACCAGAGAGCAAGAGCTCACAAACAGAGATTTTAAGGGAGTTTCAGAGGCTGTGGGGATAATGGACAGAGTGGTTGCAGCAGAGGGAGTGGAGAATGAAAAGCAGAGGGAGTGGAGAATGAGAAACCTATCAGTGCTAGAGAAGCAGAAGGCATGCAAAGGCTGCACACCTGGAGGAGATCACAGAGCTAGGGAGGGTTATGGCCACTGAGGGAGTTGAAGATGAAGATCTTAATTACAAATCAGTGAAGGTCAGGGGACCAGTGGAATTTGGCAAAGGTTGTGGGCCTTGGTAAAAGAAAGAATGTGGGCTAAGGTATTCTGGATGGGAATTGAAAGCAGGGAGGCATGGAGAACATTGGTGAATTGCAACTTCTAGTTGATGAGGTGTAAGAGTTAAAATTTTGGGGGCAGATAGGGTGGACCTGAAAGATCTTTCAGAGGTGAAGGAAAGCGGGCCTGCTAGCAAACTGGATGTGAGAAACAAAGCTGAGTTCCACTGTGAGGAATGAAAAGGTTCCAAACTTCTGGGCTTAGCCTAAAGTGGCAGCCAGTTACATGGGTGGTCGGGGTAGGGGACAAGGAAGTTTTTGTGGAAGCTAAAGAGGACAGCTTCAACATAAATGTGTGACCAAATTCATAGCGTACCAGCAGCCTAGGAAGTCTTAGCCAAAGATGTTCACGTATACCATTTAGGTTTTCTTTATCTTGATGTGTTTCCTCAGGAAAAACATAATGCAGTTATTGTGATGAGAATAGGATTTTTTTTGACAACTCTGATCATTACGAGCCACAGCAAAGCAGTACCAGTGTTTCACATGACTACATTTTTTTAAGAGCAGCTCCTCTTTAGCAATGACCCATGCTAGTTGTGAGCCTGTTCTATAAAACTCATCTGGGATCCTCAGCAGTGAACTGAAGAGTATTCCCAGCAACAAGCAGGTTGAAAGGATCATTGAGACTGGGATTTGGTTTTGAGATCCTTTAGCTGCTAGCCTATGATGTTTCAGATGTTCAAGTCTTTTTTTGTAACAATATGGCTGTGCATCAGAAGGATTTAAGCCATATTTGAAAAATATAACCCATTCTTTTACGTGTTTTGCCATAGCTTTTGCAGCAAAAGTTTAAAGTGAGACTGTAGGAGCATCTTGGGAGGATATGGAAGAGCTGGAGATAAATATTTTTTAAAAAAACTATCAAAATTATATTGGGAGTAAAATTTGAAAAGTCACTAGGGTCAGAGGATTTTTTTCTCAGAATACTGGGGAGGAGAAAGCAAACAGACTAACCATAATACTAACAATTTTGGAAACAGGATTTTTGCCAAAGAACTGGCGGGTGGCAAATGTTACACTTCAGTTTAGAAAGGGAAAAGAAATTGTAGGGCAGCTGGTAACCAAAAAATGAGTCAGTTGTGGGAAAAAAATGTTGACCATATAAAAATACATGGTTTTATAAAGGGCAATAAAAGACTTCACCTGAGTCTACACAGTATGTGTAGTTGCAGAAAAATGCATATTATGGAGCTCCCACTGAGGTCATTTAACTCAGCAATAACTGGAGTCCTTCGTGCTCGCTTTGATTCAGAGACTTACTTCTAATAATGTTAGTTTTCAATCTATTTTAATCAGATGTACAACTAACATTGCTTCAACACAGTCATGCCATTGCTTGGTTTAGTAAGCCAGTAAAAGTGTCTTGTACGACACTTCAGCAATTGACCGTGATCCTGAGTTTATGTCACAGTATTAATTCATCACCAGCCAAAGGGGTTTTACAATAGAATTTAAAACCTTAGCTCAGTGGTAGTCGTACCACCTCTGAGTCAGAAAGTCATAGGTTTAAGTCCCACTCCACAATCTAGGCTGATACTTTAGTGCACATTTAAGGGAGTGCTCCACCGTTGGCGGGGGGGGGGGGGGGGGCATCGTCTTTTGAATGTGACATTAAGTTGAGGCCCCATCTCTTTTCTCAGGTTAGCATAACAGATCCTAGGTATTTGAGACCATCTTTTCCTCATCTAGTGTCTTCAGCAGACCTGCTGCTCTGTCAGTGCCAGGCTGGATTCAGCCTCCTACCTATTGAATGTTATTGAATGCATTATTGATGTCAATGAAAAAAAACAACAGTAAACCTAAGCAGATGGAGATGCTTTATAATGTTTTTTTCAACTGTGGTCCTTGTGCCAGTTGCTGGTGAGGGCTGTGACTCTTCGTAAAGGATTTGTGAAATTTACTGTTGTTTTGTTTCTTTCTAGTTGCTGAATGGTTCTTTTTCCCTGGAGCTCGTTAGTGAGAAATACTGGAAGGTGAACAAACCTATGGAACTATATTATGCACCAACTAAGGAACACAAATAGGCATTGGCATAAGATCCGTGCCAAATAAATGAAGAACGTGCTTTTGATGGTTGTGACATATTTGTCTTCCACACAACAGCAACCAGTATCGTGAGATGTTCCATTGAATAAAAACTTGTCACATGTTCAGATTTACAGATCTGTGACTTCACAAATTCACAACTGAAACATCACAGGCTTGGGCAAGAGGACAGTGTCCCAATGGATTTTCTTATCTGATCATGATATTGTGGATACCACCTGGAATTCAGGAAATAGAAGTTTGTAGAGTGTTGCTTCTCAGTTTCTTGGCATCACAGGCAGTAGATATGTGTTTTTTTGGTTGCTATGAATTTCTTGCAAACCTATTGGCAAAGGCCTAATTTCACATTTAACAAACTTATTTTTGTTGAAAATAACATTTTCTTGCACCCCTGTGTTCCCCCGAAAGTGTCAATGGGAGGTGGAGTACGGTACAATAGCAACCCTCCAACCCTCACTTAAGTGACCGTTCTTCGTATGAGAATAAGGGCAGTGAGTGTTGACGGGCTGGCAATGGAAGAAAGTGAGAATATCCCAGAGTTCCTCCCTCTAACCCAAGGGGCTAAGGCTAATTGTCACAGCCCAAGCTATGCTCTGGCTGTGGATTGAACCTGGGGCCATGTTATATAGTGTATTAATCCACTAAGTTATTGGGAGGGAAACTAAGTATTTAATTTGAAGGTAAGTGTCCTTTAATGTTGCAAAGCTATGGTTTTAAACAAACTTCTACTATTCCAAAATGAAGTGCTACAGGACACCAAGGCATTGCAAACACAGATAAATATATTTTCAGTGTCTTTCTTTAAAAAAAATCTTTTTTTCATGAGTATGGGTATTTATGTTGTCAATCAAGTTCTGGTAGTTGTACCGTGAAACTATACTGTACCTGGGCATCTACTACTTATTTGTACACTGTTACCATCAAATTGAAATTAAATAATTCTGTTTCTTTGCTTGAATAATAATTGCAGTAATTATTAGAGAACACAAGAACATTTATGAGTGAGGGGGTAAGCAATTCTAGTATGTTCTTGAATAATTTAAAATAATATAGTATTTGAATTTAGATGCTATTTGTAGCAGTACCAGGCATTAAACGTTCTTAACTAATAACAGAAAATACTGGAAATACTCTGATAGGCCATCAACCCAAAACGTTACTTCTGTTTTTCCCTCTCCACAGATGTTGCCAGACCTGTTGAATATTTCTAACATGTTCTGTTTTGATTTCAGATTCTCAGCATCTGCAGTATTCTATTTTTAGGCCCTGTTTTGAAGCTGCTTCAGAAACATGTTTCGAAATTATCTCAAATTGCACTTCTTAAACTTCTATTAAGTTCACAAATTAAGGACAGTGTATGTGCTCAAAACTTGATAAAAAAAGAGCTGGGTCATTATTTTGTGCAATAGAAGGATCCTTTTATAAACTTCAACAATTATGATCACAAAACACCTCAATGAAATATGCAAGCCTGTTTTGGGATATCACATGTCAGACTTCATTGTGAACGCCAAAGGGATTGCGAGGCTCCACCTGGCTAAACATCATCATAAAACGAATGAGTGAAAATTGGCAACCCTGTATTCAAAATGCATGATGGACTTAACAATATTTCATGGATTTCTGAAGGATCTTCCTTTTATAGAAATTCCATATTAAACTATGGAGAAAATACAACTTTAACTTGGGGAAAAAGGCCTACCACTTCCTGTCCCTACCTCAGCATTATAATGAGTTATTTGCACCATGCTATTTTTGGTCTGGTTATTGACATTTCCTTTTATATTTGGCTGATTTCCTGACATTTTAATAGCCTCTCGCTGTAAATAGTGAGCTGTTACTTTGGTTGCTGAAAGCTTTAAAATGCAAACAACACCTGCAGTCATGGCTTCTCAAGTGTTAGTTCGGAAGTCTCAGTTATTGTGGCTAAGTGTTCTGAGTATAAAGCATGACAGAGTGACAACATGCTGGAACCAGGGAGCTTCAAAATTTCTTATTTGTTGTCTACTTATTTATACATGCAGAAACCTTTTCAAAAATCCACAATTAAGAAGGAAAACGGGTCATTTGTTCTTAACCATTTGCCAATGCATAACTTGCTATCCACATTTTTCCCTTCTATTGGTGTTAAACTTAAGTGGTCTTAAGGTGAGGAATTCTCCATGTGATAAATAGTCAGGTGTAGAGAAAACAGAGTTTACAGTATGCTGGCACTGACAATCTTTACTGTATCATTCCACCATTTGGAGATGAAAATTGTATGTATTGGAAGTTGTGTTTTCCAATTGGGGAATAATTAGATTTGTCTTTCCTTTTTCTTTCGAATATGCTGTACAGAAATTTCTAAAGTAGAAATGGAACACTTTTAAAAAGATGGTTAATTTCCCTACTTATTTCTGCATTTAATTGAGATATTACTTAAGATTTTAAAAGAACTATCAATCGACAAAAGATATTTGTTAAATATGTAGGTTTTAGTTTAATAGGCTTTAATCATTTTACCATAGGTGGCCATGCCTTCAGCTGCCTCGGCTCTAAGTTTTGGAATTCCTTCCCTGAATCTCTTGCTTCTCTAACTTTCCTACTTGTAAGACACTTATTAAAATCTACCTATTTGTCCAAGTTGAGGTCACAAGAACACGAGAAATAGGAGCAGTAGACCATATGGCCCGTTGAACCTGCTCTTGGACTTCAACTCCACTTTCCCACCCACTCCCTTGATCCCCTGAGACCAAAAATCTATCTATCCCAGCCTTAAATATATTCAATAGGTGTTTACTTCCACCTACTTCCAGCATCCTGGTCCAAGGGCAAGAGGTGGCACGAAACCTCACACACAATTTCACAGATGTTGCCAAAGACTCAGAAATTAGGACCAGAAATGATGCCAGCAAGTACAGAAAAACAAGGGAAGAAATCAGAAAATAGAGAAACAGATACTGAATAACTTACAGGGGAGGTGGGGGGGTAGAGAACACCAGACACCAAAGAGTAGAAATAGACCAAGAGAGATCATGACAAAGACATTTGGCCAGAGCATATCAAGGACACACACAAAGCAAATCAAAGGGATGGTGTAGATTGTGGCATGTATGTCGAGCCAGCATACAGCACCAAAAATCATGTTTAGGCCTGTATTCGGTGCATATGTTGCCCTCCTTTTCTGCTAAGAATCACTATACTAGCATTAGGAGTTGGCCTCAATTTTTCACTTCGAACGTGTGTTTCACCTTAAGTCAGTGCACAGGATCAACACGCAATATGGGCCTTATTGCCAAGAAGATATGCTGGCATTTAAGACACAACCACACAGCAGACTGTGCTTGGCAAACCACAGAAATGGACCCTCTTGCAAAAAGAATGAAATATGAAGCTGGTTTCAACCTAAAAGTTGTAACATTTGCTAACTTATCAAATAACTGCTGCAGCAAAGGAATTCAGCGTTTGTGGAAAAACTGGTGCGAGAAAGGAAAAAGGAATCTGCGCTGAAGAAGATGCCCAAGATCAAATGTGCCGTGAGAATAGGGACCAGCCACTGACCTGATCTTGAGAAGCATGTATCAGAATGGATCCTCGAAAATCATCAGAATGGTTACATTGTCAATGGAAATACAATGCATATATATGCTCTTAAGTGAGCCAAATAAAACCCCAAGTCCAGCAAATATTTCAGAATAACAACTAGTTGGTGTAGCCACTTTATGGAATGAAAATGTCCGATGTTACGGCAGAAAACCAAAATTGCTCCGAGATTACCAAAAGATGTCAATGCCAAAATTACCAGTTTCCAGCAATTCTTCATTGTACATTGGCAAAAACACAAATACCCATTATATCACACCAATAACATGGATGGAAATGCCTATGAATTTCAATATGCCTAGCAACCAAACTGTGGAATGGAGAAGTTCAAAAATGTTGAAAACCACTCAACATGAGAAGCGAAGATTTACAGTGGTCCAAGCCTGCATAGCAGATGTAATGAAATTAAAGACTATGGTCATTTTCAAATGTAAAACCGTGATGAAAATAGCGTTCCCTGCAGGAGTTTTTGTGCATGCCCACAACAATGGTTGGATGGATGAGGGTGAAGTGAATTTGTGGATGTGTGTGGGATAGCATCCTGGTGGCTTACTTGAAGCACATAGCTTATTAGTGTGGGACATGTTCAGATCCATATAGCTGATGGATCAGGAAGAAATCATACCCAAATTGCTGTTATACCAGGACTTATAATATCCATAGTTGAACCTTTGTATGTGTGCCTCAACAAGCCATTCAAGGATCATGTTTCCACTAAAAGGAATAGGTGAATGGTTGACAGAGAACAAACTTTCACAAAGAGCATTCACAATATTGTTTGATGTTTTTGTGGATTTGTCATCAAATCGTGGGGTGTTATTAATGCACAAACTGACATTAAATTACTCAATAAAATGTAATCCAATTCAATGGACGGAGTGGAAGATGATTTGTTCTGGAGGGATGATTCTGAAACTGAAAGCAGCAAATCTGATCTAGAATGGGATCCTTACAATGATGCCATAGCCAAAGTGATACAGAATGAATTTTATGAATTCTTAGTGTTGAAGATGATGAATTTGAAGCTTTGAAAACATTTTGATTATGGTTAAAGGTATCATTGTAGAAATAATCCATTCAATAGAATACCACTGATTTAATTTGAATTACTGTTTTTTCCACATTTCAAAACGGCAACCACCAAAACCAGTGGTTCACATTTCATACTTGGTCTCTGTTCTTGGTAGGATTTTTCGAGGCTTCAAAGGTTGACTTATATGCTGTAATCTACAATATATGTGTGTCACCTTCAAAGAGGAAAGAAAATGACTCTAACATATCAAGCAAAAGCCTCAAAGCCAACCATTGCCAATAGGCTGATCAGGGGAAACAAAGATAGGTAGATTTTTTTTGTTGTTCATATTTTTATCAAAATGATAGTTAAAGAGGACAAGAATCACCTTAACCAGTGCCACAGATGGTCAACTGGTAGATATGAAAACATATTAATTGAGCATTTGAAGTGGATTTTCAGGTGCTCAAAAATCCTCAACTCCCCAACTCAGTGATGGCATTCCTGCTTAGTAACAGCAGACAATTCAGAAATCCAAGGCATGTAAACTACTTGGTTCTTCCACTGGGACCATTCTATCTTACATTAACTTCATGTAATCTTTAATTCAAAACAACCTAGCTCAATATACATAGATTCCTATTTTGCAGTCAGTTTACCCTTCAAAATCTAGTAAAGAGGACCCACTGACAGCAGTCAAAATACCTCTTTCTGAACTAATTGGAATGAATAATGACACTCCGGGGATTGGGTGTTTCAGTAATTTTGAATATCAGGTTTTGACATTTGGAGAATAGGGGCTACCTCCTCTCATTTTTAAGTTCCATGTGGAAAAGGATCACTGACACTTGTTCTTATGACAAGCTGCAAGGGAAATGGTCACCGAATAAAGGTCTGAACTCCAGCCAAAGTAGGTGACTGAGATGTAATAACTGGATGCAGTGACGGCTATTCTAGGATCAAAACTGAGGTGTGTTAATGGAGCAATCTTTGACCCACGTGTTCCAGGGGTGCTAGCCAAGTGCAAAGCAGCTAACACTGTCATTTATAAAAAGTTGCTCTCCGACTCTATGTACACCGCTGACTTAAATTGGTTCCATAGTTTCGCCAACTGAACACAATGCCTCCTGTGAAATGTTTTTATTTTTATTTCCATGAGTGAGGTTGACAAGTAATTTCCAAATGATAAAAAGCAAAATAAACTTACAGGGTTAAATTCGATAGCCTCTGAAAACAAGCGCAGGGATCAAGATGCACGATTAACCCACATGGGTTGATTGCAATGCAGGTACAGAAGCTCCACCTTTGTGCTGTTTGCTTATTTCTATGATCTCAACATGTAGCCAAACTGCTGATTGGCTGGATGCATCAGCTGGAAGCCAATATTGTGAATGGCTAGCACCATGGGTGGCCTGCACTACTTAAAGCTAGCCTGCATCTCTTAAAAGTGAAGTGCATTGTGGTTACAGCAAGTGTTGGCATTCGTGCAGGAAGTGAATCTGACTTGGGAAACATTGAACATTGGCACAGCATGGAAGAGACCAGGCTCCAATATTTTTGGATGCTGTACTGGAGTCCTTGGTGAAGGATGTGGAAAGGAAGGCATAGATTACAAAAGTAGGAAGGTCATGTTGGAGTTGTATAGAACCTTGGTGAGACCACAGCTGGAGTACTGTGTGCAGTTCTGGTCGCCACATTATAGGAAGGATGTGATTGCATGGGAGGGGGTGCAGAGGAGATTCACCGGGATATTGCCTAGGATGAAACATTTAAGTTATGAAGGGAGGTTGGGTAGACTTGGGTTGTTTCCGTTGGAGCAGAGAAGACTGAGGGGCGACCTGATCGCTGTGTACAAGATTATGAGGGGCATGGACAGGGTAGATAGGGAGCAGCTGTTCCCCTTAGTTGAAGGGTCAGTCACAAGGGAACATAAGTTCAAGGTGAGGGGCAGGAGGTTTAGGGGGGATGTGAGGAAAAACTTTTTTACCCAGAGGGTGGTGACCATCTGGAATGCACTGCCTGGCAGGGTGGTGGAGGCGGGTTGCCTCACATCTTTTAAAAAGTACCTGGATGAGTACTTGGCACATCATAACATTCAAGGCTATGGGCCAAGTGCTGGTAAATGGGGTTAGGTAGGTAGGTCAAGTGTTTCAGTGCAGACTTGATGGGCTGAAGGGAGTCTTCTGCACTATGTGATTCTGTGAAGAGCATTGTTCCAGAGTGGGCCTGGAGACCCTCCAGGTCATGGTCAGAAGGCAGTTAATGCCAGGAATCAAATCCTGAGGACCTGAATACAGTGCAGTAAGAAGTACAATAGCCTCACACGAGTGGTCAAGCTCAGTAAATGCATCTTCAAATGCCATTTCCTACTAACTCCACCACCAGCTTCAGACACTGCTCAATTCACCACATCTTCATCACTCACCTACCAACAACAATCTGGACTCTTTCCTGGCATTCATATGTGCTATAGTGCCTTCAGGCACTTTGTACTGCTACAAGGCTCAAACTCAGAACTCACAGCTTGCACACAATGCCAGCTACTCAACCAAGACAGCTACATTTCTCAAACAGATTGCATGGCACTCACTGGTATGCTTCCCTCATTTTTGTAGGGCAAGGTAATGCATGATTCTCTGTCCATGATCACTCACCAGCTGGAAGTTGAGAGAGTGAAATACCTTTTAATTCTGGTGTAGGGCAGAGTTGACAATGTGATGTGCATGTGGTCAATGGCATCCTGCACCATTAGAAAAACTGCACTCTCAGTTCTGAACTGTGCCACCTCCTTCAATAGCACCAAAGCAGCATCGCAGGATGAGGATGGTGCTGCTGGTGGTTCTGAAGATCACTATGCCCCTCAATTTCGAAACCAGCAGATCAGTCCAGGTGGGAGCAGGCGAAATTTCCAACATTTTAAGCTCAATGTGCGTAGCCACATCAAGCAGGTGACAAAGGCCTTGTACAGATAGAGAATGGACTTCATAGTATACTATCTTAACAGAATGAAACAAAAGGAGTAAGCACATGGTTTTGCCAAGCTTAAGGAATTCTGAATGGTACAGGGTGCCATTGACAGCACACAGGTGCCTCGAAGGGTTCCAGATATTAATGGGAAAATGTACTACAATCAACTGTTACCACTCCATGAACGTGGTGTATGACCATGCACAGAACATCATGCTGATGGATGCTTACAGTCATGAAGTTATTAATGTATATAATATTACTGGATTTTTTTTAAATAGAGGGTTAGTCTGGGTGTGTCTTAATTGGATTAAAGCCAGCTAGTCTGGGTGTTTGATGTATTCTAGTATTGAGATGTAAGAGAGGTAGAATGCATTTGAATTTTGTTGAATTGAGCATTCAAGAAGGGGAGTGAATTCTGGCACCCAGCTAGCAAAGACCAAACAATGTTTATATTATGAATAAAATTTGTACTATGAAAGGAGTTTTATTGTTGGAAGAGGTGGAGTTCAAGGGGGCTGGTGATAAAATGAGAATGTGCATTCAATGAAATGTGCTGGGTATAACTGATAGCAGATTTGTGTGTGCAGAGCAGAGGCAATGTAAGGTCAAAGCCTGTAAGCCCACACTGTGTCTGTAAAGGAACCAAAGTGAAAGGAACCTCATTTTGAATTTGTAAGGTGAAAATGCTTTGCTGGTGTCTGCTTAAAGCCTATGGGTTGTTATTGCCTTAATGGAGATTAATTTGGGAATTTGTTAAAAGTTATGAGTAGTAATTTATAGCCATGTGTACATATTCAACTTGTGTAAACTAATAAATGTCTCATGTATTTCGATATAAAACCTATTGAGAACTGGTGGTCAGATTCCTGAATTTAGAGCTGCATCTCAAACATACAAAAATAAAAATATAGGTTATGACAGTTGTTTAAAAAGTTGTTTCCCTCTGGGATTTTTAAATAACTGAGCTTTACCAACTGCTGTGTCATAGGGGGTTCTAGTGAAATAAAAAATATTTCTAATTCCTTGATTGGCTTGGAATCGGTGAATCTTAAGGTTACGAGTACGTGAAGCACTTTGAATTCAGGAGTTGGTGAGGTATTTTAGAAGTGGTGAGAATGCAAGATGGCTTTGGCAATTGCTAAGACCTATCTGGGAGTAGAAGAGATAACTCTAACTGATTGGGTTGGAGAAGATAACCCTTCTCTTCAGAGATAAGTTAAAATTGGGGTTACCTGTGGGAGCTAGGAAATCAGATATAATTAAAATAATAGCACTGCACCTACAGTTGGAAGTGAAAACTGACACTAGTGAGTCACAGCTGGAGGTAGTGAGAGTTCAGTTACAAATGAAAACGCTTGAATTTTAACAAGCAAAGGAACTAAAAAAGCTTGAATTTGAAGCACTGGACAGGGCAATGGCTTTTAAAAAGGAATTAGAAATTGTAAAAATGGAAAAGGAGGAAAGAGAAAGAGAGAGAGAGAGACTGAATTCCAACTGAAAATGTTGGCAGTTAAAAAAGGGTTACCAGCAGTTGTGGAAGGATTTATCTCTAGAGTTGAACCCAATGGGGATATGTTTAAATTTGTACAAGCTCTTCCCAAAGTTTGAGGAAAAGATATTGAAACATGCTTTATTTCACTTGAGAAGCTGACTAAACAGATGAAGCGGCCACAGGAAACTGGACCTTATTATTACAGTTTAAGTTGTTAGGCAGGGTGTTTGAGGTATATGCTTCGCTACCAGAAGAAATGTTGGTGAATTATGATGTGGTGAAAAAGGCTATTTTGAGTACATATGAGTTGGTTCCTGAAGCATATAGGCAGAAATTTCGGAATATGAAAAAACAGCCTAGGCAAACTTGTTTTGAGTTTGAAAAAGTAAAACAAAGTAATTTTGACCAGTGGATACGGGCATTAAGAATAGAAGCAATCTATACAGTTCTTAAGGAAGTAATTTTTTTGGAATAATTTAAAGATTCAATCCCCTCAGTATTGAGAACTCGTGGAGGAACAGAGGGTTGATTCCGTAAGACAAGCAGTGGAGAAAGCTGATGATTATGAGTTATTTCACAGAGCTAAACCTTTTTTTCATCACCCTTTCAAATTGGAAAAGGATAACAAGTGGGAAGGCAGGTAGCTGGAAGTTCCCAGTAAGTTTTTTCTCAGAATAAAAAGGAAGGCACTGAAGGTAGAAGTGACTTTTCATTGTAATAAAGTGGGGCACACAAAGTCAATGTTGGAGATTGCAGGAAAAATCTGTTGGAATTGTTGGGGTACAGAAAAGCTCTGGAAGTAAAAGTACTGTGGATTCTGAGGTTCAGCCACAGGAGAAACCAAAGGTTTGTGTACAGGGTGAATCAATGAAAGGTGAAGAACTGGGAATGTGTTCACAGTTTACTCAAGAGAATTCTGAGGAAATGTAGTGGAAATATTTAAAGACTTTGTGTGTGAAGGGAAAGTCTTACCATGTGTACAGGATGGAGTAGGTAAAGATGTTAAAATTTTAAGATACACAGAGGCTGGTCAATCCTTAATGTTGTGGGATAGTGATATTTGTTGTTCAAAGGGAGTATTGCAGGAACAGGTAATAATAAGTGAGTTAAAAACAAAAAACTGCGGATGCTGGAAATACAAAACAAAAATAGAATTACCTGGAAAAACTCAGCAGGTCTGGCAGCATCGGCGGAGAAGAAAAGAGTTGACGTTTTGAGTCCTCATGACCCTTCAGCAGAATTGGGTGAATCCAAGGATTCCTTGGATTCACCCAGTTCTGCTGAAGGGTCATGAGGACTCGAAATGTCAACTCTTTTCTTCTCCACCGATGCTGCCAGACCTGCTGAGTTTTTCCAGGTAATTCTGTTTTTGTTAATAATAAGTGGGGTTCATGGAGATGCTAAATATATTCCGTTGTGGAAGGTAAACTTAAAGAACAAATGGAGGTCAGGTGAAGTTATACTTGGAGTGGTGGAAAAATTGCCCATTGCAGGGGTTCAATTTATTCTGGGCAATGCTATAGCTGGATTGAAAATGTGCCTATGGTAGTTGAGCAGCCTGTCAAAGTTTTTTCAACAGAGGTGTTACAGAAGGAATATCCTGGATTGTTTCCTGATTGTGTTGTAACGAGATCAAAGGCTCATAGGGAAGAACAAGACAAATGAGGTAAGCAGGCAGTTCAAAGGCAAGAAGATGTTGAAATCCAATTAACTGGCACTGTGTTTAATAATATTGTTCAGGAGGGAGGAATACAGGAAATTTAGCTGAAATGTTTAACTCAAGGGGTTAGAGGAGTTACAGAAACATGATTTGCAATTAACACATATATATCAGAAAGCTTATTCCGGATCAGAAGCAAAATGTATTCCAGTATGTTATCTTCGAGGAGATATTTGATGTCAGGTCATGTCTCAGCAAATGAAAGCTGGAGGGAGGTGCATCAGATTGTTATTCCACTAAGGTATAGAAATGAGATTCTGAGGATTGCTCATGAAATTCCAATGAGGGACATTTAGGAATTAGGAAAACTCAGGAAAAGATACAGAGGGTTTTTTGGCCAGGATTGCATAGGGATGTAGTCAAAATCTGTAGAAGCTGTTATACATGTCAAATAACAGGAAAACCACAAGCAGTGATTAAGCCAGTGCCTTTAAAACCCAATACCAGCATTTGAAGAACCTTTAATCAAGGTCATGATTGATTGTGTAGGACCCCTCCCTAAGACTAAAAGTGGAAATTAGTATTTACTGACAATAATGGATGTGCCTACCAGGTTTCCTGAAGCAACACCTTTAAGGAACATGACAACTAAGAAGATTTTGGAGGAGTTCAGATCAGGGGTCAAATTTCATGTCACAGCTGTTTAAGGAAGTAATGAACAGTTTGGGGTTAAAACAGTTTAAATCAGCAGCTTATCATCTGGAGTCACAAGGAGCTTTGGAAAGATGGCATTAAACTTTAAAAACTATGACAAGAGCATACTGTCAGGATTATGCACAGGATTGGGATACAGGAATTCCATTTTTGTTATTTGCTATTAGAGACGATCCTAATATATCAACTGGTTTTAGCCCTTTTGGACTAGTTTATGGTCATGAGGTAACAGTACCATTGAAATTGATTCATGAGAAATTGGTGGGTCAAAATTCAAAAACTAATCTCCTGAATTGTGTATCAAATTTCAGGGAACGATCGAACAGAGCATGTCAATTGGCTGGGGAACATTTAAAGATCTCACAGCAAGTGATGAAAGTGAAAGCAGATACAAAAGCTAAAATTTGCAGTTTTGTTTCTGGAGAGAAAGCATTAGTTTTGTTATCAGTACTAGGTGATTCATTAAATGCAAGATTTTAGTGAGCCTTACAGGATTGAAAAGAAATTGAGTGAAGTAAATTATTTAATAAATACTCCAGATAGAAGAAAGAAGCAGAAGGTGTGTCATGTAAATATGCTTAAAAAGTACTTTGACACCAATTTCCACTCACTCACCGGTACTCACTCAGGGACGAGACTTTTGAAACTTTCCAGATGCTGGCTACACCAGAAGATCTTGAATTTTGAAAACAGTAAAATTGTTTCAGAGGTGAGTAACCTGCGTTTCATCGACAATTTATTTATCAGAACTTGTGGTAACAAGCTATGTTATCTGCGAGAGATTCTATAGCTCTGGAGCTGGAGTGGCTCATTTGCTGTTGATCTGAATCCATGTCCATTCATTGCTATGCTTCATCATTTCCCTCACCAAGTGCCTATCTACCATTGTCTAACGTTCCTCTGCCTCTGATAATGGGTGTATTTTATCCCTGTTTAATATTTTAATGTTACTTCTGCCAATCATTTTCATCCTTCGATCACATATTGCTGGCTTATTACCTTTATCCTCTTACAGCATGAAAAGGAATTGATTTTCCTGTGCATTGTCCATTTCTCTTCCGTTTCTGAGCTTATGCTGATTACCCAATTCAGGACCATTTTTATTCCCTGTAATCGATTCTGGACACCTGGCACTGTTAAGCACTTTCTCAAATGTCTTATATGAGATGAATGTAACACCAGAAATGATGAATGACCCCACACTGTGCCTGAAATTCATTGTCCTGTCACATTGGCACTACCTATGAAGCACCTTCTGTTTCCCTTCATTTGGTTCTCCTCTTATCATCCATTTGCAGCCTTCCTGAGCTGCTGTCACCTGTGATGGCAATGATTGAGCAAATCTGTGGGGGGGTTTGGGGGAGGCAGGGAGATTATGAAAAATAACAAAATATAGGACTATAGGAAAGGCTTCTGGGCTTGTTTTAAAGTCAGAGCTGATATATAACTATAATAAGTATAGGTTGAGTGAACAGTGAAATAAAGGAGCTAATAAATGGGTAAATGAGCAGAGGAAATGAGCAGGAAGAAGAGCAGTTTAAAAAGAAGACCAAACGTGAAATTGATTTTAGTTATTTAATGAAATAAATAAAGTAGGGTATGTCTGGAATGCTGTACAGGTAGTGTGCCATCACTGTGACACATTGGGGTTTCTGAAGAACATCGTGGTCCTGAACAATCATATCTGTGGTGAATGTCTGTATTTTGAGGAACACAGGCTGAAGACACTGCAGGACATCAGGGAGGTTCCAAGGTTTGTTTCCTGTCAGGTCAGAGGGTTAAGGACATCTTCTCACATGCTGCTCAGGAAGAACTTGGAGTGGGGGGAGGGGCAGGGAAAAACCTTGGGCAGAATTTTGAGTTTGGCAGGCGGGCGTGGTCAGCGGGCCTGGAAATGAGTGATTGGCCCCCAACTGCGATTTCACACTGGCAGGCCAATTAAGGCCCGTGCAGCGTGAAACACAGCTCCCCTCTGGTTGGGAAGGGCTGAGCGGGGGCTGGGCCTTTAACCGGCCGGGTCCAATGGTGACCCAGCAGCTGGTTTAAAAACGGCACAGGCAGCCCCAGAAGGCTCCCACAGCAGGATGTCTATTTTACATTAGCAAACTCAAGTGATGGAGTCGAGCGCGGCTGGAGACACCAGGCGGTTGGGTACTCAGCTCCCCGCTTCTCTGACGAGTGCCTCGCCATCCTTCTGGAGGAGGTGGCTGCAGGAGAGACACCCTTGTCCCCAGAGATGGGAGGAGGAGGCCATCGAACCTTACAAAAAGGGCATGGGAGGAGGCTGCAGCACTGGTTGGCAGCCATGATGTGGTGCGGCGCACATGGGTGCAGTGACAGTAGAGGTTCAATGACCTGCTGCGCTCAGGAAGGGTGGACACCGTGTTGGCATGGGTCATTGTGCAGAAGTGTTAAGGTGTGACCATCCACTCCATGAAACTCAGTGGTGGTAGTATCTGAGTGCCAACTATCAATGACGCCAGAGCTGGCTAAGGGGGGGTGAGCCCTGGCAGTTTGGGCTGAGGGCCATATGGCTCGAGGGCCACAAATAGGATGTGCCCTGTGAGGTGTTCCTCAGCTAGGGTTGACCAGTTTGCAGTGGTGCTGCAGCTAGAGAGTGGAGTAATCAATGCTTCTCTGTCCTTTCAGTAGAAGACGAGCCGTAATCAATCAGAGAAGTCACTTACAGGTGGATTCCCCCAAGCTGCTGCTGCTGACTAGGTTTGAGCAGGATACCCTTGAGTTTGGAAGCAGGCACGCTCCTCCTGCAACCAAGAACAGAGAGGTGGGGGTGCTAGACGAAGGTAAGAATGCAGTGAACAGAGGTGAGAGTTTCCGGTTGTGCAACCATCCTAATTGAGTCTTTTGATTGGTGGGAGCCTCCACACCTGGAGTCCCCATTGATCATTTGAAGATGATGGCACCCTGATGTAGATCTCCATTGTCTCAGGGTGCCTTGCATGCACAATGACAGTGTGATGACTTGAACTAATGACAAGTCCTTGTTCTCCCTTAGATTCATCAGCATGCACTCGGTCTCTGGACGCTGAAGGGACACCCCTGACACCGGGTTTCATTTGCACCTGTGTCACACCCACTCTCTGAACCAGGCACCAATGCAAATGCCAGCACCTCAGTGAACATTAGAATAGCGGTAAGTATGTTGGCGCACATTGGTGAGGGCACTTCACACTTGCTTGAGGTGCAGGCGGAGGCAGAGAGTGCCCAGGGGGTTGACAGTTGGAGGACTGCTGGAGACCAGGATGCTACTCAGTTGAAAGCAGATGATGAGTCCTCCATTAGATGGCAGATGCTGGATGTCCAGCGGGATGTCCAGGAGGATCTGGCGGTGATCCATGAGGGTCTGTATGCCATTGTCTCCATTGTGGAGGAGTCCATGTGGAGTGTGAGCACTGTGTTGACCCTTATGGCCAAGTGCACTGCCTCCTCCATTGAGTGACGACTCTCATGGAGATGCAGCTCCAGGGACAGAATCATGGGCTCCTGAGGTTGTGCTCAGACCTGCAAGCCCTCACACAGACAATGACCTCAGGTGGTCACTGCCAGTATGGGAGATGGATGAGGCACCCAGTATCCCTGTGCCCATGCATCAATGATGAGCAGGGAGTTCCAGAGTAGCCTCACCTTGGCACATGAGCTGCTTGTTGTCTCTGCGGGATCCTTTCAGGGCGCTCTGGATGACGGTTCAGCTCCTCTGCACCTCCCCGAGTACCACTGCATCTGATGAGGCTGAGATGACTGGGAGATGCCAGCCATAGCACTGGTCGCACTGGCCAGAGGACGACTGCCAAGGTCACCAAGGCCAACAAGACAGCAGACTCAGCAGGCTGTCTCCAATGCCGGCGCCAGCAAGGGGTTGGGGATGGCTTCAAGACATAGCACTCAAAAACATAAGTTAAAGGCACCATGAGCACAAGAAGGACAGTTCACAGGTGATTTTCTGTTCATTTATGTTTGATTTATATGTCTGTTGGTGTGGACATCAACACCAGTATTGGTAATGTCATTATGCATTCAATATGATAATAACATTACATTTGCTTTGGTTCTGATGGTCTGTGTATGCTTCACCTTTTTTCTTTCTGGTGCAGGGTACGCCAATATATAATGCTGGACTTGAGTGGCTGGATACTTTATTGCAAAGGCATTGAGTGGATTTTGGTGCAACTGAAAAGGTCATTTCAGACATCCTGGATGGAGGCGGCATGAGGTGGAAGCAGATCTTTGGTAACCTAGCTGAAGGAGCGTTGGATCAAGGCGTCCTTGGTATCCCTGCCTCCCTGGTCTGCCTCCACGCCATCAGCTGTGGAACACCACTGTGTTCCTCTTCTGACTCATTACTGGATTCATCATCTGTGGTCTGTGCAGCTGTGTCAAGATCCTCTTCCTCCAGTGGCTACCCCCTTGCCAGTGCCAGATTTTGAAGAGCACAGCATACAACAACTATCAGTGACATCACCTCTGGGGGGGTATTGTAATGCACCCCTGAACAGTACAGGCATCGGATGCGCATCTTAAGAAAACCTATGGTCCTCTTTACCACTGCCTTTGACTCCTATTATAACACTGCTCTGCCTCTGTTCTTGGGTGGTGGAGAGGCGTCATAAGCCACCTTTTCAATGGATTGCCCTTGTCCCCCAGCAGACATCCATCCATCCTGTCAGACTGGAGCACTGAAGACCCTCAACCCCTGGGAGTGTTTTAGGATGTATGCGTCATGGGAGCTGCCAGGGTACCTTACACAGGCTGCAGAATATGCATCCAGTGGTCACACATTGTCTGCACGTTCATGCAGGGAATCCCTTCTAGTTGACAATGGCACCTAGCTGACCCGCTGGCACCTTGATGGCCACATGTGTGCAATCGATGGCACTCTAGACGCGGGGAAACCCACCAGTCGTGGCAAAGCCTCTGGCTCGCTCAGCCTGGCTGGCCTCGCTCATACGGCAAAGAATAAAGGTCAGTACCTGCCTGAACAGAGCTTTTGTCACCAGCTTCTTGCAACTGTGGGCAACTGATTCGGAGACTCCACACAGATCCCTGGAAAGAGCCGGAGACATAGAAGTTGAGGGCCACTGTGACCTTTAGAGCCACTGGCATGGGGTGTCCGCCCACAAAGTCGGAGCTGATCTCAGGGCCAATCATCTGACAAACAGAGGTCTCCTTTGAGAGGTGAAGCCTCCTTCGGCATTGCACCTCAGACATATTGAGGTAGCTACCTCAACTGAGAAATCTCCTTCAGCGTTGACTATCCGTCCCGTTTCCTGCACTTCAGCCCTCACCTTTGCCCTTTAAGAACCATGACACAGTTACCCTTGTCCTCACTTTCAATCCTACCAGTCTCCAGATTTAACATATTATCCTCCGCCATTTCTGCCAGCATGATGCCATCACCAAGCACATCTCCATTTCCCTTTTCACCACTCTGAAGGGACCGTTCCCCGCAACACTCTCGTCCGCTGTATCATCACCACCGACAGGCACTCCCCTTCCCATCACGTTCCTGTAAGAACATCCTAAGTCTGAATAATGCCACCTGTTAATCAATTCGATCTAAAGTGTTCCAATAGTCAAAGGTTCAAACATTTCAGTCCAAAAATTATCAGCTTCTTAAAGAAGTTAAAAGAAGTGAACTATTTTTTAAAAGGAGACATATTTAACAGGAAGTTTGATGTAAGCAATATGCATTAATTCACCCTCCACAGGTTGTTACTACCTTTGGCTTCCCTCAACTGTCATTTTTCAAAGTTTGATCTTTCCTTATCTCCTTAACGATCATTGTGAAACCCATTTTCTTTCAGTCCCAACTTGCACTGAGTGACTCCGAAGTGTAAACTTTCTCTTTAAAAAAAAAGTTCAATTTGACTTCCCTCTTCCCTCTAGTTTTTATCCCAATATCATGCATCTTCTGAGTTATTGTGCAATCAATGTCTGCACATTTTTGTCCTGTTGGTGAACAATTCCACTGAACAGAGAATTGTGGCCAAGCTGGATGCTGGCCTAACTCACACAGTCCAAGCAACACTCACTTGAGCAGTAACCTTACATAATGTTTTTTAAAGAAAAACTATCAACTCGTTATAAACTGGACCTTGAATACCTCCATTGCCACTAAGCTGAGGTCATAGATCAGGTATCAAACTGGACTCTCCTGTTTTGCTGCCACAGCAGAGTACATGGACCTGCTGAAACATTGCTGAAATACATATACATATTGGCATCTGTCCGTCTTGGGAGACGATGGACTATGCCCAGGGTGTATGTCATTCTGTATTGAACATTGTGGTAGCTGCACGGGTGACTCGTGATGGCAGTCCCTTCCCCAGCTGGCTCTGTTGAATAGTGTTAGCCTGAGTTTGACTGAGGATTTTTCCTTACAGTGGGCTCTCTTTTCCACCATCTGGTCATTTCCACACCCTTCCTGACTGCTGGCCACCAGTCACTTTGGTCAGCAGTGGGAACTTCACATCCATGGGCTCCCACCCCAGCCAACGCAAAGTCTCACTTGCAGAAATCCTTATATTGCAGACAAGGGCTACCTGTTAGTCTCATGTGGATGGCAAGTTCACCATAGAGCATGGGATAATACTGAGCCAATCACCACCCAACCTTTATGACAGGTTCATTTTTGGAACGTGGGCATCACTGGCAAAGCCAGGATTCATTACTCATCCTTAGTAACCCTGAGGATATGGTAGCGAGTTACCTTCTGCAAGCAGTTTAATACAACTAAGTGCCTTGCTAGGCTATTTCAAAAGGACAATTAAGCATCAACAACACATTAGTATAGGGTTGGGGTCACAGAGGCCAGACTGGCAGGTTTCCTTCCCTGATGGACATTAATGACACCAATTAGATTTTTACAACAATTCTACATCTTCATGATCACTATTACTTAATACAAATTTTTAATTTCTAGCTGTTTATTAAAATTGAACTCAAATTCTCAAATTGCAGTGGTGGTATTTGAACTTCCATTCCCTGGATTATTAGCCAAAACCACTGGATTAATAGGCAAGTAATATAACCTCCACACCACAATACCCCTAATGTTACCGCTCATTGCAACTTTAATTATATCATACAAAACTATGTTCCGCACTGCTTATTTTGTATCTTAGGTGAAATAATTTCTATAAATGAGACTTTACGTGTAAAAAGACACAGGAGGTCGTCTGAATCTTTTGGATTGAGACATAATCATATAGGGTGGTAAGTCTAGAGGTTTTACAACAGCCTATCGGTGGAACCTATTAAATGACCAGAGTCATACCTCATCTTTCACCTGTTGAAAGTTTGCCCCAATATTGGCAATCCTGATGCAATGTTGCAAAGAATGCTGAAAAATGGTAATGGCACCTGAAGTTAGTAGAGCAGGGGTGTCCAAACTGTAGCCCCAGACTCTAGAAACTCCATTATATTGATTGTTGCTGGTCGGTCCTATTTGAACTTTGGTGAAACTTAAACAATGGAAAGAGCAGCCTCACTGGTGGACAAATCCTAAATCAGAACCCCTTGATGGTGTCAACAACTGGAGATCGATGCAATTGAATGGAACTTGGATATAAACTTTTTTTTTGAAAAATGTGGCCCTTAAAACTCTATGGCAGGTCCCAATGAAGATCAGGAAAACCAAATACCTGAACACCAGCTAGTTGAAAATAATCCCCCTCAAAAACTAACATTTAAAAATTCTGACAGTGCATGCACCATCTGCAAAGTGATTTTAAATATATTTAATTTTATATAAAACCCCCAAAAGCCGGAGCATTATGCTTGCCAAAGTGGCAGGCCCGCTTCTTAACGGCTGCAACACCAACAAGGGTGCATCCATCAAGAGATGTTCTCTCTTTTTTCAGTCCTCCAAGCTTCTTTGTGCAGGTCTGGGAAGACTGCAAAAATCCACACCACCTTTGATTAGGTAGCTGCCTAATACGTTGCTGGCTTTGACAACATATGCACTGCAACTGCGCTTGTAATTGCACCTTCGCCTTCTGTAACAAAATTGCGCTGTCTGGTGCGGGTTCTCCAGTACTCACTGGAATATGTCCCCAAATTTGTGGTTGTTTCCTACACCCCTCCACAGCCTCGCTTTCATGAGGGTGCTGCCCTTTCCACCAGTTTTGTAGGATACCTGGGAGGTGGTGGAAGTGGTTGCCTCTGGGATCCCTTCACTCCAGACAGGCTGCCCGTGACCAGCTACCCAAACTCCAATTCCCCTGAAATCTCATCCCCACATTGTTACTGCTCCACAATTCCCTACCTTTCTATCCCCCAACTATGGACCATTACAGAGTCCTCTTGGCCAAAATCCTGAAATAACTGACACCATAAAAATCCTTCCCATAACAAATTAATCCAACAACACGTCTAATAATACATACAAAACCTAACTATTCATTCATCTGCATTTCCTTACTTTGTCTTCCATGTGTCTTTGCTTGGCCTCGTGCTCTTATGCAGCGTTACCCCTGTGGCTGCAACATGGTTGGTGAAAAGCTGCTGACTTTCAGGTGGTTAGGCTGCAGATGGCCTTGCAGGATGTCTTCTAACAGCTCTGGGTCTGAGGGCTTGACTCCAAACTGCAAAACCTTGACTTGGGATGGCAGTCTGGGCTGGTTGGCTAAAATGAATGCTGTCATCCTGAGGAAGGACAGTGGGCTTGTACACCATGGAGCCAATTCCCTGGGGTAGCAGTTGAGTAATCCCAGTAATCTGCTGGAGCAAAGATTGCTGGACTGCTCTGAGAGCTTACACGCCCATGTGAGTATTATTATCTACAGCCATATTGGAGCAGTCTGAGCCTGCATGGCACCAAACTGGGCTTGCATGACAACAAACATGGATCCCATGACCTCAGTCTGAGCTTCTGCTGCAGCTATGAGACATCAGCGACCTGGTGTTGCATTGTGGTTGGGTTCACAAGTGCTGTCATGGAGTTGGCCACCACTTCCAAGCCGGAAAGGTGGGGCTCCCTGCTCTACACAAAACCCTGCAGCAAATTGGAGCCAGACTAATCCATGCTTCATGACAGTTCCTATGGTATTATGTTTTTATGTTCAATCCACTAAGCATCTGTGTGCATGCCCACCAATGTTCTCCTGTATGCCACTCGAATCAAGTCCTCGAGTTCTCTGCAGAACTTGTGTGTGACCTTGCTGTCGCATGTGCTACCCTTTCCACCCTGCTTTACTGCAGCCCCCTTATACTAGCAACTCACCATTGTTATGAAATCCATTAGTACTGTATCTCTGTGTGCTTTGTAAGTTTGTAGTCTGAGGAGATTGTAATATTTAAAGTACAGGATGCTCCGCTGCTTGTTACATTTATTCCTGTCTAGCAAAAGGGTGAGACTCTCTTGGAGTGTTTTGATAGGTCACCAGATTAGTTCAAGGGTCAATGAACAGTCAGATTGAGTCAGTCAGTCAGCAGGTGGGGACCAAGACAATAGGGACAGAAACAGGTTCCAGTTCAGTTAAAAGAAAGGAGAAGCAGGCTCCAAATTATTGGGCTGCGAGGAGCTGACTTTAAGTGGGCTCAGGGGAAGCCCTGATAGTTGAAGAGGGCTCAGAGGCCCTGAAGATCCAAGAAGGCAGCTGAAGATTGGTTACTCCGTGGGTCAAAGGTACTCCTCTTGGAGCAGTGATGTTCTGCTTGGCACAGCTAAAGATCTGAAATTGTGCTTGTAAGTTGATGCTCGAGAGTACTCAGAAACCCAGAGGAATGGAATCTCGGAAGGGGAGATTGAAACCTTGAGGCAGGCCATTGTTGAAGCTGTCCGATTTGGAGCAACTTTTGGAGAGAATTCCAAGGCAAGATCTTCAAAGGTGAAAATTGGAAACCCTTGAGAAAGAGACAAAGTTTCAGTGAGATTGGTTGACTCACAGTGTGACTAATGTCTGGGTCGGTTGTTGAGAAATCCATGAAATCTGTTTTTGGTCACATTTGGCATTTATTCTGTGGTGTGGTATTTTCGACCACAGTTAGCCTGTTAAATTTACGTGCACCTCATACTTACCCCTGAATGCTAGAGTATAAGATAGATATTGTAAATTGTTTTATCTTTATGACCTTGTAAAGTTAATTTTGTTTGTTCAAAACCTGTGGAATCTTTGTGGCTTTATTCTATCAGCAGGTGTCTTAAATCTCAAACTCTGTCTACTTTCATCAAAACGTTACAGGCCCCTAACTGGATCTCCCCACAACCTGGGGTCTGGCCAAGAACCGTAACACCATGTACTGATTCCAAATCTACACTACCCTCTAATATATACACACTGACTGTATCTGAGCCAGTGCTATGATTGTCAGATCAAGTGAATGTGCTTCTGAGGTCTTCAGTTGATTGTGCCCTTCAAGGTGAAGCTTCACTAGCTGGCCAGGCAGAAAGTCTTGGTCATTTGAAAGGGGAGAGAATTGGGGTTGGGTGGGGGTAATCACAAAAGTATCAAAGCAGACATAATTATGATCTTAAAAGAGCTGCAAGGAGCAATAGATGTCTTAGTCCAGAACTGATATTTAATTCACTGCATAACACAAGAAATGCATAACACAAACAGATACAGAAACATGAATTCTCAGCAGTAAGTCCTTATCTACAGATGTTAAGGATTCATTGATTCAATATCTCAAACTTCACGATATTTAGTCCAACTGGGGCAGCAACCAAGCTTTGGCATCTCACTCACCCGGAACTTATCAAAATTAAAGAACATCTACACTAGATGCAAAAATGATATTCAACACAAATGTACAAAGATATTACTCCGGCTATTACAATTTGAACAGAACTCTCAATATGAAAGTTCTAAGATCGATGCTGAACCAAATTCTGCTTTACAGCAAACTTGTAAATACAGGCAAGGGGAAAAGAAAATATCACCAGGTTACAGTTTCAGCTGGCTTCCTTTTTCTTTCAACACACTAGATGCAAGTTCCAAACATAAAACAGTATCCCTGTGGTGGAGCTTGCACCAACAGGCAGTACAGCATCAAATTCCAGATGGAATTTTCTTTTGTGTAATTGTAAGTGGTTTAAAATTAATGCTTATTAATAAAAATTAGAAAACAAAAAGTATTATATACCTGGACAAGTTCTTAACTGCTTTATTTCCAGGACCAATGAAGTCAAATAAATGAAGTGAAAACATTCTCTTTAATGTTTACTACTCGACAGCATCAAGACAAATCATGGACAAATCGTTGTGCATGACTGATGAACAATATACTACAGATTCTTTTATATAAAGGCTAAAATCAATCTTAAAATCAATTTTACAGAGTATTATGCACACCGATATATGAACCACCAGTGTTAGCTCTTCAGTGATATAACAATCTAGTGATAAACTACAAATTGTACTTCGGTAGAGGGGTACAACAGTCAATTTGGTTCATGCAGGATCATACTTGATTTATCCTGACTCAGGTTTCACTTCTTCAGTGGGCTGATTGACTTCAAGTAGCTCTGGAATGGAATCTTGCACAGATTCTGAAATAGGCTCTGTTGAAGTATGACCATGAACTCCAGGCTGACTATCTGTGTGTGTTGGCACACTATACTTCATGAGGATGGCTTTCAACTGTGCCAGTGTGGCATCCGTACGGATCCCCGTTGGGTCAAAATGTGTACGGCCGACTCGAAATCCAGCTTGCGTGAGATAAGGTAGAAATTTGTTTATCCTGTAGAAACAAAATAGCTTTTAAGAAAAAAATCACAGGTGTACAAGAAGTTAGAGTAGCTCATGAAATGTAGAGGCCAGAAAGCGGTGGCACTGTACAAAATGACAGAAATTACATTGAAATATCATTATTACAGCTAAAGAAAAAGGCACTTGGAATGATAAGAGTGAAGCTCACAACCCATAATTTTTGAACCTTCATAATGTGCCTTCTTCTGATCTTTTGGCCCTATAACAAGTTTAAGCGCATACAAAAATGTACAACTTAAATCACAGGGGTTGTTGTTTGTGCCCCTTTATATTGCATAAAACATTTCTGTATGTATAATGACATCAGTCTTTAAACTTCCCTCCTTGGTGATCACTTTTACTAAAATGACCTCCTACTCTAATTTGAATGAAATACATTTCAGAAAGTGAGGGGTCAGCAGGGGACAGGATTAGATATCTGGCAGTTAGAGGAAAACTCATATATATATATATTGAAAATCTCTCTCAAATACCATACAGCGGCTATTTAAAATTAAGATTTCTAACACAAACTGAATAACAAAAAAAATGTTTGTCATTTTCCATGGACGCGCAATACCACCATGCACTGAATGTGAAAAAGCACTCGTGGCAGTATTGAATAATGGAACATACTTTGCCTTTGCAAGAAATAATAAAATAATGATAGTTTAAATTCTACGTACACAGGTAGAAGAATTGGCTGGGCTATACACTAAGTAATAAGCCACCGATTCCTACCAAGCACTCTCTATATTACTGTAAACTATTCCAAGACTTTCAGGAGTGTTCCAAATTCTGTCTCTAGTTCTGACAACTTTGTTTGCCAAAGTATTTTAATCATGGACCTTTTTATTTAACCTTTCACAGCAATTTTGTTTCTTGCTTTTAGTCAAAAAAATCATAGTTCGTCTTTATTCTGATTAATTTAAATGGACCAGTCAGAAAACATTGCTAAATTTGGGCAAGTGGAAGAATCCAACATTTGTTTTGTTTGGAAACTTGGAGCTGAGCCAGCCTTCAGCAGTGGCACTGGTGTGCAAAAAGCTATTTTAGAAGTCTGCTTTTGAGTTCCAGTACAATCAGTTTGGTTTGAGTGAAATATCTTTAACTCAGTCTAGCTCTGAGAGTATGAGATTTGTTCTGTTGTCCAACATTATAAACTGGTCTAGATTACTTGCTAGGTATTAGTTCCATTCCTCTTATTAGTGTAGGGGTGCACTAAATTTAAAAGACTACTGGAAGTCAGGATGGTTCAAGGGCTACAAGCAGTTTGGTTACCTGACAGACTGAAGACCAGTTTTTCACATGCTCCGTAAGATTAACATGCTACTTGCAAAGTCACAATATATCCAGGTTCTTCAGTTATTATTCTGTTGGTGCTTAATCACACGGTGAACTTGGAGACTTCATAAAGAGCATGAGAGGGAGAGCGCAGCGAGACTTCTAAAGAGGCGTGAGAGGGAGAGAACAGCGAGACTTCATAAAGAGTGCAAGAGGGAAGAGACAACTGGTGAGCGACAGGTGAGTAAACACGTAAGGTATGTAAATGCAGCTTGGCCATGTGGAATGTGCATCCTGCAGTGTGTGGGAAGCTGCGCAAGCACAAAGTGCCCTCAATGACTACATCTGCAGGAAGTATCTTCAGCTGCAGAAACTTGAGCTCCGGGTTGCAGAACTTCAGCAGCAGCTGGAGTCACTGTGGTGCACCCGGAAGGCTGAGAATTACATGGATCGCACGTCAGGAGAGGTGGTCACATTATAGCTAAGAAGTACAAAGGCAGAGAAGGAATGGGTGACTGCAAGGCTATCTAAGGGAAACAGGCAGTTATTGCAGGAATTCCCAAAGCTACCTCGCTCTCTAACCACTTTTCCATTTTGTATACTGGTGAGCGAGATGGTTACTCAGAGGACTGTAGGAAGAGCCAAGTTGATGGCACCATGGGTGGCTCAACTGCACAGGAAGAGAGGAAGTGCTATAGTTGTAGGGGATTCCATAGTTGGAGGAGCAGACAGACATTGCTGAGGCCATTGATGTGACTCCAGGATGGTATATTGCCTTCCTGGTGCCAGGGTCAAGAATGTCACAGAGCAGCTACAGGGCATTTGTTTGAGGGAGCACGACCAACCAGAGGTCCTGGTCCACATTGGGACCAATGGCATAGGCAGGAAAAGGGACGAGGTCCTGAAAGAAGATTTTAGGGAATTAGGAAGGAAATTGAA
Organism: Carcharodon carcharias; assembly: GCF_017639515.1. Classification (NCBI taxonomy): domain Eukaryota; kingdom Metazoa; phylum Chordata; class Chondrichthyes; order Lamniformes; family Lamnidae; genus Carcharodon; species Carcharodon carcharias. Next base: position 44,387,719 of record NC_054482.1, read on the forward strand.
AAGCAGAACGTCAAGAGCAGTAATCTCAGGATTACTGCCAGTGCCATGTGCTAGTGAGCATAAGAATAGGAAGATTGAGCAGTTCAATATGTGGTTGGAGAAATGGAGTAAGAGGGAGGGCTTTAGATTTCTGAGGCATTGGGACCGGTTCTGGGACAGGTGGGACCTGTGCAAGAAGGATGGGTTACATCTTAACAGGACTGAGACTAATATTCTTGCGGGGAAGTTTGCTAGTGCTGTTGGGGGGGTGGTGGATTTAAACTAGATTGGCAGGGGGATGAGAACCTGAAGGCAGGGGGATGGGAACCTGAATGGAAATTCAGAGAGGAGAGGAGAAAAACTGGCAGTGGGAGGTAGAGAAGTATTAACTAGTAAGGAGGATATATCAGAGAGTAGTATCAAGGTAAACAGAATACTTGGGAGAGTTTGATAGAACTAGGGTAGGCTATAGTAAGTCATTAGATGGGTCAGAGCAAAGGGGAAGTTAAAAAGCCTAAATCGGAATTAATGTGCATGTATGTGAATGCACGTAGTGCGGTTAATAAGATTGGTGAATTACAGGCGCAGGTTGACAAATAAAGCTATGATATTATTGCTATAACAGAGACCTGGCTCAAAGAAAGGCAGGGCTGGACATTAAATATTCCTGGGTATAAGGCATTTAAAAGATATGGGAAAGAAAAGGGGTGGGGGGGGTGGGTGGGAGTGGCAGTATTGATTAAGGATGGTATTACAGTTCTGGAGAGAGATGATGTTTCAGAAGAGTCAAGGTTGGAATTTCTCTGGCTAGAGGTGAGAAATGAAAAAGATGCAATAACATTGACTAGTGTAGTATATGGACCATCAACTAGTTGATGGGATGTAGAGAAACAAATTTGCAAAGAAATTACAGAGAGGTGCAAGAATTATAGAACAATTATAATGGGGGACTTCAATTATCCAAATATAGACTGGGATAGGAATAGTGCAAAGGGACAAGAAGGGCGAGAGTTCCTGGAGTGTGTGCAAGATCATTTTCAGCAGCAGTGCGTTTCTGGTCCAATGAGAGGGCAGGCACCGTTGGACATGGTTCTGGGGAATGATTTGGCCCAAATGGATTAAATAACAATGGGAGAGCATTTAGTGGACAGTGACCATTGTTTCATAAGTTTTGGGTTGGCCATGGAGAAGGACAGGGAGCAATCCAGAGCAGGGATAATTAATTGGGAGGGAAGCCAACTTCGATGGGATGAGAATGCATCTGAGTCGAGTGAGTTGGAATCAAATGTTGGCGGAAAAGATGGTGGCTGAACAATGGGCTATTTTCAAAGAGATAGCATTGCAAGCAATGTCAGGGTATATTTCCTTGAAGGGGAAAGGTAGCACAAATAAACCTAGATCACCCTGGATAACGCGAGAAATAGAGGTGAAGATGAAAAGAAAGAAGTATGTGTATGACAGATGTCAGGTAGAAAATACAATGGAGAATCAGGCTGAATATAGAAGGATGAGTGGGGCAGTGAAAATGCTAATCAGAAAAGCAAGGATGAAGAATGAAAAGAGACTAGCAGCTAACATAAAAGGAAATCCCAAGGTCTTCTTGTACATAATAAAAGGGTGGTTAAAAAAATGGTAGGGTCAATTAGGGATAAAAGAAGAGACTTGCATGTGGAGGCAGAATTAGCGGAGGTATTAAACAAGTACTTTGCATCTGCCTTTACAAAGGAAGAGGATGCTACCCATGCTGAAGTGAAAGAGGAGGTAACTGGTACACTCAAGGAATTTACAATTGAGAAGGAGGAGGTATTAGAAAGCATATCATTACTTAAAATTGATAAGGTACCAGGACTGGATGAGATGCATCAAGGAATACTGAGGAAGCTGAAAGTGGAAATTTCAGAGGTAATGGTGATAATCTTCCAGTCTTCCTTAAATACAGGGATGGTACCAGAGGACTGGAGAAATATGAAATGTTACACCCTTGTTCAAGAAGGGGTGCAAGGGTAATGCCAGCAACCACAGACCAGTCAGTTTGACTTCAGTGGTAGGGAAACTTCTGGAAACTATAGTTTGGGACAAAATCAATAGTCACTTAAACAGGTGCAGAGTAATCAGGAAAGCCAGCAGGGATTCATTAAGGGAATATCATGTTTAACTAACTTTCTGGAGTTTTTTTGAGGAGGTAACATAGAAGGCTGATAAGGGCAATGCTGTTGATGTGGTGTATATGGATTTTCAAAAGGCATTTGATACAGTGCCACATAATAAGATTTGTGAGAAAAATTCTAGCTCATGGAATAAAAGGGGAAGTAGGCACTTGAATAAGAAATTGGCTGAGTTACAGGAACAGAGTAGTGATAAATGGTTGTTTTTCAGATTGGAGGAATATCTGTAATGGAGCTCCCCAGGGGTCAGTGTTGGAACTCTTGCTCTTCTTGATATATTAATGACCTAGGCTGTGCTGTGCAGGGCATGATTTCAAAATTTGAGGATGATATGAAGATTGGAAGTGTTGTCAACCGTGAAGAGGATACTCTTGAACTTCAAAAGGACAGACATAATTTTTGGATTGGGCAGACAAATGGCAGATGAAGTTCACTGCAGAGAAGTGTGAGGTGATTCATTTTGGTTTGAGGAATGTGGAGAAACAGTATAAAATATAGGGAGAAACACTAGAGGTGATGCAGGAACAAAGGGACCTTGGTGTATATGTACATAAGTCATTGAAGGTTGCAAGGCATGTTGGGAGAGCAGTTAATAAAGCACATGATATTCTTCATGAACAGTGTTGTTCCATTATAATCAACCCCATCTGAAGCCCGCATCACCTTGTGGAAAGACCGGCTTGCCAGTCTCGAACAACCCCCAGCGATGGAAATTCTACCAGATGAAAGCCTTTCCCCAGGAGCTAATTGCGACTGGGCAACCTGCAAGTGCCTTAACAGACTTAGGACTGGTGTAGGCCGTTCAAAGATGTCACTAAGCAAATGAGGATATACAACCTGCCCGACAACTTGTGAATGTGGAACTGAGCCACAGACTATGCAACAACTCCTGCAATGTCTATCGCTAGAGGAACCCTGCACTGTTGCAGATCTTGCCGAATTCAACAACAAGGTGCAAAAATGTGTGTAGTTCTGGCTGGGCCATGTATAGACTGTCCGTGGACACGATAAGAAGATGGTATTCTAGGTTTTATTAATAGAGGCACTGAGTACAAGAGTAAGGAGGTCATGTTAAACCTGTATAAGACACCAGTTAGGCCTCATCTGGAGTACTGTGTCCTGTTCTGGGTGCCATACTTGAGGAAGGATGTGAAGGCATTAAAGAGATTCACAAGAATGATTCCAGGGATAAAAAAAACTGTAGCTGTGGGGAAAGATTGGCGAAGTTGGGTCTGTTTTCTTTGGAGAAAAGGTTGACAGGAGGCTTGTTTAGAGGTATTCAAGATCCTGATGAATATGGACAGAGTAAATAGCAAGGAACTGTTCCCACTTAGAGAGTACATCAAGAACTAAAGGGCACAGATTCAAAATAATGGGCAGAAGGAGAAGTGATGTGAGGAAAAAAATTTTCATCCAGACGATGGTTGGAGTTTGGAATGAACTTCCTGAGAGGGTGGCAGAGGCAGATTCAATTGAGGTATTCAAAAGGGAATTGGATTGCTATCTGAAAAGAATGAGCAAGGTTACGGGGATAAGACAGGGGAATGAGATTAGGTAGAATGCTCTTTCAGCGAGCCAATGCTGACTCGATGGGCTGAATGGCCTCCTGCGCTGTGAAGATTCTGTGGTTTCTGAAGGTGCTTGTGTGATGGGCATGTAACTTCGTATGTTCATGTCAACTTGTTAAGGAGATTTTACATCGTCCTTCATTCTTATTTGGGGGATTTTCATGTACTCATTCAACACTAAAAGTCGTACTGTAAACCAACTACTTAAACCAAGCACAATCTGCCTCCCTTCCAATTCCATACCAGCCCTTCTTGGTTTAATAAGTAAAAATATGGCAAAAGTGTGTAGTCCTAACTATTAAATCATCAGATCAATCTCTGGAGAAATTTAAAGTGACAAGGTGACAGGCAGTTTTCAATTTTTTTTGGAAGTTGCTTGCGCCTTTGAATGGGCCGTGGCACAAAAATCTAATTAAAACGGTTCTCACTTTTAAAAATATGTTACAATAGAAATAATAAGCACGTTAGATAGAAAATAAAGGAAACTATAATAATTATAAAGGAGCATGTGGAAAAGGGAAACAGAAGGCTGAATGTTGAGATGTTATTTTTGTTTTAGATGTGTAGGGTAAATTACTGTAATAAAACTGCTTCTCACGTCGCCGCAACTTTATTGGGGGGACCCTCAAGGATTGTTTCAGGTCATTGTTTGGTAGTTGAAAGAAAATCTGGTTCCAGATGCCTTAAAATTCAAGAACTTGGGAGCAGTCAAAGGTTTAAACTAGCAAATCAGCTTATTTTCGTAAAACTTGGGTTCAGCACATGTTGGATGAAACAAAAAATACTGGAACGGGTTAGTCGCAGCATTAAATGTTCTACCCACATGGAGTTTGAACCTCAAAGAATGAATCCACTCAATATTCTAAAATGACTAACTTTCATTGTGGTGGACTGTTGGCTGATGTCATGATTGCATCCCACCCCATTACATCAGGTCCTGATCTCCTCCCCATTGTTATGAGGAAGTGACTTGTGGAGACCACGTGCTGTTCCAGGGGGAAAATGTTTGAAAACAGACATGAGTCATTGCTAGGGTGTGCTTACAAGCACTCCAACAGCACATTTCAAAGCAGCATTGACAGGATCTTGGGAGCAAGTTCAATACTTTCACTCAGCCATGGATAATATTCAGCACATGGAAACCCAAATGGGAAAGGTGCTGTCTTAAGCAGATGGCTCTTTCACCAAGCATTTCAGTTGCTTTGGAGAAAAGTCAATTCACTGCAAATTTATTTCTCATGGATAAAGAACGTGTTGATTTCCTCTTCCTTGTCATCTGTAGAAATGGCCCCCAGTTGTGAAACATTATGCATAGTACTTAACTGTAAGTTACTTCACAAACATATGAACAATGCTGAATAGGAGAAGACCTACTGGTTCATCCAGCCTGTGCCACACAATTGTGATGGCTTGTGTATCACAACGTACACACAATTCATCTCACCTGGAACCATATGAGCTCCTGAAAGATGTGAAAAAAGATAAAACCCAGGCCAATTTAGGAGGAAAAAAAAGTCTGTGCAATTCCTCTCTGACCCACTTAGTTGATCAAAACTAGACAGGGGATCACTCTGGTCCTAAATTCTATCTTATGTACAAGGTGATCTCTGTCCCAGCCAGAAACAGGTCCAGCTCTTGCTTGAAGGAATTCAGTGAACCAGTGTTCACCACATGAGCTGATAGTCTGTTCCAGAGCCCACTGTTCTCTGGGAAAGGAGCTACCTCCTAGCATCTAACCTAAATCTGGCCTCAACTTAAAATCATGACTCCTGGTCTTCCAAAACTATTTAATTGAAACAAACTATGTGAACATAACTTTATTCCCTTCATCCCTACAAGCCTCGATCAAACCACCCAAGTCTATGCTTCTTTAAAATGTAGAGTCCCAGGCTCTTTTAGCCTATCTTGACAACCTCAATTGAAGGCGATGTCCATGTGTGGCAAACCATTAAGTACCCTGGATAATTGAGAATGCTGGAATTCTGAATTAAAATCGGAAATTGCTATGAATACACTGATGGTTGACTAGCATGTTAAATAGGCAAGTTAAGGTTTTAGCTGGGAGTCTTCAACAGAACTCATGGCAGGTTGGGTGGGGGGGGGGGAAACGGGACGTCACATTTCATAACGTGAACCTAATTTTCCTGTTCAAAGTCTGACTGATTTGTCGTGCATTTTCAGTATTTTCTGTTCCTATCACTGGAAAACCTATTGTGTTAAGTACTTTATAATCATGTAACCAGACAAAAGCAGAGGACAGGCACACAAACAAATACTCTCAAGATAAGAAAAAACAAAAACAGAATTACCTGGAAAAACTCAGCAGGTCTGGTAGCATCGGCGGAGAAGAAAAGAGTCAACACTTCAAGTCCTCATGACCCTTCCACAGAACGGTCATGAGGACTTGAAGCGTCGACTCTTTTCTTCTCCGCCGATGCTGCCAGACCTGAGTTTTTCCAGGTAATTCTGTTTTTGTTTTGGATTTCCAGCATCCGCAGTTTTTTGTTTTTAACTCTCAAGATAAGATCTGTTTTGAGATTTGCTCTGTTGTCTTCATAGTTCAGATTTCTTAGCTAATTATGACAATTGTTTTTGATTAATTATATCAGATATTAAAAAAAACCATGGTACCCACAAAATACTTCTCAATCTCTTTCTTCTTATAAAATACCCAGAATGAAAATACTCTTGCAACTGGGCATTGCCATTTTTGTAGGAGACCAATGGCTGACATAACAAGTCATTGCATCTCAAAAGTAATTCACTGTGTGAAATGCATTGAGACAGGATAAAGTGCTAAATAGATGCAACTTTTTTCAGGTAACAAAGTTGTCAGTTAATATTTTCCTTTAACTTGAATTTACCTAAAATATGCACCAGGGAGTTTTGAATTTATTAAACATGCAAATGTTAAATTCATGTTAAGCTAAGATAACAAAGGGTTTGATGTTAATGGTAATTTGCATTGAGCATAGAAGTTATATTTCAAACTGCTTCACAGAGGCGTAAAGGGAAAAACAGTACTGGGCCAAAGGAGAGAATAAGAAGGGGCTTGGTCTAACAAGTGAATGTTAAGGAGGGTTTTGTAGGAGAAGTGCAAGGTAGGCAGGCAGAGCAATTTAGGAAGAGAATTCCAGAATGAGAACTAGATAGCTGAGGGCAGAGCCATAAGATGGTGAGGTGATAGGTGGTATGCACAAGAGGCCAGAAACAGAGGAATGACAATTTTGAGCATGGGGATTGGCTAAAGATTAAGTGGGTTGAGGCTATTGAGGAAAATAAAAGGATGTGAATTTTAAGTTCTGGTGTTGGGTGAATGAAATCCAAAGCAGATCAGTGAGGACAGGTGTGATCGGCGAATGGGTCATGGTGCAGGACACAACATGGAGAGTAGTATTGGATAAGCTGAAGTGTACGAAGCTGGAGGGTGGGAAGTTGCCCAGTACAGTGTTAGAATAATTGAGGTTGGAGGTGACAAAGGCATGGCTGAGGGTTTCGGAGGCAGATGGGCTAAGATAGGGGAGAGGGGAGCAATGGGGATGTAAGTAGAGAGAGAGGATATATGATTAGAAACTCAGCTTGTGGTCAGTCAAGACGCCATGACTGCAAACAGTCTGGTTCAGGCCACGATAGTGGCCAAGGAGGAGGATGGATTCAGGGGCAAAGGTACATAGTTTGCAGCTGGGGCTTTTTTGTTTTTGTTCTTTCATGGGATGTGAGCGCTGCTGGCAAGGCCAGCATTTATTGCCCATCCCTAACAGCCCTTGAGAAGGTGGTGGCGAGCTGCCTTCTTGAACTGTTGCAGTCCATGTGGTGTGTGTACAGTGGTGTTAGGGAGGGAGATCCTGGGTTTTAACCTAGTTACAGTGGAGCAATGGCGATTTAGTTCCAAATCAGGATGGTGGTATTTCCAGGAGTATTGCTGCCCTTGCCGTTTTAGGTGGTAGAACTTGAGAGTTGGAAGGTGCTGCTGAAGACAAGTTGCTGCAGTGCATCTTGTATATGGTACACACTACTGCATGGTGCACTGGTGGTGGAGGAGGGAGTGAATGTTTAAGGTGGTGGATGGGGTGCCAGTCAAGTGGAATGCTTTGTCTTAGATGGATTTGAGCTTTGAGTATTGGAGCCACGATCACCCAAGTAAGTGGAGAATGTTCTGTCACACTCCTGATTTGTGTCTAGTAGAGGGCTTTGAGGTGATAGGTGGTGAGTTACTCACTGCAGAATTACCAGCCTCTGACCCACTCTTGTAGCCACAGTATTTATATGACTGATCCAGCTAGGTTTCTGAGCAATGGTAACGTCCAGGATGTTGATGGCAAGGGATTCATTGCCATTGAGTGTCAAGGAGAGATGGTTAGATTCTCTCTTATTGGAGATGGTCATTGCCTGGTAGTAGCATGACGTGAATATTACTTGTCATTTATCACCCAAGCCTGACTGTTGCCCTGGTCTTGTTGCATATGGACACGGATTGCTTCAATATCTAAGGAGACACGAACGATACTGATTACTATGCAATCAGCAAACATCCCCCACTTCTGATCTTTTCATGGAGTTGAGAACATTGAGGAAGCTGCTGAAGATGCGTCAACCTAGGACATTACCCTAAGGAACAGCTGCAGCGACATCCTGGGGCTGAGGTGATTAGCCTCCAACAACCACAACCATCTTCCTTTGTGTTAGATATTGTGTCAACCAATGATGTCAGGTTTAGTCCCTTGAGTTTCTCCAGTACTTTTTCTCTTCTGATATTAATTACCTTAATTTCCTCACCATTATCAGCCCCTAGATTATCCTCTATTTCTGATATGTAAATTGTGTCTTCTAATGTTATACACCAGAAATTGAAGGTAACCCAAGAGTGAGGTATGTCTGGTGCTGCTCCTGGCGTGCTCTTCTGCATTCCTCATTGAACCAGGATTGAATCTCTGGCTTGATAAGAGGGTAGAGTAAGGATATGTTGGACAGTGAGGTTACAGATTGTAGTTGAATACAATTCTGCAGCTGCCATCAGCCCACAGTGACTTGTGGAAGACCAATTTTGAGCTGCTAGATCTGTTCTGAATCTATTCCATTTAGCATCGTGGTAGTATCACATTGCCATTGTCGTTAGATGTCCCTCAATCGAGGATGACATATATTCAGGGAGCCAGGGTGCAGAATTTGCTTCCTTTTCTTTCCTTCTCTGCTGCCACTCTACCAAATCATTAAGGCATTTGGATTTGAGGCATGATGCAGCTTGATGGACGAGTTCTTGCTATTTTAAACGATTGGTAGCAAGCTCCTCACAGTCATTAATGGCAATGCTGTTGTGCTTTAAGGAGAGCTTCAGAGTGTCTTCATAGCATTTGCTTTGTCATACCCTAAAACTCTGGTCTTCTGAGCATTGAGAAAGCAGGACCTGTGAGGAGGTGCTTTTTGGCCATCCAGTTCACTGTAGTTGATTTTGCATGAGTTTTTCCTGAACACTTGCGGAGCTGGATTCATGAAGGACACTAGCATTTGTTCGACAGTCATCCCATTAAATTTGGAGAATGTGGTGGAGGCATTACTGGTGGCATTTCTCTCGCTGATATACAGTCCAGGTTGCATTGCAGTATAGAGGTGTCGTGATGACAATGCTTTGTACACAAGGACTTTTATTGACTTGTAGAGGTCTTCATCGTCAAACATTCTCTGCCGTAGTTTGCAGAAAGCTGAACAGGTGCAACTGATCTGGTGTTAGGTCTCCTTGTCAATGCTGGCCTTTTGAGAGGGGTGTCTGCCAAGGTATGGGAAGTGCTCAACATATTCCAAATCTCTCCTTCCACATATATGGGAGGTGGAATATTTGGCTGACCAGTTCTGTGTTGATATGAGTTTTGTTTTGGCAACATTCAAGGGCATTCTTATGTGCAGAATTGAAGAGATTGAGAGTGACTTGCAAATCCGGTGCAGAGTGGACATTAATACTGCAGTCACCTGCAAATGTAGATTATGTATGTCTGATGGTCAGTTTAGTTTTGACACAGAAGCGAATAAGGTTAAAATTTTTCACCTAGGTGCTATCTAAAACTCACGCCAGAGGGCAGTTGGTCTTTGATGAGTAGCCACCGTCAGGTAGATTGTGAACAGTGTGGGGCTATCACACATCTTTGCTTGACTCCGGTCTTGATTTTGAAGGGGACTGTTTCAAATCTCCCACTCAAGACAGTTGCAATCATATCATCACAAATCAGCTGCAGGATTGTGAAGAAGTTTCTTGGACATTCAAATCTCTGTGGCACAAACCACAGAGCCTTGCAATTTACTGAGTGAAATGCCTTGGTCAGTTCAATAAATGCAATGATCAGTTCCTGGTGTTGTTCTCGATATTTTTCTTGGATTTGTCTGCAACAAAGGCCATGTTGGATGTTCCTCTGGAAGGTCTAAAGCCACAATGTCTCAAGGAGGATTTCCACAGCTACAGTTGAGGGGGAGGGGTGGTGGGATGGGGAATAGGAGTGTACATTTTCCTCCCAAATCTGTAGGATGAATGTATGGAGTCTTGGTGTAAACATAAGTTCACCAGCTTTGAAGACCTCAGCTGGCAGTGCCACACAACACAATGGCTAGTGTCTCAGTATGAAGACAGGACTTCACTCCCACAAGGACTGTGTGATGGTCTCTCCTACCAGCACCATCATGGACAGATGCATCTCTGATAGATAGATTAATGAGGATTAGGTCAAGTAGGTTTTTCCATCCTGTTGGTTCCCTCACCACCTACTGCAGACCCAGTCTCACAGCTACGTCCTTTAGGACTCGGCCCGATTGGTCAGCCGTGGTGCTAAAGAGCTATCCTTGGTGATGGGTACTGAAGGACCCCACAGTACACTCTGTGCCTTTGCTACCCACGTCCAAATGGTTTTCAATATGGAGGAGTTGCGGGATATCGCGGCAGGGCGGGGGTAGGTGATAATCAGCAAAAGGTTTCCCTGTCCACATTTGGCCTGATGTCATGAGACTTCATAGAGCCCAGGGTGAATGTTGAGGACTCCCAGAGCAATTCCCTTCCAATTGTATACCATTGTGCCGCCACCTTGAGTGGATCTGTCCTGTCATTGGGACAGGACATATCCAGGGATAGTGATGGAGGTCGCTGGGACATTGCCTGTAAGATATGATTCTGAGAGTGTGACTATGTCAGGCTGTTACTTGACCAGTCTGTGGGACAACTCTCCCAATTTTGTCACAAGCTCCTGGATGTTAGTAAGGAGGACTTTTCAGGGTCGACTCGGCAGGGGTCCTGTTGTCATTTCATGTATAGTTCAAAACCAGGTAGACTGACTGGTTTTATTCCTTTTCAACTTTATTGTGGCAGTTCAGTACAACTGAGTGGTTCACTAGGTCAATTCAGAGTGTAGATAAGGGTCAACTATGTTGCTGTGGGTCTGGAGTCAATTGTAAGCCAGAAAAGGTAAAGGATGGCAGATTTCCTTTCCTGAAGGACAACCGCTTGGTTTTCCTAAAATTTAGGTGGAGGAAATTATGGCTCATCTAAGACTGCATGTTTAGCACACAACCCATGGAGGGGTTGAGATGAGTAATAGAGAGTAGAGCTGGATGCCATAGTTGTACCTGTGGAAGCTAAATTTATGTCGAAAGGTAGGTGTTGCCAAGCAGCTGTATCAGGAAGGTCAAAGGACCAGGGATAGATCCTTTTTGGGGGCGGTTTCAGAAAAGATGAGGCAGAGGTGAGATAAGTCAGGTGATAAACACATTGATGAGACTGGAACCAAGCAAGAACAATATGGAGCTGAATAAAGAAGTGGCTTGGAGAAGGATGGTATAGTTGAACTGTGTCAATGACTGTAGAGAGACCATGGAGGGATAATGCACCATAGTCACTGTGACAGAATGAATAATTCACAATTTGGTTAGGATTATTCTGATCCTATGGGAGAAGCAGAAATATGATTGGCTTCAGAGTTGCGTGAGTGGTGGGCTCAGATCTGTTTAAGCACTAGTTTTAAAATTGTTACTAAGAAACAGTGGTGACAGAAGTATCTTTTAAATAAAAAAAACTATTTGCAGATGTACTGAAGTGCTGTACTTAAAAATACTTTCTTTTCTCCTTTTTTTAAAAAAAGAACCCATTGATCAGTTAAAAAGGCAATCTGCTATATTAAGGAAGCAGTCATGGCAGCAACTGATCGACATAGAAGTCATTTCATATAAGAACTTAGATTTAAAGTGGATGCATGTTGAATACTGAAGGGGGCATGTACTTAGCTCTTAAATTATGCATAAATATAGATTTCAGCTGGAAACCAAATAAAAATGAATATCCTTGATGTCAATGTTTCTTACAAATACTTTTTTACAAATACTCATAATTTCTGATTACTTAATAGGTCTAGGAAACAGTCATATAAGTAGGTTTCAAGAAGTTCCTCATTAAAGAAAGAGCAGCATTAACTTCTGAACTGTGGCCAATCCTACACGTTCAGTAAAGCTGGTTAGCAGAACTTGCCAGCAGCTGAGAGCCAAACTGATTGGTGAAACCTTAGAATGGAAGAGTTTACAAATGGACAGAAAGAGAAAAGAACCTGCAATGCCTTACTTTGGGATGTTCATTCCTCGAATACTATGCCTATGGATGCTGTAGTAGAAGGGAGGATGCTCCACAGGAATATCTCCTTTCTGACGTTTTGCTGCATTCCCAGACACATCATTACCCTTCCGTTTGTCTGGCAAAGTGGAAATTGGGAATATTCATTGGTTACAAATATAGCTAGTAGGACATTGCTATATACAGCACAGATTCAAACCACTCTCATTACTCATACAGTGCACAGAGCAAATTAATTGGACAAGCTATTAACTTTTAGAATTATTGGTCAGAACTTTTCATCCTGCGCCTGACCTGAACAGGAGTGAAATAATAAGCGATCACGTCGGGTGAGCATCCCAACATCATCGCGCACTCTTGATCTTTCGGTCGCCAGGCGTGCATGAGAGGCAGCAGCGCGCCCACTAACAATTAAGAAGCCTATTAAGGCCCTTAATCAATTAATTAAATTGAATTTTTTGCTACCCATCCAACTATTTGGTTGGTAGGCAGGTGAATAGGCCAGGTGGCCTTTGCATTTTTAACGAAACCTCATCCACGGGCACATTTCGAACAGGTTTCGAACAGTGACTAAAAAGCCAATAAAAATTTTAAAACTCATATTTCACATGTCCCTGTTCATGTGACAGAGTCACATGTGGGGACGTTTTCCTTATTTTTAAAATCTTTATTTGTCATGTTAAAATCTTCAGCTCCTTGAGGCAGCTCTGTGCCGTAAGGGAGCTTTCACTGAGCACACCCCTATGCATGTGCACACTTCAGTGCTCGTGCTCCTCCCGCCCCACCCCAGCAGCGCTGAGGTTATCAGCGTGCGCTTCACACTGGCTGGCCGTTAATTGGCCAGCCAGCGTGAAGTTACGGTCAGGGCCCACGTCTTCCTGATCAAAATAATAAATTGAATCGATTCAAGTCAAATGATTAGCCTGAAATATGTTGACTTAATTGTGATTGCTACTCTGTAAAATCATAGGTTATCCATTGGATGCTTTACAATTATGCTCGTTTTGGTATCCTAACATGCTACAGCACTTCGTTTATCTCATTCTAATAGTAATAATAGCTTAGCCTTTACCTCATGTTTATGAAATAGTATTAGACAGAATTTAAACCAGAGAAATAGGTCATTTGGGCCAAGTGGCCTATGCCGGTGTTTATGCTGTATACGAGCCTCCTCCTGCCTAATTTCATTTTACCCTATCAGCATATTTTCCATTCCTTTCTCCCTCATGTACTTATCTAGCTTCCCTTTAAATACATTTATTCAACTCATTTTAACTCCTATTACATTCGAACCACTTTCTGGGTAAAGAAGTTTCTCCTGAATTCCTTATTAGATTTATTAGCGACTATCTTATATTTATGGTTTTCTCCACAAGTGGAAGAATGTTCGCTACATCTACTTTACTGACTCCCCCCTCATAATTTTAATCCTTAACCTTCTCATTTCTGGAGAAAAGAGCCCCATCCTGTTCGGTCTATAAGAACTGCAGAGAGTTGTTTAGTGATGTTCAAATGCCATAACTCATACTGCACACAATTGATTCTGACACCCATCACCTCAGGCAAATTATATTAATGCTGATTTTATAAGACGCCAAGACCATTAAGGTCCTGTTGGTTCCAAATGTACACACCTAACAGCTGGTTACAACAAAAAATTGAATTTCCCAGAGCATTTATTAAGTCTCAGCAATAAATTGCATTTGTCTAGTACCTTTATTGTACTAAAACATTCAAAAGTATTTTAGTGTTAGCAAATGCAATTTGATCCCAAGCTACAATAGGACATATTAGGAAAGGTGACCAAAAGCTTGGACAAAGGGGTAGGTTTTAAGGCGATCTTTAAAGATGGAGAGGGGTAGAGAGGGAATTACAGGGATTAGGGCCTGGGCAACTGAAGAAATAGCCACCAATGGTGGGGATGTGCAAAAGGCCAGAATTGGAGGAACATAGCTAACTTGGAGGGTTGTGGAGCTACAGGACATTAGAGATAGGGAGGGGGGCAAGGCCATGGAGGGATTTGAAACAGGATGAGAAGCTTAGGTTGATAGGTGAATGGGACTTGGTGAGAGTTAGGATTCGGGCAGAGCTTTGGATGAGCTCAAGTTTACTGTCAGAATTCAGTGATTGCACTAGCCATAGACATCAGGAGCTGATACAGCTATCATGGATCTTGGCACAATATAAAAGCAACTGAAAGTTAGTTACAAGTTGGTCACAACTGTGAGAACTGCAACCCTGAAATTAGTGGTTTATTTAATCATTAGATGAATGAAGGGGAAGGAAGATATTTGGTCAAATCTTGGATCATTAATCCAGAAGGAAAACTCCACAACACCCCAATTACGCTAGAGGCTGTTGAATGTTTTTTGGTCTTTACTACCCTTCCTCAAAGCGCTAATTATGCTGAAGAAATTTTTCCTGACATCAGGCAAAAATTTGCTACTCTTTAGTTTCAGCCAATACCCCATTATCTCACTGTTTTGATCTTTAAAGAAATACTCAACAGTTTTCATTTTCCACACTGAATAGCAGCTTCGCAGTGATAAGGTAAACAGTGTCCTCTGAAGGCTAAGGCGCCCCAGTTTCTTTAACTTTCTTTAGTTAAGTTCTCTGATGCTGAGGATCAATATCACAGTTCTTTGAATTGCATCCGGGACTTCAATGTTTCACTTGGGTCTTTATTGGGCAACATTTAAAGTGCACACTAAAAACAGTACTGTACAATGTTGGCAGAATTTCCTCTGACTTGTACAACAAATGACTGGCAAAACCAGAGAGAGCAGAGGGTGGTTGTGAATGAGGCCACTTCAACATGGCAACCAGTCACTAGACGGTAACAGCAAACAATCAGGAAGAGGCAAACTGCATACAAAGGCATCTGAATAGGCTGCGAAGATGGATTGATGAATGACAAATGGAATTTAATGCAGAAAATGAAAAGTAATGATAGCTGAACAGTGGGAAAAAGTAAATCAGTGGGATTATGAACCAGAGCAAAATACTGGAGAAGTCAGAAATTTGAAATAAAAACACAAAGTGCAGGTCAGGGCAGCATCTGTGAAAACATAAACTGAATGGCACCAAGCTGCAGGGTACAACACAGGAGAGAATATGGGGGATTGTGAATGGTTTATTGAAACCCAATAGTCTGGAGTGCAGCAGCAGCAAGGACAGTGAACTAGATCATGAGTGTAGATCTCAAAATATAGTGGACAATGTTAACCCCCTCCAGGATAGGTGGGGTTTAAAATTTCTAAAATGAGAACTCTGACTTTGGTTTTAGCAGAGGTGGTTTGGAGGTCCAGCGATTTACCTGCAGCCTGGAGGTTAGCCACTAATTTAAATATTTAGATGAGGCTGTGCTTCATACTTAACGCGTTTCTGGCCTCAGGAAAGCCAGTAGCTGAATGAAATCGAGACTAGAACCCCAAAAAATTTAAAATCAGGACCTGTCAGTAAATCCAACAGGATTTCCAGGAAACATATACTTCCGGTTTCTCAATTTCTAACTTCCTTCCCTCAACACCGAAACCAAGAAATGTAAAGTAGTCTGTACATTGCGCTGGTACAATCACATCTCGATTACTGGGCCCAATTCTGATAACCATGATATAACAAGGAAATCTAAAATGAACAGAATGTTGGAAATAGTCAGCAAGTCTGGCAGCAATATTTTGCTCTTCTATAAACATACAAACATAATAATTAGGTGTAGGATTAGGCCAATCGTTCCCTCAAGCCTGCTCCGCCATTTGTTAAGATCATGACTGATCTGACTGTGGCTCTACTTTCCTTGTTTACCCCCATATCCTTTGATCCCTTGTCAGTCAAGAAGCTAATACGAACATATAAATTAGGAATGCGAATATACGAATATTCAAACATTGGAGGCCTTGTAGAAAGTGAACCCTAATATGATCTTCAAGATTGTCACAATCTATAGAACTCAGGGCAGGGCTCAAAGTTTAAAAGAGAGAAGGTGCACTGATGGTTTAAATTTAACCACATTACATAGAGGATGATAGAATATCTGGAAGGGCAGCCCAGATAGTGCAATGATTTCAAGGGAGAACTGAATAGATATTGAGGAAACGGACAATAGAGCTTTTGGGACAAGCAAGAGGAGAATCTTTCCACTCCTGTGCTTTTTTAAAAAAAAATATTCCTATTACGTCCACAATTTTTAATTGCTCTTTGCAGAGATAAATTTAATTTCATTATTCACTGATGGAGAGTCACGTGCACCTCCTGGTTGCATTTACAACTGAAAGTTATTTGGCATTATTTATGGCGGAAAAGTCATTATCCACACTCCTGTTATCTGCTATCTTGACCATCTGTCAGAATCTGTACAGGATACAACCTTGGATGAATTGTGGTTTGTCATCTTGTTGAAGAAAGTTATGTAATATATTTCTGCTACCTCTATATGTTCTCACTCCATATCCTGCTTGATTGGAACTCCATTCAACACTTTAAATGTTCATTCCCTCCACCACTGATGCACAGTGTGTACCACATGCAAGATGCACTGCAGCAACTCACCAATCCTTCTTCGACAGTACCTTCCAAACCTGCAACCTCTACCACCTAGAAGGACAAGGGGAGCAGCGCATGGGAACACCACCACTTGAAAGTTCCTCGCCTAGCCACACACTATCCTAACTTGGAATCATAATGTTGTTCCTTCACTGTCCTGTCGAAAGCCTGGAATTCCCTTCCTAACGGCATGGTAGTCATACCAAAACCAGATGGACTGCAGCTGTTCAAAAAGGAGGCTCACCAACACCTTCTCAAGTGCAATTATGGATGGGCAACAAATGCTGACCTTGCCAGCAATATTCACACCCCATAAAAGAATAAGAAAAACACTCCTGTACTTAGAATATTGCTATGTCTTAGACACAAGAACAAAGTTTGAAAGCTGTCAATCATCTCCCAATTTCCATTATCTTCTCATGCCTCCTTAATTGTAGGTAATGGAGATTCAACCTTGTATTACATTATCATTGAATTTCATTCAATTAAATGAATGCTTACCATGACCAGAGTACATTGCAGTGGTTGTATCTTCAACTCCAGATTTATGAGAGGCTAAGGTTTTGATAACAACCCCGCTTTCCTCTGGAGAAAAAAACAGCAACATTGAAATAACCATTTGTAGTTACATTGACAATTGATTTATTTTTTGCTGACCATTTCCCCTACGATACAAACTCCATCAGGCAACAGGGTGGTACAGCTCAACTTGTCAGTCAGTGCCATAATCTAACTATGCTGCTACATCCAAATAAAAATGGCTTGCATTTATACAGCGTCTTCCAAGACCTCAGGATGTCCCAAAGTGATTTATTGCCTTTGAAGTGCTTCTGAAGAGTAATCACTGTTATAATGTAGGAATCATGCCTGCCAATTTGTCCAAAGCCTCAAGGGAAACTTGGCCATGCTAGCACAACAGGTTTGCAATTTGTATTTCTTATGAGAAGATTTGTGCTCTGAATTCAGAAGTAATGAATCCACTAACACCTTTAGAGATTTTTAAAATTAAATTAAAACATTTATTACCAAAAGAAAATAATTCAAGCACATACATAAGATTACAGTTACTTAATATTCTAACAAATCCCCAAATCTCCAATTAACCTGAATCCCAACTACACACCCCCTTTAAGGCATCAGTCCAAAATAGATTTTAAATTTAAATAGGCAATCCAGCAAAGTTGCAACAGCACCCACTCGACAATGGAATTCCAAAGGCTTTGAACACAACTTTAGTTACTGGACACAGCAGACTTCTTCAAAAAATGGCTAGAGGCTTTTCCCCAAGGCTGTTTCACATGGTGTACCTTGCAAAATTTTACACAGCCACCCCCACATAGCCTTCCATGCTTGTTTATATACACTTCTCTCTCTTTTCCCATAAAAATCTTTCATGTCATCATTATGGTCAGCACTTCTGGGAAAAATAAACATTATTACCTTGCCCAATTTATCTTGTTAGTTGTAAACATCCTACCATCTCTTTGAAAATCAAACAACTCCTCGCTTACCTTAAAATGCAAATTTAATTCACACCTTAACTATTGACCCTTATACTCTAGCTCACTTATTAGTATTTCAAGTATCCTTTTTACACCTAACCCTTTTGATAATTTCCACCTTGCAGTCTGTCAATGAAATCTGTCACAGGCAGAACCATCCACACTCACACCCATATTCTGAAAAATGTTAGTTTTGCGGCAAATGTTTTTTAGTAATGGTGATTGAGGGCTATATATTGGCCAGGACACTGGGGATAACTCCCCTGTTCTTCTTCGCATTAGTGCCTTGGGATCTTTTGCAATCACCTGAGACAGCAGATAGGGCCTTGGTTTAGTGGCTCATCCAAAAGACAGCACACCTCCGACAGTGCAATACTCCCTCAGTACTGCACCAGAGTGTCAGCCTAGTCTCTGGAGTGGGACTTGAACCCACAATCTTCTAACTCAGAGGTGAGAGTGCCATCAATTGCACTACACTGACACAATCCAGCAACAGGGCAAGTATCACCCCCTGCTCAAGTATTAGGGGTGATAGCTAGCAGTGGCAGCTTCTTTTTTTTACCCAGTGGGAGTCACATAATCTTACAGCATTGAGTTGTGGAGAGGCTTGCTTAAGATTTACTCTCATCTGTAGAGGGACATATGCTTATCATCAGGCACTGGAATGTGGGGAAAATTAGTTAATACCTTATTAATATTAACTGCAATCAACATACCTGCTTGGAGAGAGAGAGATATTATTTCCAAACAAAACACCAGAAAATATTTCATTAAGAAAGCATCTTTTTAAATGTATTATAAAACATTTTAAATTTTAACTCGACATCTTCAAAAGTAATTAAGAATTCAATTATCACCAGACTAGATTTCTAGGTAAAGTAAAATGTAATGAACATCAATTGAGGCACTCTGCCTTACTGAATGCACATTTCTCAGTAGGGTGCTCTATATATGTATAAATGATAGAATTTGCACTGAATAGTGCTTTTCATATCCTCAGGCAGTCCCAAAGCACTTTACAGTCAATGAATTACTTTCGAGGTATATTCATTGTTATTGCACAGGTAAAAAAATAACTAATCTATTCTGATAAGGGAGAAATGTGAGCAGTACTCAACTTTTGTTCTTCAGATAGCACCATCAAATATTTGACATCCACATGAACAAGTCAACCGGCCTCAGTTTAATGTTTCTTCTGAAAAAAAGCACCTCCAACAATGCAGCACTCTTTTAGTAAGGCACTGAAGAATCGGGTTAAATTATGTATTCAAGTCCTGCAGTTGGGTGTGGACCTTCAGTCTGACTCAAGAGGCAAGAGTGCTGCCATTGAGCCAAGCTGGCACTACAATTTTTTCAGTTATGTTGTTCTAGTGATGGTTTTGCTAAAGTTGAGGTGAGGACATGCATTTTCCCAAGAGAGAAGGGAGCAAGCATTACATGGAGGTGTAATCCCAAATGGACACAGAGGAATGCACAAGCAAAATCAAATAGGGGGAGAAAATATGCCATTAAGTACAATATTCAAAAAGCTTGTCACTATCCAATGGGCTGCTTATACAACATGGGTATGTCGCAGGAGGGTAGGAAGTTGGCAGCTACATCAGAAGCAATTCTATGCTCGAAAGCAATTCTTGAAAAGGAGAAGTTATAATTATAGAAAATAATGGATACAATATATGAGTCACTAATCTTGCTGCATGGCTCAAATGACGGTGAATCTCATAGTCCAATACTCTGATAGGACTATAGTCCTTTTATCACATATATATTGTCAAGTTGCTAGCAATTGTTTGAGTCAATTTTGAGAGCCTTTTCTGCTGACAGTGCTAAAGATAACCAGTATGTTTGATGGTTGTTGATGTTTGCAAAGCAATTGTGATGATCAGCAAGCTCAGCACAAAAGAGCCTTGGCCCTTTGCCTAGACATACCAATCAAGATAAAAAAGTCAGTTGCCGAGAAATAATATGGCAAACTATATTCCTTCCATCCATTCAATATTTCCCCATCCACTCCTCAAGCATGTTGGGGCATGATCCACAAGTACCAGCCTTCTCAGGTAATTGGCTAAATGATAATTCTTCAGATGGCCTTTGACATGCAAGGGTTGTGAGGCAATAGCATCATGGGGTCACTGCAATAGGACCTGATCTTCTTGTTAACTAATGCTCATACAGATGCTCTTTCTAATCAGGAGTGGCAACTCTGGTTGAATTTTCTCCATTGTAACCAGGGACAATGAGGCCAGGTATGGGTCCATAAATGGTGTCAAGGTCGAAACAACCCAACTTAACACAAAGCAACCTTCTGGATCAGCGTGGCTTAATTACTCATTGTTTTCACTAACTGAACACCAATTTACAACTTCAATTGGTGGTGACTGCAATTCTTCCACCTAAGGGCTTCTAAACTGCTTTATACATCCACTTTCAAAATCATTATTAAAACTGTATCACTGGATAAACTGACCTTGACTGCTGTGGCTCACTGGTCCAAATATTGAATAGTGCTTCAGGGTTGTGCATTCAGATTCACAGATCAGGTTCTTTAGCAAAGGCTGGATGTCTTCAATTCCATGCTGAACTGCTTCAAACAACATTCTTCGCAAGAAGCCCGTGTTAAACAATGACCCTGCCCTTGAAAATGAATAGGAACCAAGAAACAAAAAGAAAATTATGTCAAGGGGCAAGATTCTCTGTGCTTTGTTTATGAATGCAGTGTAATTTTAGCCTACTGCAACCAACTTCTAACCAACAAAGGTGCAGACACTACCAACAAGAATTACACCTACTATATGCTGTAAGAACTAATATTGAAGAACTGGTGAATTGCATAAGAACGTGCTTACTTGTGTCTTTTTCCACAGATGCTGTCTGACCTGAGTATTTCCTGCATGTTCTGTTTTTATTTCAGGTTTCCAGCATCAACAGTATTTTGCTTTTGCTACAGAATATTTGATTATTTGCCCCATTTATCACTTATTCCACCCCACTTAGCCACCCTGAGTCATAGAACATTTAGTCAGCTTCAATAAAGTGTGACACTTACGATATCGAGAACTTCGTAAAAATCCTGGTCAATAATCAATGTATATCTAAAATTGTTTTCTGTTTATTTTTCACAAAACAATCGTTTTAAGCAAGATTTTTCTTATTCTCTTCTGTTATCTCAGGGCCACGCAGAAATGGCAGGTAAAAGAAAGATGAGCAACTATTGTCAGGTTATCCCAATGGTGCTTAGTGAGAGAAGCTCAGAGACACTCCTCCTGAAGGTGCATTCTCCCAGTGACTTGGGCAAGTTAAGGGACTTGGCAGTGTAGGGGAATTCAGCTGGTGTATTATTATATCTGCAAGGATCCAACGATGGGCTAGGGTAAACACAGGAAAAATATATGGAGATTCTGTATTAGAGTATAATTAACTTTGCTTTAGATGGAAGTCTACTCAGTTTCTTGATGTTACATCTGTATATTTTATAAACTAAATGACAGCTTCTGCTGAAATGTCATCAATCAGAAATGTTACTTGTGTCTTTTTCCACAGATGCTGTCTGACCTGAGTATTTCCTGCATGTTCTGTTTTTATTTCAGGTTTCCAGCATCAACAGTATTTTGCTTTTGCTACAGAATGTTTGATTATTTGCCCCATTTATCACTTCTTCCATCCCCACCACCACCAAAATAAACTAAGGATTTCAGTTAAAGGGCTTGGACTGACTCTAGTGTAAGGCAAATTATGGTGTCTATTTTCCCCTAAAGAGAATAATGATTTGCAGTAACATTGGGTACTCCATCAGCCAGTATGCAGCTGTTGCCTTCACCGTAAATCCCGTATTGCATTGTTAGACTCAACAAAAAAAAAACTGGATTGGCATACATGAGAGTGCACAGTGTTCACATGCTGTGCTACCTGCCTTGTTGTAAAAAGGAATTCATGATAGAGACTCCAATGCTGTCACGCACAAAGGAAAACACTAAGTGCAGATGACAGACACAAGATTTATTATTCAATTATCATTGCTCAATCAGAAGTGCTGTATGTAATTTTAATCTAATATCAAAAAATTAAAAAATTACATTCATAGTGGAATTTTTTTTTGCATACTTAGCAACCAGAATATGATACACAAATAATTGCCAGCCATCACAAGACAGCGCAAGAGAGCGGCAGAGAGATCAGAACCAGCGTGAGTGCGGGGAAGCTTCAAAAAGTGACGAGAGCACAAAGGTGAGAGCTGATTGGCGAGTACTGGATAAGCGTTTTTATCCAGTTTAAAATGGATTAAACTAAGGAAAGGTAAGAGTTCTAGTTTTTATTTAAAGTACATAAATTAAACTTCTTTTTAAACTGAATTTAACTTAAAAGGGTTTTCTTTTCAACTACAGGCATGGCAGGGCAGCTCAGTCCTGTGTTATGTACTGCCTGCAACATGTGGGGAGTCCTAGATGCTCCTTGTACTCTGACCAACTATGTGTGCAGAAAATGCCATCAGCTGCAGCTACTTGAGCTCCCGGTTTTGGAGCTTGAGCGGCAGCTGGAGACACTGAGGTGCATCCGCGATGCTGAGAGCTTCGTGGATAGCACATATTAGATGTGGTCACCACACAGCTTACCGAATTGCAGACAGAGGGGATTGGTGACCAGCAGTCAGAAGAAAGGTGTCAGGCAGGTAGTCAGGAAATCCCCAGGGTGCATCACGCTTGAGAGCCGTTTTTCTGTGTTGGAAAACTGTGAGAGTGAAGGTTCCTCTGGGGTGTGCAGCCATGATCATGCACGGTTGGGGGGGGGGGCGGGGGGGGTGGAAGAGGAGAAGAGCATTAGTGGTAGGAGACTTGATAGTAAGGGAAACAAGTAGGTGTTTCTGGGGCCGTACACGTGACTCCAGGATGGTACATTGCATCTCTGGTGCCAGGGTCAAGGATGTCACTGAACAGCTGCAGGGCATTCTAAAGGGGGAGGGTAAACAGACAGAGGTCGTGATACATATTGGTACCAATGACATAGGTAGAAAGAGGGATGAGGTCACACATGCAGAATTTAGGGAGCTAGGAAGCAGATTAGAAAACAGGACCTCAAGGGTAGTAATCTCTGGATTAATTCCAGTGCCACGCGCTAGTGAGTATAGAAATAGGAAGTTAATCCAGATGAGTGCGTGGCTGGAGAGCTGGTGCAGGAGGGAGGGCTTTAGATTTCCGGGACATTGGGACTGTTTCTGGGGGCGATGGGACCTGTACAGGCGGACGAGTTGCACCTGAACCGGAATGGGGCCAACATCCTTGCAGGAAGGATTGTTAGTGCTGTTGGGGAGGGTTTAAAATAATTTGGCAGGGAGGTGGGGTCCTGGGAGCAGATTCAGCAGGGGGAGCACAGCCAAAATTAGAAGAGACAGCAAGTGATTCTGGAAGGCTTAGAAATTATAGGCTAGTTAAGGCACAAGGGAATTTGGCAAGGTTGGATAGCATTTATTTTAGTACAAAAGGAGTCTGACGAATAAGGCAAATGAGTTGAGGGCACAAATTAACACATGGATGTATGATGTCATTGCTGTCACAGAGACATGGTTGAGAGGGGGCAGGATTGGCAGCTCAATATTCCAAGATTTAGGATCTTAAGGCGAGACAGGGAAGGAGGTAAAAAGAGGAGGTATCGCAATATTAATCAAGGAATCAATTACAGCAGTAAGGAGGGATGACATCTTAGAAGGCTCCTCAAATGAAGCCATATGGTTAGAACTGAAAACAAAAAAGGAGCAATCACATTGCTGGGAGTGTACTATAAGCCCCCAAACAATCATAGAGAGATAGAAGAGCAGAAATGTAGGCAAATTTCAGAGAAGTATAAAAATAATAGGATAGTAATAGTGGGGGATTTCAACTTCCCCAACATTAACCGGGATAGTCATAATGTGAGAGGTTTAGAGGGAGCGGAATTCTTAAAATGCATCCAGGAGAGCTTTTTAAGCCAGTACATAGAAGGTCCTACAAGAGAGGGGGCGGTCCTGGACAATTTGAGGGAATGAATCTGGGCAAGTGGTAGAGGTATCAGTGAAGGAGCATTTTGCAGATAGTGATCATAACTCCTGTTAGATTCAAGGTTGTTATGGAAAAGGACAAGGATGGACCAGAAATCAGGATTCAAAATTGGGGGAAGGCCAATTTTAATAAGATCAGATATGATTTGGCCAGAATGCACTGGGAACAGCTACTTTTAGGTAAGTCTGCATCAGAACAACGGGACTCATTCAAGAAGGAAATAGGGAGAGTACAGGGCCAACATATTCCAGTGAAGACACAGGGTGGGACCAACAAATCCAGGGAACCCTGGATGTCAAGGGATATACAGAATTGGATAAAGAGAAAAAGGAGACTTATGGCAGATACCAAGGGCTCAAAACAGTGGAAGCCCTAGAGGAGTATAGAATGTGTAGGGGAGGAACGTAAAGAGGAAATTAGGAGAGCAAAAGGGAGCATGAAAAAACATTGGCAGGTTGAAATAAAGGAAAGTCCAAAGTTATTTTACAAGTGCATTAAGAGTAAGAGGATAACTAGGGAAAGAGTAGGGCCCATTAAGGACTATAGTAGTAATTTGTGTGTGGAGCCGGAAGACATAGGTAGGGTTCTAAATGAATACTTTATGTCAGTGTTCACAAGTGAGAGGGACGACGTAGGTATGGAAATCAGGCAGAAGGACTGTGATATAATTAAAGAAATTAGCATAGAAAGGGAGGAGGTTCTAAGTGGTCTGGCAGGCTTAAAAATAGATAAATCTCCAGGCCCGGATGAAATGTATCCCAGGCTGTTGAGTGAGGCAAGGGAGGAGATAGCAGGGGCGCTGGCAATAATTTTCAATACCTCTCTGGCCACAGGAGAGGTGCCAGAGGACTGCAGGACAGCCAATGTGGTACTGTTATTCAAGAAGGGAGGATGGGATAAACTAGGGAACTGTAGGCCAATCAGTCTAACTGCTGCGGTGGGGAAAATATTGGAAGCAATTCTGAGGGACAGAATTAATCTAAACTTGGAGAGGCAGGGATTAATCAAGGACAGTCAGCATGATTTTGTTAAGGGGAGGACATGTCTGACCAAGTTGATTGAATTTTTCGAAGAGATGACCAGGTATGTAGATGAGGGCAATGCATTTGATGTGGTATACTTGGACTTCAGCAAGGCTTTAGATAAGTTCCCGCATGGGAGACTGATAACGAAGGTGAGAGCCCATGGGATCCAGGGCAATTTGGCAAATTGGATTCAGAATTGGCTGAGTGGCAGGAAGCAGAGGGTGATGATCGAGGGGTATTTTTGTGACTGGATGCCTGTGTCCAGTGGGGTTCCAGAGTGATCGGTGTTGGGTCCCTTCCTGTTTGTGGTATATATAAACAATTTAGACTTGAGCGTAGGAGGGTTGATCAGTAAGTTCGTGGATGACATGAAAATTGATGGGATGGTAAGTAGTGAGGAGGAATAGCCTTAGATTACAGGAGGATATAGACGGGCTGGTCAGATGGGCTGATCAATGGCAAATGGAATTTAATCCGGATAAGTGTGAGGTGATGCACTTGGGAAGGACAAATAAAGCATGGGAATACACGATGAATGGTAGGACCCTGGGAAGTCTGAGGATCAGAGGGACCTTGGTGTGCATGTCCACTGGTCCTTAAGGTAATGGGACAGGTAGATAAGGTGATGCAGAAGGCATATAGGATACTTGCCTTTATTAGCCAAGGCATAGAATATAAGAGCAGGGGGGTTATGTTGGAACTATATAAAACACTGGTTTGGCCACAGCTAGAGTATTGCGTACAGTTCTGGAATCCGCATAATAGGAAGGATGTGATTGCAGGAGAGAAAGTGCAGAGGAGATTTACCAGGATGTTGCCTGTTATTAGGAGTTTTAGTTATTAGGAGAGATTGGATAGACTGGGGTTATTTTCCTTGGAGCAGAGGAGATTGAGGGGGGACATGATTGAGGTGTATAAAATTATGAGAGGCATAGATAGGGTAGACAGGAAGGAACTTTTCCCCTTGGTGGAGGGATCAATACCCACGGTGCATAGATTTAAGGGAAGGTACAGGAGGTTTAGTGGGGATGTGAGGGAGAATTTTTTCACCCAGAGGGTGGTGGGAATCTGGAACTCTGCCTGAAAGGGTGGTAGAGGCAGAAACTCTCATAACATTTAAGAAGTATTTGGATGTGCACTTGTGCCATGGCATACAAGGCTATGGGCCTAGTGTTGGAAAATGAGATTAGAATAGTTAGGTACTTGTTTGACTGGTGTAGACTCAATGGGCTGAAGGTGCCTTCTGCTGTGCTGTAGACCTCTTTGATTCCATGATTAAAAAAATTTGTCAAGAGTTACGAGCTTTCAAGAGGCAGGTTTTTATTTGCAGTTTAGATGCAGTCCAATAGCAACAGTGAATTAATGCTTTATAATTTTTACAACTCAATGGAAAATTTTCTCTGCTTGCCACTTGCAGTTAAACCTAAACATGTATACAAAGAACACACACTGCACTACAAATAACAAACAGAGGGAATTGTCTTTATACTAGCCTGCAACAATCTATGAATATAGAACTGCCTTCAGATAGACGGCTAGAATTTGCACATTCACCTAGTTCTGGTGGTGTTGAATCTGTTCCACAGAACAAAGGGTACACTGAACACAATGGGATCTGGATCAGATTATACCCTGGCTTCCACTGGACTTGTTTCGACTCAATAAAATATTAATCAGACTAAAAAGGATGACAAGTACATAAATTGAGGCAGTGCCAAGTATTAAATCTGTTGCTGGTGTGGGAATATTCCTAATGAGCCACAAAGTCAAAATAGAAAACATATTGAATGAAAAGTAGCAGTTTAAAAGCAGATGTGTGAATAGGGTAATTGGGAATTGAACCAAACACTAGAGGAAAATACCAAGGTATCACAATCAATGCTTCCCTCCAACTGTGTGGGTGCATGGCCGTGCAGGGGACAAATAGGCCACGCCCGAAAAGGACCCCTTTAAGATATGCACACATGGGGCAGGACTTTTCTTATGGCAGGAGGGCTGGGTGGGGGAGGGCGCGGAGCCGATCGTCCCCTGCGATCGGCTCCGCACCGCCATTTTACATGGGCGGGCCAACTAAGGCCTGCCCAACGTTATACAGGACCGATAGTGCTCAGTGCTACTTTTGCAGGTGGGGGGAGGAAGGAGAGGTGGGGCTAGAGCTCTTTTGCGCATGCGCACGAAAGAGTGCAGCAATCTCCTTGAGGCCTTAGGGATATTGAATGGATATTAAAATAATTAAAGAAATGTTTTAAAAATTTATTTAAACATGTCCCCTCATGTGACTGTGTCACGAGTGGGGACATGTTTTTATATTTATGAAAATCTACTTATTTAATAAAAGCTTCAGGAAACCTCATCCCTCTCGTGGATGAGGTTTCCTGAAAAATGCGAAGGTCGCTTGGGCTTTTTGCCTGCCCGCCAACCTTAAGGTTGGACGGGTAGTGTTCGCAAGTGGCTCAATTAATTTCTTAATGATCTTAATAGGCTGTTTACATTTCGACAGGCATGCAGCCAACTCCGGTGTGTGGCCGCCGAACAAAATATTGTGATGGCGCGCGATCACGTCAGGACGAACGCCTGACGTCATCATGCGTCATTTTATGCGTTGGCGTCTCGGGTCCGCCCCTGCACACCGACCGGAAAATACTGCCCATGGAGCCGCATAGCAATCTTAAAGGCACCACACAGTGCAACAAACAGGCCACGAAGGGTAAAGGAAAATTAAAGGAAACATTGGCCACAATACTGTCCATTGCAGCAGTGCTTGTTCTTTAATTGGTGATCTATATCGAGGCAAATGATGCACAAAACATTAGTACCGAAGCTTTTCTTTGCAATTGGAATTAAATAGGTTCCCCAAGTCCTGTTTGGGAATCATAACAGGGCAGAGCTAACAATTTTAAACCTGCATACAGCCAATATCTTGGCATGCTCTCCCACATGGTGATTACATCAAAAAGTTAAATGGTGCCACCTGCATAAAAACATGTGCTGCTGAATGGACCAATCACCTTCACCAATTGGGAATGCAGTACTTGCTTTCCAGTAAGAACATGTTTGTAGTCTGTAGCAGTTCATGTAAAATAAATTTGTGCGCAATTTCCAAAATGGCATACACCTTTTGCATCCCTCTTGTTTTGATCAACTGCTTCTTATTCATCTTTTTGATTCCCTTCATGTGTTTCTTATAGCATACCAATGAAAGTAAGTTGAGATCCTCAAACTACTCCAATGATTAAGCAACCACTAGCATCTGCATTGCTCTTGTCTATTATATATTAAGCTATAGAACTCCTCGTGGTTTACGTAGGTGGCTTTTCAGAGTAAAATACTGAATTATACTATGCTTTGGGGAAAGTTTTGAAAGGCTTTTGAAGGCAAGCTGAAATGTAGCAAGGGAAACACTTAGGGAAAAGAGTTTTAGTGTGTTGGTCTTGCAACAGCTGAAGGCTGTCACCAAAGTTCGAGCAGGCCAGGTTCAGAAGACCAGAGTGTTTATGTTGGGAGAGCTTGTAGAAGTATGACAGGGGATGGCAGGTAAGGATAGGTACACAAAGCTGAGGAGGTAAATGGACTGGAGTGCAGAGGTGACAGGTGAACTTCAAGTTTAGGTTCTCAGATAGGGTCCAGGCGATTCCAGTGCTTTCCTGTATTTTGTTTTTATTCACTTGCCTAATTTTTCTGTTTCTTTGCATTAATATTTCTGTAGTGGCATCACTGTTTTTCTTTGTATGGCCAATACTGTCATTTGGAGTTAGAAGTTTGAAAATTGCTGGCTTAAACAGCCATTACAGTAAAAGTAATTAACTGATTACAACTGCTATGCAACTTGCACTCTGAATGTTCAGTTCACAGGGTTTGAGCTATAGTTCTACATGACGTAAAATAAAACAATCTACTGCAATAAAAAGACTTTTACTTATGCAATTCACAACTTTCAGGGCATTCCAATGTGTTTTACAACCAATGAAGTACATCTGAAGTGAAGTCACTGTTGTAATGTTGTAATACACTAACATGAGCCTAAGACTTTGCAAGCCTGGAGTTCTTTCATAATGATCATGAGATTACAAGCAAAGAGATCTGCTGCCCACCCCCTACCATCAGCATTACTGGATCATTTCTGAACAATCAAATCTTTGTTTCTACACACTTAGGAAATTAATCTTTTACAATTGCCATTTTATTGTATCTTCCCCAAGAATAGTTTGATTCTAAATTTTAGAAATGGGCAAAATAATGCAATGAGTTCAAATCAGGGGTAAGTAGCCTTGGAGCCATAGGATAACGCGTGGCTCCTAACCACTGGCAAAGGAGTTATCAAAACCGAGGCAACTCAGTTTTACTTGTACTCATATTTCTGATTTGCCTGTTTGTCTTGTCCATTTTTTTAGGGTAATGGAAAGAGCTGTTGCTAGTGTTGTTGTCTCATTGATAAATTTTAAATCAGAACACCAAGATCTGTTAATATCAGCAACTTGAGATAAATACAACATTGATTTAAACTTTAAATGTGGTCTTAAGACTGTTTGATACGGACCTATGCAACTTAATTAGGACAACCCTGGTTTAAACATGGGCTTTTCACCTCTCAAGCTTATACTTGAGTATTGTGCAGACAGATGGTTGTATCTGTTTTCCACAGAACCTATTAAGAATCTTGTGTGAAAAGAGTGTGGATAATTTTTGACCAGCTCCCAGTACCTGAATCAAAGCCCAAATGATTTTTGCAGCTCTTCCATATTTGGCTGCCTTCACACAACTGCCACAAGAAATGGAAATTGTGCTCTCCAGCTTATGAGACTGAAATTCTTTGAGGGACTGCAAAAGAGAACTATATCTGTGGTCAAATTGAGCTGGGAATGGTGGACAAACTCACTGCACAGAAATATGATAAGTATCCATTTCTCAGCACTGTTGATAGGAGGACAAAAATAATTTGGAATATTATGCCAAGTCCTTAATTACAAGAAGCAAACCTACCACAATGGTCCAAGTTCCACTGCGGTCTTTCCTGGCATACTTCCATGACAGTCACAGGGCAGCTGACGGTATGCACTCTCTGAAAGAACAACACTAAATCAGTTTGAAAACAGATCAATGGTTTGTTACTAGACAAAAAGCATTGTTGTAAATCAATTTTCAGAGTGATTACCCAGTTTATATTATATAGCTTTGACTCAAAATGTATATGGTCATAAGACCATATCCAGTAAATATTTTGATACATCAGAAATCCATGGAGAGCAATGTTTATTGTATTTGGTTCTGTTTATCTGTAGTTGCTGCTTGTGAAATCTTTACTGATTTTTTTTTAATGACATCAAGCTCCAATAACTACTTCTGACATAATAATGTAAATTCTTCAGTTTTAATCACAACTGTAATTCAGATATACTTATCCTTCAGTTAAAATCCACCATGGGACCAGTGGACTAAATTCAAATGCTGTAGCATGAGTTTTCAGTCATTGATGAGTATCTCCTATTTACAAAGCTCACTAATGGCATGTACAGACAGAACCAGCTCTTTACAACGCTAAGTGGATCATTAAAAAGTACTGAGAACATGAATGATTAATGCTGCAGCTGCTGACCACCATGTCAACAAACACACACTATGTGACTACACCTTTCCATCACTTAAGTGGAAAAAAAATTCATGAAGTAAACAAGGAAGAAAATGAAATATGAAACATAAGCTAGTTGTGTGGCCTTTTATTGATGCAGTCTTACCTTCTAGCATGTGGCACTTTTTGTAGAAGATCCGCTCTTCACACCACTGACAATGGATCAGGCGACGTATTTTCTTCAAGCTTTCGTCTGCTTGGGTTGGTCCTCGAAGCACCCGCACCACCACCAGAACAAAGTGCTCCAGAGCTACAGTAAACAGAACCTCAATACCCTTGTTACAGCGTGCAGCAGCCCTGTAGGAAAACACCATATACAGCATAAGAATATACCTGAAGTGCCTCAGGGAGATTTCTGCGCTCTTTCACGCACATGTGACTCAGGCAACCCCCACCCGGTCTGCACAGGGAGCGCCAATTGGGTCCGCACCCGCCCATGCCCACTCCGTGGAAAATTCTGCCCATAGTTCCAAATCAAGAGGAATGGTAGAGATAAAATAGACTTTAAAACACTTCTCCATTTCCTAACCCAGGTAGAACAAAATAGATCAGTGGTAAAAGAATGGGAAATATCCTTCAGTTACAACATAACTGGCATTGTATTGCAAACTCCATCATTACTACTACGCCTTTAATTAATTTTAGTGCCATAAAACCACATTGCACTTTCACCTGCTGAACAAGGAGGGTTACATGAGAATTAAAAAGACTGATATTCTTATATCTAAAATTCCACGTATTTTTTGCTATTAGCTTACAGGAATTTTTCACACATTTGAATGGTATGGGGATGCTTTTAAATCATCTTATTTCACGTAAATTCTAAATTGAAGGCTTTTAACCGTAACTTTGGAGAAAATGCTATATTTTGTTTTTGTTGCTGTTTACTAAATCAACAAGTACCAAGGCAGAATCAAGGGAGCACAATGAAACATATAAAGAATCAACCTGAAAGTCAACAGGATCTACAAATATTCAGTTTATGTTTATAATAAAGTCGATTAGATTTACATTGGTAACACTGATGACCAAAATAGAATTTCAAATCTAGTTTAACTGAGCATGACCCATGAATTGGGACATTCAATATGAAACTATTCACTACTGTTAATTTTGAAAATTACATTACTTATTAAACTAGAATGATAAGAAGCTGGGATTGATCTCTTTAGAGCAGAGAAGGTTAAGAGGAGACTTAATAGACCCTTTCAAAATGATGGGTTTTGATAGAGTAATTAAGAGAAAATTATTCCACTGATAGATCAGAACACAGATTTAAGGCAATTGGCAAAAGAACCAGACATGAGATGAAAATAATATTTTTAATGCAATAAGTTAGATAATTATATAAAGATTTGAAGAGGAGGAAATTGCAGGGTTATAAGGAAAGAGCAGGGGAATTTTTCAAAGAGCCAGCACAAGTATGATGGGCTTCTTGATGCAAGAGTCTACAAATTTAATTGTGCTTTACATTCAATATCATGCAGTCTTAGAATGTGCTGTTGCATTACCAATAGCAACTGATTTCAGTCCAGTATATGCCAACTATAAGGAATTGCTCTGATGAAGGTTCATGTCTAAATGCTAATTGGTCTTTGTTTTCACAACTTTACTGACAAATTGTGCATTTTCAGAATGCTCTACTTTTAATATGTTGACAGATAATGTAACAGCCATAAATGAGTTGTTTAATCCTTTCAGCCACACCAAGGATAAAATTTTCATCCCTGGGACCAGATGCAAATAAAAGTGATATTTTTTCTACTCCAGTTGCAGACACCAATGGGCTCGATGACCTTGATTGTGTATACTTGGTTTGCTCAGATTAATCACAATTCAGTGCATCTTATATTTTCTTGGAAAAAGAAAGTTGCCAAGTGGAAAAAATGCTAAGAACAACTCAATGTGTTTTCAAACAACAACGTGTTTCCAAATATGACAAATTTCTCTCAGATATCAGGCCTAAAACAAAAAAGAAAATACTCTCCTCTAAAATTAATATTTATATTATTGATCTCAACTAAGAGTAATTGTACGCTTCAGTACTGTAGAACTTCAACTGTCATGCCTCCAAGTTCTGGATACATCAGATTATGAGGCACCATTTTGCTACATTGTAAGGTATCGCAAAAATGAGAAGCAAATAGCATGAAAGATAAATAAGAGTACAAATAGTGGTTGCAAGAAAACTGAAACGGAGATATAGGAACATGCATCCTAGCTGGAAAACAAGACTGCTTTAGATGGAATGAATGGGACTGTATCACTGGGATAGCTCCCGTCCTGTGCGACAATGAGAGTATAAATAACTGAATCTTTCAATAAATTAAACATTCTTTTCTGACATATTCTGAAAATGGAGAATAGGATCATTGCTGATACAAATTATAGTGCTTGACTCAATACAGTCACCCAAACATCCCCACTTCAATGCTACCCTTGGTTAGGATGCTTGTTAATAATTACACATTTCACACAGACAGGCTGAGGTCATCTTCAAGTCAGGGATGTCTATTGGAATTGAAGATGGATAGAAAACATGTTTCGATGTGAAAGGTCTTCTCTTAACAGGTATCTAGCATAGAAAAGTTTGGGCAAATGTAGACGCTTGTTTTAAAATTATTCCTAAACTAAGCAACTTATTTAGCTACTTGGGAGGCTTTTTGTAATATCTTGTACAAAAACAGACAAAGTTGTCAACCAATATCAGGAGTACCTTGCCAGAGAAGCAATGATCATTCTGGCTGCAACTTCTTTATAGTACTCTGTCCGGACAATGTTACAACCATAGTGGCGCATGGTGACATTTAAGGCTTTGCAGTACAATGTGCTGATGTCCGTGGATGTCACAGAAACAATCCCAAGGTTCCTCACATTTCTGAAAGCAGCATCAAAGTAGTTTATTGCCGTTCCAAATGGGTCTAAGTGTCTGTCTCAAGGTAAAAAAAAACAGGACATAAGCAATCAGTGTATAAGTTACCATAGTTCAACGTCATCTTTATTATTTGAACTGCAATAATTTTTTCCCCCCAAAAAGCTTTATATAGAAAATACCTCCTGCTGTCTCACCCCACTAGATTCCACCTCATAGATTGGAGGCAGGTCAGCTTAGACTGCTGTGGGGGCTTCTTCCCAAAAACATGCATTTTTATAGCAATAAATAGCCCAAGGTGCTTCAAACGTAGGAGTGGTCTAAAAACTTCATTCTTGACGAGATTTTTAAATTAAGTATAAGAGTAGTAAGGTAGTAAGGTTTAGTAAATGTGTTCCAGAGGTTAGAGTCAAAGTGATTGAAAATGCAAAATTGGAATTTGGAATTGGAAAACAACCGCAGAAACCAGGCCTGTGAGAGCGTACTGGCCCCAACAGTTCCTTCTTTCCCTTCTGTTGCCCAATTGAGTTCAAAATGGAATACTCATTTTCATAGCAAAGAACTGCTGAAACACACTCTCTGAAAGCAGTGAGCTAAAGTTACAGTAGAAGCTGGGTTTTGAACTCAAAACCTTCCTAAAATGCAACAATTTGTTTCCTTTAAATGCACTGAGGGTAATTTTAACTTTCAACGATGGTAAAGTGCACAGTATTGCATCAGTCACCCATGATACACTGTCGAATTTAGTTCCATTGACTTCAATGCTGTATAATGAGTGACAAATCCAATAAGGTCAATATTACATCATCATCAAAAGTTCAAATTGAGCCCCCTTCTGTGGTACAGGTCGGTGCAACCACAGATTTCTTAAGCACTGGAAACTAAACACTACAAACTAGAAATGTATACAATCCACAAAACTTAAGTTAATTCTATTAGAAGCAAGTCACAAAAATACAACTGAATATATTAACTAACTTTATAATCCGTAAGTTTGTTTGGTACCTCATCACCTGACCATACACAGAAGTCATTTTAATTAATATCCACTATGCTGAACAAGGTGAAGTAGAATATACTTTTAATAACTATGAACAGATACAGAACAGGCAACATCTGCCAGCCATATCAATATTTTGCCTTCAACTATAGCTACCCTGTATCAACTGTCAACAGTGATTTTCCACTGCATTTGCCAAATCACATGGCTTTGGAAGTCACTCCAAAAATTACTAGGGTTTGTCAGAATATTTGAATTTTTTTATTCATTCATGGGATGTGGGCTTTGTTGGCTAGGCCAGCATTTATTGCTCATCCCTAATTACCCTTGAGAAGGTGGTGATGAACTGCCCTCTTGAATCGCTGCAGTCCGGTTGGGTAGGTACACCCACAGGACTGTTAGGTAGTGAGTTTTAGTGAGTTAGGATTTTGACCTAGCGACAGTGAAGGAATGTTGATATATTTCCAGGTCAGGGTGGTGAGTGGCTTGAATGGGAACTTGCAGGTGGCTGTGTTCCCATGTGTCTGCTTGCCCTTGTCCTTCTAGAAGGTAGCAGTTGTGGGTTTGAAATATGCCAAGGAGGCTTGGTGAGTTCCTGCAGTGCATCTTGTAGATGGTACACACTGCTGCCACTGTGTGTCGGTGGTGGAGGGAGCAAATGTTTGTCGACGGGGTGCCAGACAAGTGGGTTGGTTTGCCCTGGATGGTGTCATGCTTCTTGAGTGTTGCTGGAGCTGCACAAGTGGGGAGTGTTCCTTCACACTCCTGACTTGTGCCTTGCAGATGGTGGACAGGCTTTGGGGAGTCAGGTGGTGAGTTGCTCATCACAGGATTCCTAGCTACTCTTGTAGCCACAGTATTTATATTGCTAGTCCAGTTTAGTTTCTGGTCAATGGTAAACCCCAAGGATGTTGAGCAGTGGGGGTTCCAGCGATGGTAATGCCATTGAATATCAAGGGGCAAAGGTTAGATTCTTTCTTATTGGAGATGGTTATTACCTAGCACTTGTGGGATGCAAACGTTACTTGCCACTTGTCAGCCCAAACCTGGATATTGTCCAGGTCTTGCTGAATTTGGACATCGAGTGCTTCAGTATCTGAGTCATCGCAAATGGTGCTGAACATTGTGCATCATCAGCGAACATCCTCATTTCTGGCCTTATGATGGAAGGAAGGTCATTGATGAGCAGCTGAAGATGATTGGGCCTAGGACACTACTCTGAGGAACTCATATGATGATTTTTATTTGCTGCGATTGTTAAGTTTAGCACACATAAGAGCAATAGTCATTTCTAAGACTGTTATGCTGTCCTGTTATTAAATATAAAAACTAAATCCTAGACAAGTGTTAATTAAAAATACCTCTTCACAAAGGATACTAAGTTTCCAACCCTGAATAGACTTTAGGAAAAGGCAGTCAGGAGACTCAGCTTCCTACAAGGAACTGGAAAAAGTCATGAAACAAGCCAGGTTGTTCAAGGTAAGCTTGGGGCAGTTTTCCCCATTGATAATACACATAAGACCCCCATAAGTATGGCAAAATTTTACTCCTCTTTATTTGAGAATTGGATCTTGCTCTTCAGTTAATGTACTGATTTACGTGTCGGATATTATAAACTCAGTACAACCCTGTTTGGGATTAGCACCATGTACATTCATATTCATTTTTTAAAAACTAAATTGAACTTGCTGTTAACAAACATTCCACTTCATTTGCCATTGGTTTTGCTCTAAAGTGATTGCTACTAAAATCTCCGTGAGTCACTTATGTCCCATGGAGAGGTGTAAACCCGTGGAGATTTGTCGAGGACTATGCAGAGAAACAACAGGTCTTCGACTTGTCTTTTACTTTTAATTCTGCTGTTTTTTCCTCCAACTTCTTTAGGTCCCTTCCACAGCCACAGTAACTCATGTTTCTAGAAATGCTGCCCTCAAGCTGCCTATTAGGAGTTGCACGTGGATCCTCCAACAGCAAATTGA
Source organism: Carcharodon carcharias (assembly GCF_017639515.1). Lineage (NCBI taxonomy): Eukaryota > Metazoa > Chordata > Chondrichthyes > Lamniformes > Lamnidae > Carcharodon > Carcharodon carcharias. The sequence continues at coordinate 44,424,602 of NC_054482.1, forward strand.
GTTAGTCCCTGAATTTCATGCCATGTTCCCCCGGAACCAGCTCTGTGGGAAACTGTATGTGGAAACTTTCAGCCTTTTCTGGCATGACAAATTACAGTCTTGGTATTCTACGACACCATGTTATCCTGTAAAATTCAATTGTATTTCTTAAAAATAGAGAAACATTCATCCGACAAGCACAGTTTACTGAATTACACTTTTTAAATGTAAAGGCTGGGTTTAAAGTTTACTCCTGGATATATGAGGAGAAAAAGTATTTATTAAATTCCTCTGTAAATTTTGATATGACAACCTGTTTCACTCACATGAAGTCAAAAGCTCTCAAGTGCATGAGTACATTGGCATCCATTTGAGTGACTTCAATAGTCCCCAAAGTATCCTCTGTTTCTTCAATATCATCTTCATCCTCCTCCTCATCTTTTCTACCTGTCAGCACCTTCATCCGGTTTAGGTGACAATTTTCTCGTATGATCTTCACAGAGCCCTCGTTTATGTCATTTATGGTGACTTTTACTGCATCTCCAAGGTGCTTGGCCCACTGCAATCCCATGATTCCTTAAAACAGAATAATCCAGTTTGGTTTCAAAGTAACAGGGTTTCAGGAAGAGCCAAATGACAACTTTATTAGAGCACTCTGATTAAAAGATGGTGAGGGGAGTCTAGGCCAGAAGTTGTCTACAACTGTGGTCAGTAACATACTTTCATTTCTTTTGTAGCGTGCAACTGATTTGCTTAAGAGTCTAAGCCCTATCAAGTTTTTGCACAGTTACACAGGTGTGGTAACTTAAGGAGACCAATTGTGCATCCAGGTTGTAACACGGCTGCAGAGCTTAGAGGGAATACAGGTGGTCAGTAACACTCTCCGATCAGCTGACAGTATAAGAAAGCAAGTAATATGAAGAAAAACAAATTGGCTATTCATCGCAGTTGCTGTTCGTGGGATCTTACTGTGTGCAAATTATCTAACACGTTTAACAAAACAGTAACTAAGCTTCAAAATAATTAATTGAATGTAAGGAATTGTGGGATGATTTGAGGACACAATGAGGCATCAAATGAATACAAATTCTTTGTTGATTAACTTATTTTTCCTTTCCAATTGCAAATGGTTCACCGTCATGAGGCTACAGAATGCTGAACATTGTCGAACACAGGAGGGTTAGACTGACAAGACAAGCCCTGGTGCTAAAAACACCAAACTGTAGTTGGAGTCAACTACAATTCATTTTTGTTAGGTGCATAGAAAAACTTAAACACATGGCACCAACAAAAAACTATTTCACTTGAATCACTTGACAATATATTATGTACAGTATTCACACCCTGCCTTTAATCCAGTGATGCACTTTTCTTTAAAAAAAACTACACATTCAATCAGTGCATAAACAATTAAAAGGGGCAGTAAAGCACCCTTCTTTCATCCATCTAATCTGGCCCTTACCATCACAAACAACACTAACTGTGCAGAATAAAAAACAGAATTACCTGGAAAAACTCAGCAGGTCTGGCAGCATCGGCGGAGAAGAAAAAGTTCTGCCACAAATCATACAATTCAAAGTAACAGAAGAAAGGCTTGCATTTCTATAATGCCTTTCACAACAAGAGCATTTTACAGTCAATGAATTACTTTTGAAGTACAGTCACTGTTGCAGTGTAGGAAACATGGCAGTCAATTTATGCTTTGCAAGATTTCACAAATACTAAGGTGATAATGACCAGGAAACCTGTTCTGATGGAGGGGTAAACATTGTTTATTGTCACCGGGGAGAACTCCCTTGCTTTTCTTCAGAACAAGGCAAACCAAATGGGTTTTTACAGCAAACGGTGATAGTTTCACGGTCACCATCACTGAGCTTTATATTCCAGATTTATTAACTGAATTCAGTTGCCATGATGAGATTTGAACCCACATTCCCAGAGCATTAGTCTGAGTCTCTGGATTATTAGTCCAACAACATTACCAATACGCCACTGTCTCCCCCTTACCTAAGAGGGCAGCCAGGGCTTTGGTTTAATGTCTCACCTTAACAGATGGCACCTCCAACAATGCTGCTATGTTTTTCAGTACAGTACTGGAATGTCAGTTTAGATTTCTCTGAAGCGAAATTTGAACTCAATCTTTCAGAGATGTGAGTACTACTGCTGAACCACAGCTTAAAACAAAAATACATTTTCACAAACCAGTGAATAAAACTGTGGCAGAGCAAGAAAACTTTGGTGACAATGGATGACATATTGAAGTCACAATGAGGGAGGATTGCATATCCTGCTTTTGTTAGAAACACAAGATTGCCCATTCCGGTCAATAATTTTATCGATTTACAAAACTGAATTGAATGAACTATCAGGAAATAAACGCCAAGTCCTTCTGTACCTTTAATCAACAGTTATTCATCATTCAAATATAATTTATCAATACACCAAAGATCAAAAATATTTAATCAATATAGGTTTAGTTTTGCCCTATAATATATTTCAAGAAATCAGCAATCTCACTCTCAAAACACATTGGCATATGGGATCTACAGGCAACAATGATTAGTTAGGCATGGAGCAATTGATGTACTTCTACTGATTTATTATATTAGAAACACTTTACCAGCAGTGTCTACAATATAAAGATAAGGCTAGCAGCTAAAATATCCACAGTTCATCCCCAACCTCTGTTGAGGCATCAAAGGCCAAAACATTTCACAAAAGAACAGAACAGGAAAGAAACGGAGAATGGGTCCCTTGAAAGACTCCCAGCTCACCGATTCCATCAACAGGAGCTCAGCTGCTGATCATCTGCCTGTATTCTAGGTAAGGTACAGGATATTTGGCATGGGGAGACAGGGACAAGAGGAGGAATAAACATGAGAACATTTTTTAAAGAAACCTTTTACTGATCTCCACTAAAGAATAAGGAATATATCAGTGAGGTATAAAGTTATTAGTGTAAAATTAGTCTTCACAAACCTGTAGCTCCAAAAGCATCTAAACATTCAAGCAGTTTGCGCTCTTGAGCCAGAACAGCAAGTGTACAGAATATTAATTGTCTGCAACATAAACAGTGTGGCAAGTGAGAAACAAGTAACTTTTTTGATACAAGGTTTTAAGGTAAATCTGTGAAAGCTGTCCATTGACAGGACCTAGGTGGAAAGCGATACAAGTAAAAATGATTGGTCTCAAGTTAAAAGCAAGTGCATTGAGAAATAAAATGATCCCTTTTAGTAAAAGCATTAACCATTAGATGTACTATGTATTACACAGCGGTATGTTGCATTGTAATTAAAAAGCCTTACTTACATGAAAAATAATGAGAAAATTGCCAGGATTTATGATTGCTTAAGTGCAAAAGTCAAATAATTACTTTAGTCAGTAATCTTCCCAATTTACTGGTTAAACATCAAATTTACACAATAAATACATTAAGACATATAAAACAATTGTGCACTAACTTAACAGAAAAGCTGAAGCTGCCCTGTGAATATACCACTGTTTAAAATAAGTCAGATACATCACCTGTTAGGTTTCATTTTAGGGTTAAAGAAAGAGTCTGTTTTTTGAGGAGTCATGTGGTTTGGAAAAACATGAACATCAGTGTCAACTTCTTTCATCACTTGAGTGGATGGCATTTGCCCACTAGTGGCTGAAATGGAGAAAGACTGTTAGAAAAAATGATACAAAATACAGGAGTGAAGCAGCATTTTGGAAATTTAAGGCCCAGAACTTTGGTCTCCAGATCAACCCAAGATGCATGTCAGGACCCTGTGGAAGTCCCGATGCCCTGACCTACTTGGGAATTGCCCGGAAAGTTTGAACTTCCTGCAGACAATTCCTCTGTTCCCTAGGGCCCTCTACAAATGTCTCTGACAGTTCTGACAAACACAGCTGGTTAGATATCCAGGAGGAATTGGACATAAAAAAATTTGTCTCACTCCTGGGTAACTATACAACTGACATCTCCCGTCACTCACAAAGACCCACTCATGACCACACTGCAGACTGCCCCCCATGAGTCCTCCCAACCTGACTGCCCACCCCAACCACACCTGACAACACCCTCCCACCTGACTGCCCACCCTCTGACCAGATCTGATGACCCACCACCATCTGACTATCCCCCAATCCGACAAGTTTCCACTAACGACTAACCTCGCCGCCACAACCCAACCTGCCAAGCCCTGCCCCGACAACTCCTCCCTCCAAACCCTATTACCCCCGAAGTACCTACCCACCTGCCACCCTACCCATTCACTCATTGATCCACTTCCCCATTCATCCATTCAACTAACATTCATCCACTCACCCATACACTAACATTCACGCTGGAAATTTAAACTTGCCTTGTGGCATCTAGTGCCGTAAAAAGGGGATGTAACTTGTCTACCCCGACACTCCAGCGCTACAATGAAACTGTTTGATTGAAGATACGCTCTGCATTTCTGAAGAAGCCAGTCTTGGAAGACCCAGCCCGAAATGCAGAGCAGCATTGGGGCGCCGAATATTAGCAGCAGACCGGCAATCTGACCACGATTGCCACTTCGTGGAAGCTCCAGGCTATGTGCTTGAGAGATTCCTTTTAAAGTATTAGGTTAGATGCCTTTCTCTCCCTGCATCCCATTGACCCCCCGCACCCCACCCCGCAAACCTTTGGGTGAGGAAAAAAAGTACATTGGATTAGTGAGATATGTTAAATCCTCATTTTAAGTCGTAATTACATTCCTGAAAGCCGCAACTTTATGGGTTGAATTTCCCCCGCCCGCCCAGAGTGACACTTGCCCAGAAGTACAGAGCACTCCCTGTGCGGGCATGGGGGGGTGGATTCCCTGAATCGTTCCCTGCGCTCTTTCGTGCACGCGCTCAAAAGAGCACAGAGATCTCCCTGAGGCACCTCCATGCCTCAGGGAGATCGGTTTGACACGTGTAAATTTAAATAAATGAAAATAAAAACTTTTAAAACATGTCCCCTCATGTGACAGTCACATGAGCTGCGACATTTGAAAGACTTATTTTTAAAATTTTTATTGACTTTTAAAACACTTCATGAAACCGTATCCCGCCCTTGGATGAGGGTTCATGAAAAATGCGAAGGCTGCCTGGGCTCTTCGCCTGCCCACCAACCTTAAGGTTGGAAGGGCAGCTCAGCTAATTGAATTAACTACTATTTAAATGGCCTTAATAGCCCTTTGACAGTACGGCGGACATGCAGCCAAGTTGGCTGTGCGCCCGCCGAACTGAAAATCTAAATGACGCGCAGTGATGTCAGGGCGCCTGCCCGACGTCACTGCACGACATTTTACATGTCAACGAGCAGGCCCCGCCCCCGCTTGCCGACCAAAGAATTCTGCCCTATGTGAATCATGGGTTCCCATAGGAATCGATGCTAAAGCTGGAATTAGGTTCAATCAGATATTTCTTGCCCATAAAAGGAACAATGTACAAGTTGAAATGCTGTATCAACATGTGCAGCACTGTGCATTCCTAGCTGAAATAACTTGCAAAATAAAATAAAATCACTAAATATAAAAGAAACACTGTATAAATTTAAATTAGATAACACTCATCAGCCTCAAGACATCCAATTTCACTGCTAGACTGATAACTTTCCTTGCTTTCTTTGTAGTAGCATGCACACTACCAGCACTTGCTGGGCATTTCTGGCTCATGTTTAATTTTAAAAAGCCTCATCCACAGCAGGCACTCCTGAAACTTCAAAATTTAAATCAAATTTAAATCCAACTTTTTACCTGAAAAAAAAACTGATTTTTTTTAAAAAAATTGACGTTGCTTTCAATACAGTACAAACAACCTCCTTAACAATGGCACAATCGGGTCACAGGACCCGTCATTACATGATGGGAGCCAACGTGCAATGACGTATGTATCAACGAAGATGGATGGCAATGAAGACGGGTGACAATGATGCAGGATCATGTGCGGCCAATGAAAACAGACAGCGATGACACAAGGAAGGCAATGACTCAAAAGCACTCTAAAGCAGAAATCTCGACTTAATTCGGGGGAAATGAACCCAAAACAAAAATGACTTTAAAATGAAACAACTTAAAGCAGGACAACTTAAAACAGGGCCTTACTGTAATCGTGTGAACATTATAAAATGCTGTAAAACTACTAACTTCACAATAAAATATATCCAGTGTGTGTGCGCATTGTGCTGTTATAGATAGATTTTTCTAAGAATATTTTATTATATTACCTTTTCTAAGCATGAAATACAGTCCACTTGATCATTAGATGTTTTTCACTTTTCTAGATAACGGAAGCTACCGAGTGAAGCTCAGATGTTCGGATAGCATCAAAATAATACCAAATTCATGAGCCAACAAGCCACTTGCATAGTTTTACTGTCACTTTCCTCCCTTCTCCTAATAGCATCAATTTCTTGCTGGTTTTCATTGGAGACTTCACAACTTCCTGTACCTCACCAACATTGTCATTCTCCATATTTGAACCTCAGCATTGAGTACCAGCAGACTACTATACAACAAGGCATAATTACCAAGCTCATTCCTGTCCTACTGAATATCCACATATGTTCACATAGACTTAAAAGGAAAGCAAACTGTGGCTGATTTGCTCCACTTGAATCCAGGGACCAATTATAGCATATCTGCTGCTGTTCTGGCTGATGTAATAAGCTGGATGAAGATGAGGAAAGCCACCTTCGTCACTTGTCCATTTGGAAAGGTAGGTTCCCAACACAACAGCCAATTGTTTCTTAAATGGCTCCTGGGTTTTCACCTTTGCTACCTTACCATTCCATTCTCAGTGTCAGAAACTTCCTGACATCAGTTATTGCTATTGCTGGTTTGAATCTCTGTGCCCTTGGACTAATGCAATGTTTTAGATTTGAAAAACTGCTCCACAACTATTTTGTTCTATACAAATTCCTATCTTAAATACATATCCCTAATATCAATCCCACCCCTGCACTTTCCCCTCATCATCACTTCAGTTCAAGGTTTAAAAGCCCAGGTTTTTTTTTTAACAGATTTTCTTCTGATGAGTCTTGTGTTTTTTCTCTGGGCTTTTCCAGGTGTTTCTCGTCTCTCGTCTTGTGGTGGTCAAAACTGGACATGGTACTCATGGTATGTTGACTTGAATGCTACACAGTTTAAGCACAACCTTTTGGGACTTGAGCTTACTGTTTCAGCTGTATAGTTAAGCATTCTCTGATGAGACAGGAAAGCCTGTATACACACACGCGCACACACAAGTTTGGGACTGAAATCCAGAGTTTAGTTTATGACCTATTTCTTTGCTAAAAGTCAATTTCCACATCCCAGTGAACCTTATTGTGTATATTTTAGAATAACTTGGTGATTCAAGTCTACTGCTCGCAAAAACAGTTTCTCCCTCCAAGTTTTCTTTCCTCTCTTCTGAAGCTGCTTCTTCTAGTGTCTTCTGGTATCTCAAATAATTCTTCTTGTGGAATCTTAAAGCACCTAGTATCAGCAGGAGCGGACCTTTGTGGCTGTTCCACCATTCAATGAAAGCATGGCTGAATTGAATCTTAACTCCATTCTCCTGCCTTGACTGCATATCCTTCTATACCCATTCATCCAATGAGCCACTGAACTGAGGAAGATCCTATTCTCACCTGGCATTAGTATGGACACATTTCCTAGGAGGAACCACTGAATAGCAACCAGAAGCAGAAACCACAGCTGAGGTTTCAATTCCTTAGTCTAGAGTGGGTTAGCTGGTCGCAACCAAGGCACCCGTTGGAGTACTTGTTGGTACTTGAATGCCTGGCTAAATTTTATAAAACATAGCGAAAAACAATCCACTTCCCCAGACTCAAATGACCCTAACCTACTTCACGCACCTCCAGTGAAGCTGGCTTCTGTGTCTCCTTTGTTCAAGTGTCGTGTTATGTGGCTGATCATGTCTGTTCTACGAGCAATGGTGGCTGAACAGACGATGCAGTGGTAATGTGCTCCAATCCTCACTGGGACCTGAAAGCAAACTACATTAAAGCAAACTCTTGCAAACAAGAATTCCAACATTTCTATTTTTCCCACATTTTCTGGTGTATTCTTTTTTCACTGCAATCACCCACTCCTTGCCAATAGTGATGGCAAATGAACAACTGATAGCTTTCTTCATGGTGAGTCATGGAACAGTGCAAAATCTGACTTAACTCCAAGAATTGTTGGAAACACATTGAGAAAATTGGCTGACATTCATAAAAATCACAAATCCAGGACAGCCTAAACATCAGCACCTGAGAATAACACATCATCAGGGGTACATTTTTGAATTTTGAAGTAGTTTGCTTGGTCTGCTTAATTATTATTACACTGATAAGTTGAGTGGAGGCCCATTCAATAGAAAATAAGACAGCAAGGTCATCCAGACTCCACTTACATATATCACAGAATTAAAAAGAGAGGAAGGGGGTGAAAAGAAGTCGAAAATATTAGTAACTTGCTCATATCTCAGGTTTAGATTTTTGTGGTCCTTCACCAATGTACAAGAGAATAACAAACAGTCAGGTGTGACTGAAAGGCAATAATCACCTGAAGAACCTCAGTGCACAATGTATAAAAGCACTAAATCAAACAATCACCTATATCTTAATGTGAACACAGCACACCAATACACGTGACATACATTTTCTTCCATTTTAATGCTTTCAACAAAGAGGCTCAGTTGAATATTCATAGCTTGGAATGCCACATGTAGCTATTGACAGTTTAAGAAATCCAGACTGAAAGATTGATGGTTATGGTATAATTGCAAGATTGTCATGTGATAATCTAGAGAAGTACTGGACAATAAAAATCAACTCAGATGCAGGTTATTTGGCTCATCACACCTGTGCCAGGTCTTTAATTGAACCCTTTATCCTAACCCATTCCTCTGCCTGTGCCCCACTTGCTTTCATATTTTACATTTCCAAATATTATCTGATTATTGCTTAATCAAATTTTAATCCCTGACTCAAAAGTCATTTATGGTAAAGTTCCAATAACCCTGTGTGTGGAAACAATTCTTTTAATTTTTTTGAATCTATGAATTTTTCTATAGATAGTTCACACACATACAAACACCTACATACAAAATACAATTAACAAATGTTAACTGTGAAATGTAAATTTGACATTCATTAATTTAACTTTTTATTTCTGTTACCTGTTCTCCATTAAGGTTGGTTTTCATGCGTCGGCAGGACAAATGACAGATGCACATTCGGTAACCTGTTTTAATGTGAATTTAGCAAGAATTGATAAGGTGAGAAACAAATATTCTGCACAAGACTCTGCAACGGTTTAGCAAAACATTTGCAGAAGTAAAATTAATTAATCATTTTCTTGACTTTTTTTTTAAAAAAAGGTATACTTTTAAGACAAATGTTATTAAACTTGTTTCTAAGCTACCTAATGTGAACAACTTTTGAGGGTGGGGGTGGGGTGTGGGCAGAAGAGGTGTCTTTAAAAACATTCCTTGCTCCGTTACAGCTCTTTGCTATGAAGTGCTGAGAAGCAACAATTAAATACCAGGAAGTGACACATGAGGAATTCAAATTCCAAATCTATCAATTTCTGATACAGGACTCCAATGTACTTTGCCATCTGACCAACATGAAACAGTTTTCAAGTTAATATTTATATAGATATATTTATAGATATATATATATATATAAAAATGTATATAGATTTTTCTTTTCCCACCTATTTCCATTATTTTTAAATGTATTGCCAACCATTGTTTTATCTCTATCTTTTAGCCTATTTTGATCCCTTCTCCCCACCCCACCCCACCCTTACTAGGGCTATCTGGACCTTGCTCGTCCTTCTTTCTACCCTTAAGTCACCTATTAGCACTTTTCTCAGCTAATATCACCACTGTCAATACCTCTTTGACAGCTTTTGGAATCTCCACCTATCACTGGCCCTCTATCCAGCTCTACTTGTCCCAACCCCCCTTAAACCAGCTTATATTTCACCTCTATTTTTCCTTAGTTCTGTTGAAGAGTCATACAGACTCGAAACGTTAACTGTATTCCTCTCTGCAGATGCTGTCAGACCTGCTGAGTTTTTCTAGGTATTTTTATTTTTGTTTTGGATTTCCAGCATCCGCAGTTTTTTGCTTTTATTCAAGTTAATATTATCTATTTCAATGCAGAAGGCAATCTACACAAGTTCTGACTATCCCACAAAGGGAAAGGCTGGAAGCTGCATGACACGCTGATGTAAAAGATCCCATGGCACTATTCAAAGAGGAACAAGGGAGTTTTCCCAGTGTGCTGGCTAATTAATACAATCAAAGTGGAAGTTTAATTGGCCAGGTTTCTCACTGCTACTTGCGGAGTCATGTTGCATGCAATTTAGCTGATGCGCTTGTCCATAGAACAAAAGGGACCACAATTCAAAATTCATTGACTGTGAAGTCCATTAGGACCTCATGAGAGGTGAAAGGCAGCATTAAATGCATTATTTTCTTTGATGAAGAAAGTTATGTTGTTTGCAGATTAAAAAGTGAACGGATGAGCACAGCAGCTATTGTAAAGTGATGCCTGTGCGAGGTGGATTCTAGGTGCATGGCTTGGAGGTTTTGCATTTAAGGTGGCAGGATTTGCTGCAGCATTTAGATTTATGTGGGTTATAATCTGCACAATGTTATACCGGTGGTTGTCATGGCAGTGGTTGATGTGTAATGTTAAACTATTTTAACCAACGTGGTGGAGGTTAGTAGATTAGAAGACATGTCCTGGCCATAAACATAGTGGCTTCCCCCATTCCAGATGTTTTGTGAATAATGTTCCCTGTAAGTTTCACATGTACAGCCACCTGGAAGGTAGAAAGCAGGCTGCTCAGTTGTTGCCCCTTTAATATCCCACTTGTGAATGGCTGTGCAAAAAAATTTAAAAGCACCACACATTCTAAAGTTCATGCCATGTTCAATAGAAAACATTTAGTGGTGACATTGCTTATGAACTGACAAAATGAACAGGTAGGAAAAGACCGGCTGCTCCATCAAGCCAGCCTTGCACCTCATGCTGGAGCATTTAATTGGAGACTTCCTACCTATCTCACTCCATCCTCACAGATATCTAATCACTGGGGAGAGCCATGAAACCAAAGAAAAAACATGTGTTTCAAATGGATTTAAAAATTTTACACTCAGTAAACAGTACCCAAATTTTGCAAAGGAATAAAAAAATCTACGAACTGTCAGCCACAGGTGCAGAACTTAACTGGAACAACAACACAACCTCTTCAAAACAAGGGTCATAAACTCAACAGAAGTCTCTGATGCAAGAATTGTAGAGTAGTTATAATGGGAGACTTTAATTATCTGAATATAGACTTGTAAAAGGCTGAGAGGGACATGAGTTCCTAGAGTGTGTAAAGGAAAATTTTTCCAGCAATATATTTCCAGTCCAATGAGAAAGGAGGCACTGCTCGACCTCTTGCGAATGAGGTGGGCCAAGTGGATCAAGTATCACAAGGGCTCAGTGATCATTGTATCATAAGGTTTAAGTTGGTAATGGAAAAGAACAAAGAGCAATCCAGAGCAACAATAATTAACTGGGGGAAAAGCCAACTTCAATGTGGTAAGAATGAATCTGACTCAGATCAATTGCAGTCAAAGGTTGGCAGGCAAAACAGTATCTGAACAAGACAGTATTCTGTCTTTAGAGAAGAGATAATTTGGGCAAGGTATATTCCCATGAAGTGGAAAGTCAGGGCAAACAAATCCAGAGCTCCCTGGATGACAAAAGAGATAGGGATTAAGATAAAGAAAAAGTGTGCTAATGACAGATGCCAACTAAACAATACAACCAAGAACCAGGATGAATATAGAAGTAAAAACCAAAACAAAAATAGCTGGAAAAACTCAGCAGGTCTGACAGCATCTGTGGAGAGGAAGACAGAATTAACGTTTCGAGTCTGTATGACTCTTCATCAGAACTTCATCCTCATCCACCAGACCTGAGTTTTTCCAGCTATTTTTGTTTTTGTTTCAGATTTCTAGCTTCCACAGTATTTTGCTTTTATCTTATATGAATATAGAAGGTTCAAAGGAGAAGATAAAAAGCATATAAGAGAAGAAAAGAGAGAGTATGAAAAGACACTAGCAGCCAATATAAAAAAGAGAATCCAAAAGTATTCTATAGGCATATAAATAGGAAAAGCATGATAAGAGGTGGATTGGGCTGATTAGGGAGCAAAAAAGGGGATTTACACATGGAGGCGGGGGCATGGCTGAGATATTAAATGATACATCTGTCTTTACCAAGGAACAAGATGCTACGCAGAAGATGGTGAAAGAGGATGTAATTCAGACACTTGAAGGGTTTAAAATTGATAAGGAGTAGGTATTAGATAGTCTGTCTGTACCTAAACCATAGGACCATAGAAAAGTTGCAGCACAGAAAGAAGCCATTCAGCCCATCGTGTGTGCACCAGACGAAAAAGAAAAAATTAAAAAATAGCTACCTATTTTAATCCCACCTTCCCAGTCTGTAGCCTTGCAGATTACAGCACTTTAGGTGCAGATCCAGGTGCCTTTCAAATGAGTTGAGGGCTTCCGCCTACACCACGAAACCAGGCAGTGATTTCCAAACACCAGCCTGTGGGTGAAGAAGTTTTTCCTCATATCCCTTATAAAGCTTTCGACAATCACCTTAAATCTGTGCCCTGAGGTAACTGACCTCTCTACCAGGGGAAACAGGGCATCTCTGTCTACTCTATCTAGGCCTCTCATAAATCTTGTGCACCTCACTCAGGTCACTCCTCAACCTTCTCATTTCCAAGGAAAACAACCCCAGCCTAGCCAATCTTTCCTCATAGTTGCAATTTTCAAGCCCTGGCAAGATTCTTGCAAATGTCCTCTTTCCAGAGCAATTATGTCCTTCTTGTATTGTGATGACCAGACTGTACACAGAATTCCAACTGTGGCCTAACCAGTGTTTCATACAGTTCCATCATATCATTGCTTTTGTATTCTATATCTTGTCCAATAAAGGAAACCATTCCACATGCTTTCTTCAACACCTTATCCACCTGTCCTGCCAACTTCAGGGACCTATGGACAAGCACACCAAGGTTTCTCACTTCCTCGACCCCTCCCAATATCCTCCCTCGCTTTGTTTGCCTTCCCCAAATGCATTACCTCACACTTCTCTGGATTGAATTCTGTCTGCCACTTTTCCATTCACTCAACCAAACCATTGATATCATTCTAGAGACAACAGCTATCCTTTTCACTATCAACTACATGCCAATTTTTGTGTCACCTGCAAATTCCCCAATCATGCCACCCACGTTTTAAGTCCAAATTATTAATATATACAACAAGCAGCAAAGGACCCAACACTCAGCCTTGTGGAACATCACTGGAAACTGCTTTCCATTTACAAAAACATCCATCAACCATTACCCTTTGTTTCCTGTCGCTGAGCCAATTTTGAATCCAACTTGCCACAATCCTGTCTCCCATGGGTTTTTACTTTTCTGGCCAGCCTGCCATTTGAGGCCTTGTCAAATGCCTTATCAAAATCCATGTAGACAACATCCACTGCATTACCCATGTCAATCCTCCTGTTACTTCCTCAAAAAATTCGATCAAATTAATAAGGCACAACCTTACTCTAATAAAGTGGTGCTGACTATCCCTAATTAATCCGTTCCTTTCTAAGTGACGGTTTATCCTGTCTCTCAGAATTGATTCTAATAATTTGCCCACCACAGAAGTCAGACTGACTGACCTATAATTATTTGGTCTATCCCTCACATCCTTTTTAAATAATGGTACAGTGCTTGCAGACCTCCAATCCTCTGGTACCTCGCCTGTATTTAGTGAAGATTGGAAAATGATACTTAGAGCATCCACTATTTCCTCCCTGGCTTCATTCAACAGCTTGGGATACAATCCATCCAGCCCTGGTAACTTATCCAACTTCAAGGATGTCAGTCCCTCCAGTACATCCTCTCTCACTATGCTTAATATATAATATTTCACACTCCTCCTCTTTAATTAGAACGTCTGCTTCATCCCTCTCCTTAGTGAAGACTGAGACAAACTACTCATTGAGAACCCTGGCCACATCTTCAGCATTGGAGCACAAGTTACCATATACATCTCTAATCGGTCCTGCCCTTTCCTTAGTTATTCTCTTGTTCTTAATGTACTGGCAAAACATCTTTGAGTTTTCTTTGATTTTACCTGTCAATACTTTTTGATATCCTCTCTTTATTTTCCTAATTACCTTTTTTACCTCACCCCAGTACTTTCTATACTCCTCTAGGCTTTTTACAGTATTATGTTTTTTGTGACTGTCCTAAGCTTTCTTTTTCTGTTTTATCTTACCCTATATGCTTCCGGATAACCAGGGGGCTCCGGATTTGGCAGTACCGCCCTTTTGCTTTGCGGGGACATATCTACACTATGCCCATAGAATCTTGCTTTTCAGTCCCACCCACTGCCAACTTATCAATTTAAAGTTGATAAGGCAGTAAGACTAGATGGAATGTATCCAAGGACACTGAGAGAAGTGAGAATGGAAATTGCAGAAGCACTGGCCAAAATTTCTCAGTCTTCCTTAGACTCGGGGGTGGTCCCAAAAGACTGGACAATTGTAAATGTTACACCCTTGTTCAGAAAAGGGTGTAAAGATAAGGCCAGCAACTACAGGCCAGTCAGTTTAGCCTCGATGGTGAGGAAGCATTTAAAACGATGATACAGGGCAAAATTAATCGTCACTTGGACAAATGCGCATTAATTAAAGAAAGCCAGCATGGATTTGTTAAGGGAAAATCATGTTTAACTAACTTAGAGTTTTTTGATGAGGTAAGAGAAGGTTGATGAGGTTAATGCTGTTGATGTGGTATGCATGGACTTCCAAAAGGCATTTAAAAGTGCTACACAATGGGTTTGTGGGCAAAGTTATAGCTCATGGAATAAAATGGACAGTAGCAACACGGTTATGAAATTGGCTGAGAGACAGAAACAAGAGTAGCGGTTAATGAATGTTTTTCAGGCTGGAGGAAGGTTTGTAATGGAGTTTCCCAGAGGTTGGTGTTGGGACACTCAATCTTCCTGAAAAATATTAATGACCTATACCGTGGTATATGGGACAAAACTTAATTTGATGACACAAAACTCGGAAGCATTGTAAGCTGTGAAGAGGAGAGTGTAGAACTTCAAAAAGACATAGCTAGGTTGGTGGAATGGGCAGTCAACTGGCAGATAAAATTCAATGCAGAGAAGTGTGAAGTGATTCATTTTGGTGGGAAGAACACAAAGAGACAATACAAAACAAAGGGGAAAAATTCTAAAGGAGCAGAGGGACCTGGGTGTATACGTACATAAATCATTGAAGGTGGTAGGATCGGTTGAGAGAGAAGTTAGTAAAGCAAACAGCATCCAAGGCTTTATTAATATGGGCATAGAGTATAAAAGCAATGAAGTTATGTTAACTTTGTATAAAACACTGGTTCAGCTGCAACTGGGGTATTGCATCCAGTTCTAGTTGCCAAACTTTAGGAAAGATGTGAAGCCATTAGAAAGAGTGCAGAAAAAATTTACGAGAATGGTCCAGGAATGAAGAACTTCAGTTACGTAGATAGATTGGAGAATTTGGGACTGTTTTCCTTGTAGAATAGAAGGTGGAAAGGAGATTTGATAGAGGTATTCAAAATCATGAGGGGTCTGGATAGAGAAGGTAGAGAAACTGTTCCCATTGGTGAAAGGATCAAGAACAAGAGGGCACAGATTTAAGGTAAATGGCAAAAGAAACAATGGCGACACAAGGAAAAACATTTTCATGCAGAGAGTGGTGAAGCTCTGAAATTCGCTGCCTGAGAATGTGGTGGAGTTAGTTCCATTAGTTGAGGAATTGATGAGGGTTGTTATCTGAAAAGGAAGAATGTGCAGGGCTATGGGGAAAGGTGTGGGAATGGCGCTAGGTAAATTTCTCCTCCGGAGAGCCAGTGCATCTCTGGAGAGGCACATAATAAAGCAAAATAAGGAAATGACGGAAGCGTTGAACAGATATTTTGCATGTCTTCACTATAGAAACATAAATAACGTTCCAGAAATATTTGTAAATCTGGAGGTGAAAGGGAGGGAGGAACTTGAAACAATTACAATCACCAGGAAAAGGGTACTGAGAAAAACATTAGAAGTCAAGGCTGACAAGTCCCCAGGACCTGATGGCCAACATCCTATGGTCTTCAAAGATGTGGCTACTGAGATAGTGGATGCCTTGGTTGTAATTTTCCAAAATTACCTATATTCTGGAAAGGACCCATCAGTTTGGAAAACAGCGAATGTAACTCCTTTATTCGAGAGAGGAGGGAGACAGAAAGCAGGAGACTACAGGCCAGTTAGCCTAACATCTGTCATAGATTCTAGCGCATTTTGCCCATCATTCAGGGGTTTATAGCAGGGCACTTAGAAAATCTTAATGCAATCAGGCAGTGTAGCATGGTTTTCTGAAAGGGAAATCATGTTTAACTAATTTATTAGCGTTCTTTGAAGAAGTAACATGCAATGTGGATAAAGGAGAATCTGTAGATGTGGTGTCTTTGGGTTTCCAAAAGGCATTCAACAAGGCATCACATCAATGGGTACTACACAAAACAAGAGCTCACGGTGTAGGGGTAACAAATGAGCAAGGATAGAGGATTGGTTAGCTAACAGGAAACAGTAAATGGGTCATTTTCAGATTGGCAACCTATAACTAGCGGATTAGTGCTGGGGCCTCAACTTTTTATGATCTATATTAAGGACTTGGATGAGAGGACACAATGTATGGTTGCTAAATTTGATGACCTAAAGATATGTAAGAGAGTAAATTGTGAAGAGGACACAAGGAGTCTGCAAAGGGGTATGGATAGGTCAATTGAGTGGGCAAAAATTTGGCAGATGGTGTACAATGTTGGACGATGTGAACTTTCCTATTTTGGTAGGAAGAATAGGAAAGCAACATATTATTTAAATGGAGAGAGATTGCAGAACTCTGTGGTATAATGGGAGGATGAGCTGATATACGAATCACAAAAATGTAGTACAGCAAATGATGGGAAGCCAAATGGAATTTTGTCGTTTATTGCAAGTGAAATAGAATACAAAAGTAGGGAAGTTATGCTACAGCTGTAAAGGGCATTGGTGAGACTGCATCTGGAGTGCTGTGTAGAGTTTTTGTCTCCATATTTAAGAAAGATAAAATTGCATTAGAAGTTGCTCAGAGGAGGTTCACTCGAGTAATTCCTGGATTGAAGAGTTTATATTATGAGGAAAGGCTGGACAGGTTGGGCCTATGCCCATTAGAGATTAGAAGAATGAGGGGTGATCTGACTGAAACATATAAGATTTTGAGGGGATTTGACAGGGTGGGTGCTGAGAGGACCTTTCCTCTTATGGGACAGACTAGAACTAGGAGATATAGTTGAAAAATAAGCGGTTTCTGATTTAAGAAGATGAGGAGAAGTCTATTCTCAGAAGGTTGTTGGACTGTAGAATTCTCTTCCCTGAAGAGCAGTGAAGACTGCATCTGGAGTGCTGTGTAGAGTTTTTGTAGAATGTAGAGTTGAGGTCACAATCAGATCAGCCATGGTCTTATCAACTGGCAGGGCAGGCTCGATGGGGTCGAATGGCCTGCTCCTAATTTGTATGTTCATTTGCACGACAAGCTGAATGGTCTTCTTCTGTACCTTAACAACTCTAAGATTCCGTGAAGATATTTTCCCTCTAGAGCTTCAGCGAGCAGAGGAACAGATCACTTTACCACCGATTACCAAAAGATTCATAGGCTCCTGGTACTTGGCATGCAGCTATACCCCAGCCTGGCCCGTGGGGCGCTCCCCCTCCCCGCGTAATTAAAAGAAATCTTCTAACTGCTCCGGCATTAGGCAACCTCAGCTGTATTACCATAGAACCTAAATATGCCAATGGCTATTTTGCAATTTGTATCTTTTTGAAGTATACACTCCTTCTCTATTCAACCCAGTACATGATATATAAATTTTTCTTGTCTGCTGTGACATAGGTACAAAAAAACATTTACCTTCAAATTCTATAGACACTTTCCAATGCAGATGTTGCAAATGCCTTCGCAGCTTGTGACTATAGTTGGGTTTGAACTTTTCTTCAGGACACAAAGGACAGGTTTTTTTACCAGCTGAGGAAACATAACACATTGTCAGTAGCAGTTACTCAGAGAATCAAAAGTAAAATTATGGGAAAAAACACAATTGTGAATTGTAGACTGCGTTGATTTTTGATGAATTTTGATTTTAAGGCCAAATTCCTGCACTACTGATTTCATCCAGGTTGGTGGTGGTCACCACAATAGCGCTTGAGCAAAAATTAATTTTCCATACACTTGCATTCACACAGCAAACACCAGAATCCCATCATATATTAAAGAGGCATTTTTGCAGACTAATAAGTTTACCTGAAAACATTTGGCTACTGGGGAAGTTCTACATTACAGCAACTCCAGAATGAATTTTGTAGTGATATATGTTCACTGATCAATTACAGTTTTTTGCAAGTGCCATGGGAGATAATAAAGGAGCTTATTGCATCATGATTATCATTTGTGATGTTACAATGCAAGTTTGGCAAAATGTTTTTCAGTGGCTATAATGTCCCTTTAAAAAGTAAAACTCAACTGAATCTAACAAAATAGCGTTTTACCTCTAAGCTGCTTGCTGTCCAATCTGTTATACTGACAATAAAGTGATGCTACCAATTATCTTTCTTAAAAGAGATTTCAGCCATCTTGGAAGAATGTTAAAGTGGTAGATGTGTTGGTTTCAATTTTCCAAAATTCCTTAGATTCTGGAAAGGTTCCATCAGATTGGAAAATAGCGAAAGCAATTCCTCTAATCAGGAAAGGAGGGAGACAGAAAACAGGAAACTGCGGGCCAGTTAGCCTAACATCTGTCATAGAGAAAATGCTGGAATCTATTATTAAGGAGATTATAGCAGGGAACTTAGAAAATCTTAATGCTTTTGTGAAAGGGAAATTGTGTTTGACTAATTTTTCAAGAGTTCCTTGAGGATGTAACATGCAACTTGGATAAAGGGGAGTCTGTAAATGTGGTGTACTTGGATTTCCAAAAGGCCTTTGAAAACGTGCCACATCAAAGGTTACGACACAAAATAAGATTTTATGGTGTAGGGGATAACATGTTAGCATGGATAGGGGATTGGTTAGCTAACATGAAATAGAGGGTGGGCATAAATGGGTCATTTTCAAGGCTGGCATGACTGAAGTGCCACAGGGATCAGTGCTGGAGTCTCAACTATTTATAATCCATATCAATGACTTGGATGAGGGGACCGAATGTATGGTTGCTAAATTTGTGATGGCACAAAGGTGGACTGGAGAGTAAGTTGTGAAGAAGTCTGCAAAGGGATATACATAGGTTAAGTGATTGGGCAAAAATTTGGTAAATGGGAGTTTTTTTATTCATTTAAGGAATGTGGGCATCGCTGGCTTGGCCAACATTTATTGCCTATCCCTAATTGCCCTGGAGAAGGTGATGATGAGCTGCCTTCTTAAATTGCTGCAGTCCATGGGTATAATGTGGGGAGATGCAAACTTGTCCACTTTGACAGGAAGAATAAAGAGTAGAAATTATTTAAATGGAGAGAGATTGCAGAGCTCTGTGGAACAGACAGATGTGGGTATCCTGGTGCATGAATCACAAAAAGTTAGTATGCAGTTACAGTAAGTGATTAGGAAGCCAAATGGAATGTCGTAATTCATTGCAAGGGGAATGGAATATAGAAATAGGGAAGTTTTGCTACAGTTGTAGAGGACATTGTTGAGTTCACATCGAGAGCATTGTGTACAGTTTGGTCTCCCTATTTAAGAAAGAACATAATTGCATTAGAAGCAGTGCAGAGCAGGTTCACTCACTGATTCCTGGGATGAAGGGGTTGTCCTCCGAGGAAAGGTTAGGCGGGTTGGGCCTGAATCTAGTGGAGATTAGAAGAATGAGAGGTGATTTTATCGAAATATGTAAGATCCCAAGGAGCATAACAGGGTGGATGCTGAAAGGATGGTTCCCCATGTGGGAGAAACTAGAACTAGGGGACAGTTTAAGATGGAGATCAGAAGAATTTTTTTTCCTCGTACAACAGATTCAAAGGGTATAGGGGGTAGACAAAAAAATAAAGGCCATAATCAGATCAACCATGAACTTATCAACTAGCAGAGCAGGCTTGAGGGGCCAAATGGCCTACACCCGCTCCTAATTCCTATGTTCGTATGATTGCATGATAGATTTGGTGAACAGCTGAATTTTAAAAATTATTTAGTGAACAGCTGAATTTTAAAAATTATTTTCCCTCATACATTTTGCTGATCATTTTGATGATCTCAGGTTAATGAAATAGGAAGCAGACAACTATTTTTGGTCATTGAGACCCCTGTAAAGTTGATGCTTTGTAATAAAATGTTTGCTTCTCACTTGTTTTGCAGATCAACCCCAGTTTGAACAGAAGTTTATTTGTACAGAATCCAATTAGAAATCTTTTCTTCAATCGTTTCTGTAATTAACATAAACTTCTTAAAAGTAGTAAGAAGCTACCAAAAAATCAGCTGCTTATTTAATGACGAGTACACATACATAGCAGACTTTTTCAAGTTGATAACATTAGTAATAATTAGTTTCGATACAAGTATGCTTTTCAGTTGGAAAGAAACTGAACATCTCATCCTAATAATGCACTTAGCCTGATCTAATGCCAAATGCATAATGGTGATCTTAGTTAACATAGTGAATAAAAATACAGAATCAACCAGCTTCATAACAGTGTTTTGGTGGCTACTGCAATATGTACCACAAAAAAGGACGTAGACTTTCCTTCTGAACCAGCATGAGTGAGCTGCTAATCTCATTAAGTAATAAAGTCTAGGACAAAAGCAAATCAAATTCTTGTAGATTAAGCACGTGAAAGAACCAGCCCCATCACAGCCTAATAGTAAGGAATGGGTTTTTGTTCGCCTATTCTTAGTTTGGATACCGAAGTACACAGCAAAGAGGAAAGATTAAAAAATCAGCACCAACAAGTGAGCAGACATATAAACTTAAAGAACTTTTCATAATACATCCCATCATCTCTCCGAGTAATGGAGTTCTAAAGTACTTTGCTTCAAATGGCACACTGTGATATACTTTTAAAGGGTGGACTGCTTTTAGGTTTCTATTTTTTTGCAAATAATCAGGAAAATAATTTCCATTGGGCCTTATAAATCAGACATTTCATTTACTCTCAGCAAAGCAGAAGAACTTTGCTCTGTACTGTATTGGGAGTGCTAAAGATAAACTGTTTCTCTGCAACTCTTGAATGATTGGACAAACACTCACCTCCTTCAATATCTATAAGATTCTTCAAGTCTGTCAGAGTCTGTTGAATTGAGATGTGTCTCTCTGGTGGAAAAAGATAGTATTTCAGTGCACTGTAACCAATTAAAAATACTTATTTCTCATGCACATCATATCCATTTTAAATTATATGGTAAAAATAGTCACTGCATGTAATTAGTTCTCTAACATGTCTGTATGTAGGCACTACTTTGTTAGAGACAAGTGTTTTTTCTCCATTGCTTCCACTGAAGGGCAGTTGAGAAGACAGAGAAAGAAAGGTGGGAAGGGGAATAAGGGGTGACACAAAGAAGAAGAGGAGAGTAAAGGGAACAAAAGGGGAAAGGATTGAGCCAAGCCGTCTCTTAAGTTGACTTTTTACGAACATATGAAATAGGAGCAGAAGTAGGCCATTCAGCAACTCATTCAATGAGATCATGGCTGATCTGTTTGTGTTGAGTTCCACATTCCCATCTATCCTCGATAACCTTTAATTCCCTTAACAAGAATCTATCTACCTCTGCCTTAAAAATATTTTAAGCAAGGTGGTTGTAAAAATCTTTTCTAAACAAACCTGCTGTTCCAGTTGTTGAAATTGGACCCACTGGTTCAGAAAAGGTTTCAAGATTTACATCAGTGGATGTTGTTGTACTAAAATTTTGAGCTGAATCAGCACCGGAGTGCAAATCAATAGTGACATTGCCGACATCCTCAACATGGTCATTCTCAAAATTGAAAGCTGAAATATAAAAAAATTCATTTCTGAAACAGTTTTTTCAAAAAATCTAATTATCCTAATGGTGGTTAAAGAATTACTCTCCTCTCCCCAGAAAGAAACAAACAGAAAATGCTAGAAATCCAAAGCACACCAGCTTCTGGAAGAGGATAGTGGGTTAATATATTGTGCCTCTGATGCAGTATTATAATAGAAACATTAGTGTTGTCATTAGATTTATTTGGTGAGCTAATAACAAGAAATAAAATGAAAATTTACACAAGCTAATACATTGAATGAAATACTTTATAACTGCTATTCTTAACTCATTACTGCACTCACCATCACAATGACCACAGACCTATACTACCAGTCCAGTAACATTAAAGTTTTCTATTGTTCAAAACCCTCTGGATCTAACACAAGTTTGGAATTATACTGACAAACAGAATACTGTGGATGCTGGAAATCCGAAATAAAAACAGAAAATACTGGGAATACTCAACCTGGCAGCATCTCCTCTCTCCACAGAAGCCGACAGAGCTGCTGAGCATTTTGAGTTTTATTTTGGAATTATATTGTTGAATGTGTTTTTGTACATTTTAAAGTCACAAACTTATACATGTCCTACTCTAATCACTATTCTTTCACACAATCTGAGTCCCCCGAGGTTCGTGCACATATCCAAGCTTGGGCATATCTTCCCCTGATACATCAAAGCTCAGCCTGCCCAGCTGGGGCCTGACTGGTGCAATGCACATCAACCTCTTATTTCCTTTCTTGGTTACAAAGTAATGCACCAAAAGGGGAATCCTTTTCCCATGTGCTCTCAAGTAATAGCGACTTCCCACCTCCCTAGACATCTTCTTTTCCCCTTAGGAATATTAAACCACAGATCTCTCCTTCCCCCCGCCACCGCTCCAAGCCTCTAGCTGTTTCCAGTCAATGGATTCTGTTCCACTCTTCTAAATGATGTTTACAGTTTATTTCCCTTCATTTAAAATACTGAATTTTTAGGCACTAAATTCCTACTTTGCAGTGTCCTCCAGGCTAATGAATTTAAATTATCGGATAATTTAAAATCTTTTAGTCCAGAAACCAACTTTGAATTTTCAGAAGGCTGCATTGGCATTTAGATAATATATAGAATTGATTGAATGGTCATTGGTAAAATAATTCATAACTTCGGACTTTTATGTTACAACAGGTTGTTTCTAAGCAATCCATGATTAGAATAATCTACTGATATTAATAATTGATCTCATGTTGCATTATCATTGACAAAGGTGAACATAAAATGTGTATGTTTCTACCTCCCCACACAACTATCTCATCTTCCCTTTAATCAAAAGCTTCCTTTTGCCTTTTTTTCTAGTTCTGTCAGGCTGCAAGACAAAGTCATTCAAACAACCTAGAAATAGGCCGACTTAATAAAATTATTACTCCTGGTCCCAGTAAATGCTTCAGGACATATAAAAGGAAAAGAAATTTAGCAACCTTGAAAGATTTAGTGGTTCTTTAGATTAAGCAAAAAGCTAATTTGCTGTTAAGTCCTGAAAGTTTAGCATTAGTGTAGAAGTAAGCTAATGATACTACTCCTGACAAAAGCAAGGAGTAAATAAAATAAATGAGGACAGGCGGAATAAGAGGTCAAGCAAAATTTTTCATTGTTTCCTATTATCG
The DNA here is from genome assembly GCF_017639515.1 of Carcharodon carcharias. Lineage (NCBI taxonomy): Eukaryota > Metazoa > Chordata > Chondrichthyes > Lamniformes > Lamnidae > Carcharodon > Carcharodon carcharias. The sequence goes on from NC_054482.1 coordinate 44,448,344, forward strand.
ATCCATTAGGTATTTATATACAAGTTAAACATTTATTAGTTGATTAAAAACAATTATATTATTAGGCTAAGTACTGGAAATATTTTTTCCATCACATCTCAGACTTGAGTGATCTGTTGCAACCAAAGGATTTAAAGCATTTTTATTCTCATCATGCACCAATACAAGTTCTCCTTGCCCAACTCACACTAAATGAATATCAAGGGGTCAGGACAGAGCAGATAGGAAGAAACTGTTTCTGTTGGCAGAAGGGTCAAGAATCAAAGGACTCTGATTTAAGGTGAGTGGCAAAAGAGCCAAAGGTGACATGAGGAAAAACTTATTTTATGCATTTAATGATTAAGATCTAGAATACACTGCCAAAGATTATGGCAGCTGAGTTGCTGTTGCAGAGAGCCGGCACAGTCACAATGGACCAAATGACTTCCTTCTGTGCTATAATCATTAGATAATTATGCAATCAGCTTCCAACACTGATGCATAACCTACAGCATGTCTACAGATGCACGTCCGGAAGGCCATTTTTAAATGAATTATTCCGATATCCATGTGGGTCCAACAAATGCACTGTTTCAGATGCAGTGCAAGCCCATTGTTGTGACACCATATTACGCCAGCACACAGATATATTACCGGTTGACTATCAGAGTTCCTTTGACTGTCCTCCAAACTGCTGCATTGTGCGACAGTAATTCTTCAGTGGAAATTTCTGTATTACATACACATTAAGGAAGGGATTTGAACACTGGTATGTTTTGGACTATCCACAGTTGCTTTTTCATCGCTTGTTCAAAATCATGTAGCCAGCTGAATGATTTTTTTTTGGCTGCACATTTGCTAATTGTGTAACAATTTGTATTTATCTTTAATAAAAAACAAATTGTTCCAAGGCACCTGGCAGATGGATAATCAGTCAAAAATAGGCCCTGAGCCTAAGAAAGAGCTATTAGGAGGGCTGAGGAAAAGTTTGGTCACAGATATCTTTTAAGCACAATCTTAAGGGAGAAGAGGCAGAGGGTTTCAGGGTGGAATTCTAGACAACAGTTCTTAGGAGGCTGAAGGTACAATGCTATTAGTGAGCAAAGGGAGGTGAGAAAGTACAAGGCAGGGTTAGTATGGTGGAGGGGGTGATGCTGGAGTTAATAGATAGATAGGGACATGTGAGACCATAAACCAATTTAAATACAAGGATGAACATTTAAAATTGGATACGTGGGACCTGGAAGTCAAAGTAGGTTCGCAAGGACAGGAAATAATGGACGAGCAAGAAATGGTGCAGGCAGCATTTTTTTTTTTACATGTGAACTAAAGTTTACTGATGGTTTAAAATGGGAGATAGGGAGGTTCGAGTATTGCAATACAGAGGTGATAAAGGCATGAATGAGTTTCAGCAGCAGATAGGCAGTGGCAAGGATAAAATATGAGTGATACTGTGGTGGTAAAAGCAGACGTCTTTGTGCTGGAGGGGGTATGGAGTTGGAAGCTCAATTTGAGGCTGCAGAGGACGCCAAGGTTGCATACAGTCTAGTTCAGCCTGAGGGTAGTGGTCCAAAGGGGATGGAATCTGTGGTAGGAGTTTGTAGTGGGGACCAAACAAACAATGGCTTTAGTATACTCAATGTTTACCAGGAGGAAGTTACAGCTTATCCAGTCTGACAAAAATGCAGTGAAAAGATTGAGAGAGAGGAAGAGGAAGTGTTATCAACATACATTAGAAAGCTTTTTCCAAGTCTTTGGTCAAGGTTGCAAAGGCGCAGCATGCAGATGAGGAAGAGGTGAGGCCCAGGTTCGATATTTGGGACATTCCAGGGGTGAGAAGACAGAGACCATTGCTGAAGACGCTTTGACGATAATAGGATAGCTAAGAATGGAATCAAGCAAAGGTAGCCCTGCTGCACCAGACATTAAGGAGAAATACCGGAAGACTTTGTGGTCGACTGTGTCAAAGATTGCAGAGAGGCCGAGGAGAGAAAGTTCATCGTGGTTACAGTCATAGCAGATATAATTTGTGGCTTTGATTAAAGCCTGTGGCATTATTGTATTCTTGCATGGAATTGTGGGAAAGATAGGCACAAATTTGGGAGGCGAAACAACATTTTAGGATTTGAGAGGTGAGTAAGTTTAGATATGGATGCTAGTTTCCAAGGGCAGAGAGGTTAAGGGTGGGTACTTTGCAGAATGGGGCGAGTGTTCACAGAAACCCCAACCTTGCCGATAAGTAATCCATGAGCTCCCCAAAATCGTGGGTGGAAGTAAAGGTAGATGGGGCGGGGAAGACAGGCTTAAGGAGATGTTTGGTTCAGGGTGGTGGGCGTGAAGAAAAGCCAGAGGCTATCCTTGATCTCCAAGATAATCCTGGATTAGTGGCCTGTTTTAACAGAGGAAAGTGAAGCCTATGTAACGTGTGTGTGAAGTAGCCAGTTGCAGCCAGCCTGCATGTTTATAGAATACTGAAAACAAACTCTCAGTTTGTTTAGACCAAGACAAGTTGCACTACTCAAGTATAAATATGGGACCAGTTACACATAGGTCACTCTCTGCTAACACAAATATAGAATAAGCATTCTGTTACTTAAATCCACTTATCTGCTCTGTGCCATCCTAACACATTACCCTACTCATTCAAAGTTCAAATTCAGTCCCTCCCTTCTCTGTCATATTCTGGTAGTGTTGTGATAATTTTGAAGGCCAGACATTTGGAAATCTGTTTTCAAATCTCTATGAAAGCAAAAGGAGTGTAATATTCCAAAATAAGAGGGATACTATAAAAAATGTTGCGTGGGGAGACATACAAAATGCAAGCAAAAGTTTGAAAAGTGTATGCATATACAGTTCAGAGGGTAGACATACAAAAGTAAATAAACCGAAGTGAGAAAGAAACGGAGAGAAAAAGTGGATGAGAACAGGTGAAATTAAGAGTTAGGCTATAAAAAAGGTATCCCATCAGTCACAATTCCACACCCGACCCGTGTCCAGTTCGATCAACTTCAACAGAACTAGTCGGGCATACAAGAGGTGGCAAAAATAATTTCATCTGTTTCACAACCAGGCAAAATCCAGCTTCATCCCCAAGGAGTTGGATAAGCAAAATGCTCCAAAATGTGATGCCAGTGAGCAATAGAAGATCAACTGCATTAACATTTTAGACATCTTGTAAAAGTCTAAAATTTGAGCATTAAAATATACGAATTTAATATCTTAGTTTCGAAAGGCATTGACTAATTTATACTACCCCTATGTAACATTCTTCCTTGCTGAAGTGCCTGTCCATGAACTTCCCCCTTTGATGGAAGGCTACTTCCACACCTGCCTCTCGGCTCCGTCACCAGGATCAGGCCCTCAGACGGAGCTCTGCGGTCAGGCCATCAAACAAACTCCATCAGAGTTTTCTGAAAATACAGACATTGTGAAATAAAATTCGCAGTTTCTTTCTATTACAAAACTTGACATGAGACTCAGGTATAACATTAAGTAAATGAATCCCAACCCTCTCACTTATATCCCTACTTGAGACAGTGTCCTCCTGGTGCAGGTCTCCTACTTGCTGCTCCGCCATATTACCAACAGTGTCGTTCAAAAAACTGGAGAGGGAATAGGTGGTTAGAAATGCGCATGCGGATCACCTGCAATGCATCATGGGAATTGTAGTTCGGTCGGGTCCGTTGGCCGGAAAGTATCTTGAGGGACCCCAACTCCCAGTATGCCTCACGTCCGGCATAGTTAACCACCTGAGAACCCCGGAGTTTTCTTTTAAGCAAAACGACCTCGCATCGTCACATTGAGAAGTTCAAGTGTGTGCGTCCAGTTTGATATATTTGTAGTGAGTATAAATCTTGGTGATTATTTCCCAGCAGAGCTGTAGTTAATGTCATTGTGTTGTTGATTTGGAAGAGGCCTAAGGTTCTGGGTTACATCAGGTGCCGACAGACACCACTTGGTATGTGCACAATCCCACTGCGGAGTCGGACGGGTCAAGTTTCCCAATGTAGTGGTTGTTAAGCTTGACACCCTGTGAAATGTCAACCCCTAGGGTGCCTAATGTATCCCTTGTAATATACTTCAAACTACTTACAATTGATTTAAAACAGAAAACGCGAGCCGACACTCGTATCAGGCAACATTGGTGGAGAGTACATAAATGCTGCGGAAGACTCCACAGCTGAAACGTCCACTCACAGGGCCAGGAGAATGCCACTTAGTCCCTCAAGCCTCTGCTGCCATTCAATGAGGCAACCCTAACTCATCTACCCGTCTGTTTCAGATGAAGTTACATTGTTTCATAGTTTGCCATTGTGAGATTTGAACTCTTGATAGTTTTGCCATTGTGAGATTTGAACTCTTGATCTTAGGGTTACAAACCCAGTACCATAACCACTTGGCTATTTAGGCCAAGCCCTAACTCATCTACTTGCCTCTGCTCCATAATCCCTTAATAACTTTGGTAAACAAAAATCTATTCATCCCTAATTTTAAATTAACAATTGATTGAACATCTGTTGCTGTTTGAGGGGAAAGAGTTCCAGACTTGTACCACCCTTTATGTGCAGAAGTGTTTCCTAATTTCACTCCTGAAAAGCCTGGCTCTAATTTTTATATTATGCCCTCTAGTCCTAGACTCCCCAGTCAGTAGAATATGTTGAAACTGTTCAAATCATCTGTTAACTTTCTAAACTCCAGGAAATATAACCCTAGTTTGTGTTATCTTTTCTTTTAATGGAACTTCATAATAGGTATTGTTCTGATAAATTTACAGTATGCTCTCTTCAATATATCCTTGCTAAGGTTTGATGCCCAGAGTGGTTCATATTGCTCCAGGTTTGGTCTAATCAGGGCTTTGTATGTAACATGACTTCTATCCCTTGTATTCTAGTCCTGTACTTAAAGGCCAGCATGCCATTAGCCTTTTTGATTATTTTCTGTACTTGTTCATGACATTTTAATGATCTTGTACTTGGACCCCCAAGTCTTTTTGGACCCCCACTGTTCTAGCTTTTCACCATTTTAAAGAGTACAGTGTTCTATCCTTTTTAGACGTAAAGTAGATGATTTCACAGTTGCCTATGTTGAAATCTATTTGCCAATTTACCTGATTTATCAATATCTTTGGTATATGATGCTTCTATATACTTTGCTTACTATTTTTCCTATTTGCGTAATTTGCAAATTGGGTATGTGGCTTTCTAGTCCAGTGTCTAAGTCGTTAGTGAATTGTGCTCCCTAGTCTTCTCTTGGCAGAAGCTGCCTGACCTGTTTCCAGTGTTCAAATTTTATATATCTGATTTTGCTGTCTTTCAAAATCATTGTTTTCTACTCCCTCCAAAGTACAATAAAAAATTGCATCAGCGATATCGCTACTGCTTTCCTCCCCTCAGTGTTTGCACCAAATGACTTAACCTCAACTATTTCAACCTCCAAGTCAACTCATTCTCTCTGCTCAAGTTCACTATGCCCTTATCCACCCTAAATCTCTTCCTCCATGTTAACTCCTCAACCCATATTCATGGCTACCCCTTGACTTTACCATCCTATTGTTACGACCTCCATGGTGATACTTTACAATTGATATTCCTAAACCCTTTTCAGACATTTTCAAAAACAATTCTAAATTATGAAACTTTTTAATGTAATTACAAATTTTCCTTACTGTTATTGCTTCCGGGGCAAAGGCTGCCCCTTAGAAAGAAGGAAGCTTTACTGTAGCAAAGTTTTCTTTACAACAGTGTTCAAAATACAGCAAGTTAATAACAAGGGTTACCATCCCTTGTTCTTTAAACTCTCAACAGGGCACTCAATCGCATTGTTTCAACCAGCAACATGCACAATTTTTGGAGTAAATGGTTGTAGCATCAGTCTCCATGGAAACAGCCTCTGGTTCTTAGATCAAAGCTTGTACCTCGTGTTCGCATTATTCATGCTGCTTTTTAAAATCTGCATTGGATTTTGTACAGTCTGGACCCTGGAATAGTATTTGTTGTTTATTGGATCCAAAGCCAGATGGTGAAGTATGAAACTAGATGCAAATTCTTTTCTTGGTAATAAGTTTATTTACAGAATGCAGCATTACATATTTCTGGTTTCTACCTAGCGCTCCATTGTCCCCAACCATCTCTTTTTTTTTGAACCATCTCTTTAGTGCTCTAAGTGCTTAATTAGACAATGCCATTAACCTGTGTATCTTAACAATACAATTAACATACCATTACGCATTTTCCTTTCTTTCGGGAAATGTTCTATTAGATTGGAAGATAGCAAATGTAACTCCATTATTCAAAAAGGGAGGGAGACAAAGTGGGAAACTACAGGCCAGTTAGCTTAACATCTGTCATAGTTCTGTCGAAGGGTCATGAGGACTCAAAATGTCAACTCTTTTCTTCTCCGCCGATGCTGCCAGACCTGCTGAGTTTTTCCAGGTAATTCTGTTTTTGTTTTGGATTTCCAGCATCCGCAGTTTTTTTGTTTTTATCATAGGGAAAATATTAGAAGCTAATATTAAAGAAACTAATGAGGCGGAGTCAACATGGTTTTGTGAGAGGGAAATCATGTTTAACCAACCTATTGGAGTTCTTTGAGGAAGTAATGTGCTGTGGATAAAGGGGAACTGGTGGATGTACTGTACTTAGATTCCCAGAAGGCATTTGACAAAGTGCCACATGAAAGGTAATTGCAGAAAATAAAAGCTCATGATATAGGGAGTAACATACTGACATGGATAGAAGATTGGCTGGCTAACAGGAAGCAGGGAGTAAGCATAAATGGGTCTTTTTCAAGTTGGCAAGATGTAAAGAGTGGTGTGCCACAGGGATCAGTGCTGGGACCTCAGCTGTTTACAATTTATATAAATGACTTGGATGAAAGGATGGATGGGATAGTTGCCAAATCTGCTGATGACACAAAGATAGGTAGGAAAGTAAGTTGTGAAGAGGACATAAGGAGGCTACAAAAAGATATAGGTTAAGTGAGTGGACAAAGATCTGGCAAATGGAGTATAACATGGGAGAATGTGAAATTGTCCTTTTTGGCAGGAAGAATTTAAAAAAAAGCATATTATCGAAATGGAGAGATTGCAGAGCTCTGGAATGCAGAGGGACCTGGGTGTCTTGGTGCATGAATCGCAAAAGGCTAGTATGCAGGTATGGCAATTAATTGGGAAAGCTACTAGAATGTTATCACTTATTGCAAGGGGAATTGAATGCAAAGGTAGGGAGGCTATGCTTCAGTTATACAGAGCACTTGTGAGACCGCATCTGGAGTGGTGTGTACAGTATTGGTCACCTTATTTAAGAAAGGATGTAAATACATTGGAAGCAGTTCAGAGAAGGTTTACCAGAGTAATACCTGGAATGGGCGGGTTGTTTTATGAGGAAAGTTTGGACAGACTAGGCTCGTGCTTGCTGGAGTTTCGAAGAGTAAGAGGTGACTTGATTGAAACATAGGATCTTGAGGGGACTTGACAGGGTGGATGTGGAGATGATGTTTCCTCTTGTGGGAGAATCTAGAACTGGGGGTCACTTTTTAAAAATAAGGGGTTGCCCTTTTAAAATGGAAATTAGGTGAAATTTTTTCTTAGTAGGCTGGGAGTCTTTGGAACTCTTCCTCAAAAGGTGGTGGGAGCAGAGTCTTTGAATATTTTTAAGGCAGAAATGGATAGATTCATGGTAAAGGAAGGAGTGGTAGGTTATCGGCAGTAGGCGGGATGTAGATTTGAGGTTGCTATCAGATCAGCCATGATCTTATTAAATGGTGCTGCAGGCTCGGGGGGCCAAATGGCCTACTCCTCCTTCTCCTTGTTTGTATGTTTATAACACTCAAACAATTACAAAGAAAATCAAAGTTTATAACCCACCATAAGACAAGACATCCCTTTTCTAGGACCTCCAACAATTTCTTTGAGCAAGCATTCCTTTTTGTGAAGCAGCCCGATAATTGGTGACATGTATCCACCCATTTTCTCAGGCTTCTTCTCTCTAACATCTCTTTTATGCTGACAAGGTCAATCCTTAAACGTTTATCAGTCACACTTTGTCAAATGTACATTATCCCATAGAGAACTGTTAACCATAGAGCAATTAATTGGCAAACCTTTCTCCGAATGCCCCTTGTATAAAATTTTCCTCAATGTTTGATAAGTAAAATACCATATTTGCTAGAACCAGTGTGAGGGTACTTTTTACTAGCCATTTTATTTTCCTGGCTTCCCAGCCTAAAGAACACTTTTTTCATTTTCACCCATCAAGAATATTATAAACTCAGCTGTGCACCAGTCTACTTCATGTTTAAGCTAGGAAATTGAGGGTATAAACAACCTGCATTCCATCTGCCATGTCCATTAAAATATGCAAAGTGCTATTCAAAAAAAAATCTACTCAAACTCTCATTACTGCCTCTAGTGTGATTGCAACCATTTCAGAAGGTTTAAGATCAGTTTACCTTCAGTTCTTTCTTATACCGTTCGCAAGGTTGCTGAATTTTGCTTTCCAAACATAGTGAACCCATCGTCATATTTTTCTATGCAGTATTTCATTTTCTTGACCACTAACAGTGGCACTAACTCTTCACATTGTTAATTTTGGGAGTGTGGTGAGGGCACGGTCAATTGAGGTTTTCAAAAGGGAATTGCATCATAATCTGAAAAGCTAAAAATTGCAGGACAACAGAGAAAGGCAGAGAGTGGCACTCGGTGACTTGCTCTTTCAGAGGGCCAGCATTGACATGAAGTGCCAAATTACTGCCTTCTGTGTTTTAATCATTCTATGATTCCATGGGAATTATTAGTAAAAATGACTAATTTCATGTCTTTCGGGTCTGGAAACTGAGTACATGTTTCTCCAGATTTAATTTGTTTAATGTTTTACTTGCCCTCAAAACATTCTCAATTGTAGCATGTCATCATGATGCTAAGTTCCAATGCATCATAACTGGCATTGAGACTTGGAGTGCATAACCAATTTAACTGATCAATCAAGCTTCTTAGCTGCTCAGTCTCTTTGGATGCAGGATCATCTTTTGACGATGACTGCCTGATTTATTGGGATACAATTAACACTTTTGAGATGTGATTGTTAATTCAAAATTACTCTTGACCTATATTGATTGCCTAACGTTAAACTCCCATGGCTGGTTGGGAATAAAGAAAGAAACCCAAGTCTTGACTTCTTCCAGATGGAACTTTATTCCCACTGCTCTGAAACTTCATTCCCAGATCACTACCTGTTTCACCTTTATATGCACCCAATGATGTGCTTAACAAATTTACCTTTAATTATTCACTCAATCCCTTGTTGACTCTTAACTATTTTTCATCCTAACATCCAAGCCTATATCCTGCTATCTAAAGGTCTTGGAAGGCAGACTTCCAATCTTAAATTCCCCTTTGATCTCATCTTTTACAATTTGCTCGAACTCTGTAGAACCTCCCAATAGAAAATCATCAACATGCTTCATAAAGAGGTTTGGTTGGTTGGACCAATTTGGTTGGTCAGCTAAGATATTACTGAAAATGACTTTCAGTTGCATTGTTCATAACTAATGTGTATTTCTGTATAAAGGCTGCACCTGGTTGCCATGTCTATAAAATGCAAAATGAAAATGTTCCTGTTATTGTCCCACGTTGGAGTTTAACATTAGACAATCAATATAGGTCAAGAGCTACTTCATAAAGCCTCATGCTAATGAGTTACTTGCAATAGGCTGTGAGGTTGTCCTCTGATACTTTTTGAACACCACATTTTTCAGTAATCTCTTCAGTAAGCCTTGTGTACTCATCATCATCCACCCCTGCATCCTTTAGCAGAATTTTTAATCTGTGCCAAGAGCGATGGACAAATTGGTGATGAAACTTGAAGACAACTTGCCTTTTTTCTCTTAACTCCTATCACCTGGTGCCATCAACACTTCTTTAACATTCTGATTAGGGATGTTAGGTTTTGTTAAAGGGATACAGTAATGTCTTGATTGAAAGTCAGTAAATTTGCAATTTGCCAAAAGACAATTGCTTTATCATGTTTCATTTGTGCCTTTTTCATGGAAGGCTTGCTCAACAGCTGGGGTTTTTCACTAAATAACATATCTATACTAAAGCGGTATACCCCAGTTATTAAGCATGGAATCACCACTCTTTTCAGTGAGCACAATGTGTTGACATTCCCAAACTAAGTAGAACTCTCATATTCCTTATTTTGATCCTTTACCACTGAGTAAAATCTAAATAACATTTTAACCAAGCTGTTCCACAAACTGAAGATGTGAAATCACAGTCCAACATGGCACAATTAAATGAACCTGTGACTACACATTACTGGACTGAAGCTTCTTGTGACTTGTACAACTTTCTCAGGCTGATCAATATCATTTTCTCCAACTTCTGAATTTTGTGTCATGCATCACTTTGAAAACTCTTGATCCATTTTAGACAATTTACCATAAATCCAAAAGACCCATTAACAGTTTCTCAGGAATTCCTGGTGTTCAGTTATTGCTCTAATTCTGTTGCTACCAGATCTTTCAAAACTCCCTTCATCCTCACTTCTTTTGTCTGTAATTCTTCTGTTGTATTGACACTTGGGCTCCATATCTGAACAATTTTAAAAGGCCATGATCATAGAGTCCTCCATTTTCTGTGACACTGTAGAACTTCCCCTGAGTGTGAGGGCTGCTAGAATGACAACTTCCCCAGGAATTTTATTAAAGCATCAGACATCTGATCCAAAAATGTGTCTTTTTGAGACTCAAACTCCAGTTCAGACTAGAAGCCTATCCACGTGCAACACTTCAGTGCAATCCAACAATTTGAAAGCAAACACTGAACAAGGAATTTTAAGATTGAATTTCTGCAGTCTTTTATATAGTTCATTAAAGTCTGTGATGTATTCCTCTATGGAATAACTGTCTGTCTTTCTAACTCTATCAAAGTCTAACCATGACTTGTAGGCATTTAATAAATCATGTTTCTTGTCTGTTTTACCCGTAAAGCTTAATAGAAGCTTCCTTCCTCAGTATTCAACGGATGGGCCTCTAGCTCACAAATTACTCTGCGTCTGATCTTGCTTCTGTAAGATTGTGACAGTGCCAAGACCGTATGTTGTTTTCCCTTGGGTAAGGAGTTAATCTATGTCTGCATATCTAGTTCATTTTCCATTGATCATAAGGTTCAGACTCCGAGAACATCAGTAGGAAATCATATTCTGATAATTTACACTTGATTTCAGCCATTCTTCATAAAAGTAACTCAGAATATAATCTTCTGTCTGGGAAAAATAATTTCTTACTTTCCAATCTTCTTCACCATTAGGCAACCATCCTCTGCTACCATGCTAAATTGGATCCTATGTCAGATGGTGAAGTATGAAGCTGGCCACACATCTTTTTCTTGATATGTGATTCATTTACAGAATGTAGCATTACATATATGCGGTCTGTACTAACTAAATCAGTCCCCCAGCAGTCCCTTGATACTCTTTGGAGTACCCATGAAATAAAATAGACTGATTAATCAAATAAACCAATTAAACAAATTGATAGCCCTTGAAAGGGGGCTTACTTAATTAATTAATGCCCTTCACCTTTGTATCTTAACAATCTAATTAACATACCATTAACAATGCTACTGGTGTATAAAGCCCTGGTTCAAACATACCTCGAGTACTGTAAGCAGTTCTAGACAGCATGCCTTAAGGAGGATATATTGGATTTGGTGGAAGTACAGCATAGATTTACCAGCCTGATACCTGGATTCCAAAGGTTAAGCTATGTGGAGAGATTATACAAACTGGGCTTGTACTCCCTGAAATTTGCAAGGTTAGCAGGTGACTTGATAGAAGTGTTCAGTATATTAAGGAGAACTGATTGGCAGTTAGAGAGAAACTATTTCCATTGGTTGTGAAGTATCGGACTAAGGGGCATAGTCTTTAAAAAATGGAGTCAATTCTTACAGAAGTGAAGTTAGGAAACAGTTTTAAATTGGATCTCTTTCTGAACAATTGGTACACTGTTGGACAGAGGATTAAACAAGAAATTATTGGAGCATGTAACAAAGGCAATGTAATAATTATTGGGGGGGGGGGGTTTAATCTTGATATAGACTATACCAATCAAATTGGCAAGGGTGGTCTAGAATATGAGTTTATAGAATGCTTTCGTGACAGTTTCCTGGAGCAATACGTTGTGCAGCCAACAAGGGATAAAGCTATTTTAGATCTAGTATTGTGTAATGAGGGAGAACTAATGAGTTATCTCATGGTAAAAGATCATAGTGATCATAATACAATTGAATTCCATGTTAGGTTTGAAAGTGACATACTCCAATTACAAACAAGAATCTTAAACAAAGCCAATTAATATAGTTGTGAAGGGGAAACTTGCTAAGGTTGATTGGGTAAATGGACTAAAAGATATGGTGGTAAATATACAGTGGAAAACATTTAAGGAAATAATTAAAATGTTCAACAATACATTCCATTGAAAAACAAAAACTCAACAAGAAAGATCCATCTGTGGCTTACCCATGAAATTAAGGATAGTATTGGATTAAAAGAAGTGGTTTTGTGTTGCAAAGAATCATAGCAAATCTGAGAATAAGAACGTAAGAAATAGGAGCAGGAGTAGGCCATTTGGTCCCTAAAGCCTACTTCGTCATTCAATAAGATCATGGCTGATCTTTCTCAACTCCTCTTTCATGCCAGCCCCTCATAGCCCTCCACTCCCCAATATTCCAAAAATCTATCTACCTCTTTAATTACTTTCAGTGATATAGCCTCCACAACTCTCTGGGGTAGAGAATTCCAGACATTCACTACCCTCTGAGAGAAGAAATTCCTTTGCATCTCAGTTTTAAATGAGTATCCCCTTATTCTGTAACCTCTAGGTTGAGATTCCCCCACTAGTGAAACATCTTCTCAACATCTACCCTGTCAAGCCTTCTCAATCTTGTACGTTTCAATACCACTCATTCTACTAAACTCTAACGAATAAAAGCCTAACTCCCTGTTCAGCCGTTCTTGATAAGCCAACCCTTTCATCCCAGGAATCAGCCTAGTGAATCTGTTTTCAACTGCCTCCAATGCCCTTTCTTAAATATGGGGACCAAAACTGTACACAGTATTCCAGGTGTGGCCTCACCAACACCCTATACAGTTGTAACAAGACTTTCCTATTTTTAAACTCCAACCCCCTAGCAATACAGGCCAAAATTCCATTTGCCTTGTTAATTACTTGGTTTTGGAGTGTTTTAGATACCAACAAATGGCTGCCAAACAGTTGATAATAAGGAGAAAAAGAGAATATGAGCGTAAACTCAGGAATATAAACTCAGATTGTAAGAGCTTTTGCAAGTATGTATAAAGGAAGAGAGTAGCTAAAGTAAACATTGGTCCCTTAGAAGTAGAGAGCAGAAAAATTACAGGGAATGAGGAAATGCAGAGACATTGAACAAAAATTTGTTTCCATCTTCACAGTAGAAGCTACAAGTTACATACTACAAAAAGAGGGTAGCCTAACTGCTAAAAAGAGTGAGGAAATTAAAGTAATTATAAGCAGAGAAAAGATATTGGAGAAATTTAAGGGACTAAGATTCGACAAATCTCTTGCACCTGATGGCTTCCATCTTAACAGGTGCAGTGATAGTGGATGCACTGGCTATTATTTTCTAAAACTTCCTAGATTCTGGAATGGCCTCAGCAGATTGGAAGTTAGCAGATGTAACAACTGCTCCAATGAGGGGAGAGAAGATGGAAATACAGGCCAGTTGGCCTGACACCAGTCATCAAGAAAGTGCTTGAATCTATTATTGAGGAAGTCTTAACAATGCACTTGGAAAATCATAGTATGATCAGACCAAATCAACATGATTTTACGAAAGGCAAATTGTGTTTAACAAATTTATTGGAGTTTTTTTGAGGATGTAACTAGGAGGATAGATAAAGGGGAACCAGTATATCTAGATTTCTAAAAGCATTCAATGAGGTGCTACACAAAAGGTGCCATACAAGATAAAGGCTCATAGAGTTGAGGTCAATGTATTAGCATGGATAGAGGATTGGTTAATGGATAGGAAGCAAATAGTAGATATAAATGTACCATTTTCAATTTGGAAAGCTGGGTGGAAACGTAAGCTGTGATGAGACTGCAAAGAGATATAGGCAGGTTAAGTCAGTGGACAACAGGATGGCAGATGGAGTATAATGTGAGATTATTCACTTTGGCCATAAGAAAAGGAAAGCAGAATATTTTTTGAAAGGCATGAAACTTGTAAATGTTGATGTTCAGAGAGACTTGGGTGCGCTCTTACAAAGAACACAGAAAGTTAGCATACAGGTACAGAAAACAATTAGGAAGGCAAATGGCATGTTGGCCTTTATTGCAAGGGGATTGGAATACAGGAATAAAGAAATCTTGCTACAGTTGTGCAGGGCTTTGCGACCACACCTGGAATACTGTTCAGTTTTGGTCTCCATATTTAAAGAAGGATACACTTGCACTGGAGGCAGTACAGCAGAGGTTCACTTGATTGGTCTCTGGGATGAGAGGGTTGTCTCATGATGAGAGGCTGAGAAAATTGAGCCTATATTCTCGAGTTAAGAAGAATCCGAGGTGATCTCATTGAAACATACAAGATTCTGAAGAGGCTTGACAGGGTAAATGCTGAGAGGCTGTTTCCCCAGCTGGGGAATCTAAAACATGGGGGTACAAGTCTCAGGATAAGGTGACCATCATTTTGGACTGGGATGAGAAGTTTCTACACTCAAAGGGTTGTGAATCTTTGGATTTTTCTACCCCAAGGGTTGTGGGTACACCATTATTGAATATATTTAAGGCTGAAATAAAAACAAAAAGTGCTGGAAAGACTTAGCAGGTCTGGCAACATCTGTGGAGAGAGAAACAGAGTTAGCGTTTTGAGTCCAATATGACTTCTTCGGAACTAGACACGGGGAGGCAAAACTGTGGGAGATGCTGAAGAAGAGCCATATTGGACTCGAAACATGAACTCTGTTTCTCTCTCCACAGATGCTGTCAGACCTGCTGGGTTTTTCCAACACTTTTTGTTATTTCAGATCTCCAGTATTCACAGTTTTTTGCTTATATTTAAGGCATAGACGGATTTTTGAGGTCTCGGGGAATCAAGGACATGTTTAAGCCCAAGTTCAAGCATGATCGTAGTGAATGGTGGAACAGGTTCGACAGACTGTATGGTCTACTCCTCCTATCTCGTGTTCCACAAATGGCTATTGATGCTAGTCAATTGCTAATTTTAAATCTGATATTGATAGATTTGTGTTAACCAAAGGTATTGAACGATATGAGACAATGATAGGTTATGGATATAGAACACACATCAACCATGATCTCATTGAATAGCTGAACTGAATTTAGGGGTTAAATGGCCTACTTCTGTTCCTCGCCCCACTTCCCATTATTGTGATGCACAGTCACTGCAACATATCTTTCCTGCTATAGCGAACATTCTCTGTACCATCTACTTTGATATTGTGGGCTTTAATGCCTACCTTTAATAACAACCAGAGCCCATTGATTTAAAGATAGTGTAAAATATTTGCTTAATCATAGAATATGAACGTAAAATATCACTAAAACTTCTATAAATATTTTAATTATAACATTTCAATGAAGAATCATTGTAAATTATTGATTTCATTAATACTGAATATTGTATACTATGTAGTCAGCAATGCCTTTAGACATCTAGGGCTGAAATTTATGGGCCACCCGTGGGTGGAAAAACAGGTGGGTGGACCCGCACATTAAAGTGCTGTGTGAGCACGGCTTGCCTGCACCTACTACGATTTTATGAGCAATGGGGAAGGTGTCAGGTGGGCTGCCCATCTGTGGCCCAATTGAGGTCCCTGAGTAGGGCAATTAATGCTCAACTAAGAGCTTCATGCCGCCATTGCTCTGATTTAATGGGTGGCAGGAGAAGCCTGCACCCAATTTGTAGCAGGTTTAACCCTGTGGGCTGCTGGTCAGTGAAAGGGTGGGCTGCCTCCTTCCTGGGCCAGTTGTGCCAACCTGAGGCACCCAACCACAGTTTTGCCTCCCTGTGTCCACCCTCCCTCCTGCCCTGTCCAACATCCTTGCTACCCCCACTTGTCAGGGCTTGCCAGCTTGTCCCTGGCCTGATCCTGGACTTGCCTGGGTTTCAGGGCATCCATGGTCCTTCTTCCTCCCCAGCCGCCTTGATTTACCTGGACTTCAGTGTCTACTATCAGTAAAATGATCCCTTTTAGGACCATTTTAGAGTCTACACCCACATTGAGGAGCTCAAGGCAGCAGTGGCCACTGATCCTGGTGTGGGTGGAGATCCTGGACTCTGATTGGCTGGCAGGTGTAAGAGGCGGGGCTTCCTCCTAGAGATGGAGGAAAGTCCGACCTCACTAATTGAAGGAATGTAGCCCAAAAAATTAAAACCAGCTAAGTGAAGGCTGGCTGGCCCCTGACCTTTACACTGGAATGTGGGGCGCCTGTCCTGAGCATATAATCCAGTCCCTAGGAACATATAAGCATTGGCATCCCAAATTTGCTGATGTCAATGCCTGTCATTGCTGCTTTTTCTGCCCTTCAGTGGCAATATCTTGTGCTTGCATAGTGAGGATTTTACCTGGACTTCAATGTATGCATGAAAAAAAAATGAGAAAGGAAGTAAAGGAGGAGAGACTAAAAAGAAGCTTGTAAAGAAATAGGAGTGAAGGAAAAGCAAAATAAATAAAAAGGGGGTGATTGAAAGACAGAAATAAATGAAAGATGAGCAGGAAAGAAGGAAAAACAAGCAATGGAGGAGCAGGAATACTGAAGTGGAGGATAACTGCAAGAAGAGAGGGTGAAACATAAGTGGGTGTTCTCTAGTATTTAAAAAAACTATAGTCTGACTACATATATGTATTGAAGCACAATTCTTAATAGGATAATGAAAGTATAACCATTTGAAACATGTAAGATCCTGAGGGGCCTTGACAGGGTGGATGTGGAAAGGTTGCTTTCTTTTGTGGGGAAGCTAGAACTAGGGGTCAATGTTTAAGGAGTCGCCCTTTTAAGACAGATGAGAACTTTTCTCTCTAGAAGTTTGAGTGTCTTTGGAACTCTCTCCCTCAAAAGGGGGTGGAAGCAGAGTCTTTGAATATTTTTAAGGCAGAGTTAGATCGATTCTCAATAAGCAAAGGGGTGAAACGTTATCGGGGGTAGGCGGGAATGTGGAGTTGAGGTTACAATCAGATCAGCCATGATCTTATTGAATGGTGAAAAAGGTTCAAATGGCCTACTCCTGCTCCTAATTCGTATATTTTTATGTTAATGTATGACATTATGATTCTCTAGCAGCATTTCCATGTTTTAATATTAATTCAGGACTCTTTTGACTTTCCGAAGCTCTACAAATGAAATAGCGATGTCAAGAAAACATTCAAAACACAAGCGAGAGAAGACTAAGTCTCCATCGAAGAAAACAAAGCCTCAACAGCGCGGCCATAATGTGAGGACAGTATGCTTTTTCTTTCAAAGTACCTATTTTTTGGAACCTCCAGTGCTTACCACTGACTGCCACATACCACCAATGAGGAACATCCAAAAAGTTTGTTTTCTAAAAATGTTGATTCTGTACACATGCATGTTTGCTTTTTGGGTGGGTGGAGGGAGGTGATTGTGGGAAACTTGCCTTCTGAAGTCCTGTGCTTAGTATATTGTATCAACTTACATCAGCTTTTAGGGGTTACATGAATTAAGAACTCTGATATTACAGATATTATTAAATGTTCTTAACTCTGCATTGATTTGTGTATGCTTAACAATACAGGTGTCAGCAGATACTGTGTTGCCATCAGGCCTGACCCATGTTTTATGTCTAATACTGTAAATGCAAATATATTTATCCACGAGTGAGTAGTCTTCACTGTATATTTATTGCAGATCCTTTAATGTCTAATCTTCATTCCAAAGATTCACATATAAGTTGGCACAAATAATTTTTTAATTGAGCCAAGAAATATTACAGAAACAATACAGGCTGGGGGTAAATTATCTGGTTTTAGTGTGTGCACATGAAAATTGTCATGGATGAAAAATGAATTGATTTTGAAATATATCGGCAGTTGTTAATGTCGGCAAACAAACCGCCTTAACAAAGGTGACAAAGAAAATTTGTTTCTGCCAGAACTTTTAACACCATAGTGATTATTTGGTCCAAGTGCTGAAATTTCAAATCAAGCCATGCCTGAAAATAGATTATTGTATTCACAGTGTGAAGATTCTGTAGACTAGATAATAGGTATAAATATGAATCTCTGTTGAGAGTGGCTGTTTGAATTATAGTGCCATTAGTGATTTGAGGAATCTGGATGACAGTTAGTACTGAATACGTGTCACAAAGATAGTATTCACTAAATGGTGAGTGTATGTCACAATTGCAGTTTCCATGGAATGGGGTGACTTGTTTACTTGGGATTAAATCTGTGTCAATTACAGAGATTAATGAAAGAACTTGCAGACTGTGATGTGACACTAAAGGTGAACACAAGTACAGCACAGAAGTGCTTAGAATATGTAAGAAATACAAATTAGACTGGAGAGGAGGCAGTGTACCTCAAGGACACCTAACAGGTAAAGGAAGTAGAACCTAGGGTACAGAATAATCACCCCCAGTGAACTACTGTGGCTGAGTACTGGCACCAAACGGTAGCAGTGGACTTCTCCTGAAGGACATATCTGCCAGACTGGGCCTGCAGCAGCTGGTGAGAGAACCAACAAGAGGGAAAACTTAATAGACCGCCCTCATCATTCTACCTATCACAGATGCGTCTGGACCACAGATCTGGTCTGGCATATCATTCACAGCTAAGTGATCAACCCAACAACCAATGAGGAGTGCCTAGGAACATGCCAGGAGCAGCACCAGGTATACTTGAAAAAACGAGTTGCCAACCTGGTGAAGTTACAACACAGGGCTTGCATGCTGCTTTTGCTGTTTAGCTTGCATGTACTATACAGAGCTAAGTGATCCCACAGCCATCAGATCTGATCAAAGCTCTGCAGTCCTGCTACTTTCAGTTGTGAATAATGGTGGACAATTTGGACAATTAAACAGCTCACTAGAGGAGATGGCTCCACAAATATTCCCATCCTCAATGATGGGAGAGGCCAGCCCAATGCAAAAGATAAGGCTGAAGCATTTGCTACCATCTTCAGCAAGAAGTGTTGAGTGGATGATCCATCTTAACATCCTCCTGAGGTCTCCATCACAATTTGATTCACCCCATGTGATATCAAGAAATGGCTGAAGGCACTGGATACTGCAAACGAGCCCTGACACATTTCGGCAGTAGTACTGAAGACTTGTGCTCCACAGCTAACTGTTGCCCTTAGCCAAGTTGTTCCAGTACAAATACATCTCCCCGCCAATGTGGAAAATTGCCTGGGTATGTCTGTTCCACAAAAAGCAGGACAAATCCAATCCAGCCAGTTACAGCCCCATCAATCTACTCTTGATCATCATCCAAGTGATGGAAGGTGTCGTTGACACTACTTTCGAATGACACTTGCTCATCAACACCCTGTGAAATTGAAGTCACTGGGAATCAGGATAGTGTATCCTAGGCCCAATCAATTTCAGCTTTTTTATCAATGACCTTCCCTCCATCCTAAGGTCAGAAGTGGGGATGTTCGTTGATGATTGCACAATGTTCACAATGTTTACAACTCCTCAGATTCTGAAGCAGTCCCAGCCCATATGCAACAAGATTTGGACAAAATTCAGGCTTGGGCTGATGTGTGGCCAGGCCATGACCATCTCCACGAAGAGGCAATCTCGCCACCTCCCCATGACATTCAATGGCATTACCATCACTGAATCGGGGAGGTGGTAGCATAGTGGTAATGTCACTGGATTCGTAATCCAGAGGCACTGGCTAATGTTCTGGGGATGTAGTTTCAAATCCCGCCATGGCAGCTGATGGAATTTAAATTCAATTAATAAATTTATTATTAAATAAAGCTAGTTTCAGCAATGGTGACTATGACACTATCATTAATCGTCATAGAAGACTCATCTGGTTCACTGATATCCTCAGGGAAGGAAATCTGCTGTCCTGTTGTGGGTCTGGAGTCACATATAAGTCAATGTGGTTGACTCTTAACTATCCTCTGAAATGTTCAGTTCAAGGGCAATTAGGCATGGGCAACAAATGCAGGTTTTGCCAGTGATGCCCACAAGCCAGGAAAGAATAAGGAAAAAAATCAAAACCGTCAACATCCTTGGAGTTACCATTGACCAGAAACTGAACTAGACTAGCCATATAAATACTGTGGCTACAAGAGCAGGTAAAAGGCTGGGAATTCTGCAGTGATTAGCTCACCAACTGACGCCCCATCTATAACGCACAAGTCAGGTGTGCGATGGAATACTGTCCACTTGCCTGGATCAGTGCAGCTCCAGTAATACTCAAGAAACTAGACATTATCCAGAGCAAAACAGCCCATTTGATTAGCACCCCATCCACCACTTTAAACATACAGTCCCTCCACCACTGGCACATTGTGGTAGCAGTGTGCACCATATATAAGATGCAAAGCAGCAAATTGCCAAGCTTCCTTTGACAGCAAACCTGTGACCTTTACCAACCTGAGGAGCAAAGGCAGCAGATGCATTGGAACACAACACCTGCTGGTTCCCCTCCAAGCCACACACCATCCTGACTTGGAAGTAGATTGCCGATCCTTCACTGTCACCTTGCCAAAATCCTGGAACTCCCTCGCTAACATCACTGTTGATGTACCTGCATCTTGCCATCCCATAAAAGAATTTTTAAAAACTGTCCTAAATGTTACTATGTGAAATGTGTGGTGCAAAATGAGCAGGAAAACTCTTAAGAGTTTGCTGTAAACCATCAGTCAAATCAAACATACAGTTAAAAGAAAAAAAAAATCAGATGCAAGCCAAAAGATAATATCAGTGGATAATTTTAACTTAGAGTCTGAAGTAGTAAACAGAATCCTTGACTCAGATAGCATGCTTGAATGGAAGGAGCAGAACCTTTGATGATAGTGGGAATAACAAGATCAAATTTAATTTGAACTGAAAAGAACAAATACTGTAAACCAAAAGTCAGATACGTTGCTTCAAAAGAGCATCTTCAAGTGAATGAAGGAAGAGTTTAGTGTATCTTCGGAAACAAAATCTCACATGCAGATAAATAGAATATCTCTAAATATATATTAATGAGCATCTAGGATAATAAACAAGACTAAATGAAGTAAAGTAAAAAGAGAATGCTACAAAGCCTGAAGGAAGAATGCAGAAGCTTTTTAAAAAAAAAATGATCAGGAAGACAAAGAGGGAACAAAAAATAAGTTTAGGTGTAAATGCTAGGTGCAGCAGCAAGAAGATTATCAAAGAAGAAAATTCGATCCTTTAAGGATGAAAACTGCTTTGAAGCTAAAAAGGAGCAAACCTAATTGACACAATTAATTTTTTGAAGTATTTACTAGAAAAGACATTACATGTCGTGTATCCTTTATCCAAAATCTTTGGGGCTGATTACATTTTGGATTTCAGATAATTTTGATTTTCGGATACCACACGTATATACCACACATTATATTAGCCTAAGCCTAGGCTAGCTATAGCCTAAAGTAAATAAAATGGCTATAAAAGTAAGATGTATCACTGAATAATAAATAAAGGGTACCTGAAAAAGTTTCTTTATGACGTTTACCACAAAAATTGCAAGGTAACTAGTGCTGACAAACAACAAGGCTTGCCACTGCTGAAGATCGATGAGGTTCAAAAAAAGTGAGTTTTTTGGATGTGTTAGGCTTTTGGAAGTGCGGATAAAAGGATACTCGACCTGTAGTAACATTGCAGTAGATTGTTTGGTGGGGGGGGTAATAAATTTTTAAGTTATTACTCATTAGTTTAGAAACAAACCAACATGATAACTGTTTTCAAAATGGTGACAAAATAAACCCTGTTAACTATAGCTCTATTAGTCTGACAAGTAACTATTTATCATTAAGGACTAAAATTAAATAAAGCCAATTACACAGGTATGAGAGGGGAGTTGGATCAGGTAGATTATGAAGTTAAATTAAAAGATATGTCAAGGTATTGAAAGGTATGAAAAGCAATGGCAAACTTTCAGAAAGATTTCATAGTTCTTAACGAATCTCCACTTGAAGTAAAAACTCCACAATACAAGAAATTCATCTTTTGACTAACGAAGGATAGAATTGGATTAAAAAAGATACACACAAATATTGCCTTGAAGAATAGTAAGTCTGAGGATTGGGAGAGTTTTAGATACCAGCAAATGATGACCAAAAATTGACGAGGGAGAAAGCAGAATGAGAGAAAACTAGCCAGAAATATAAAAAGATTGTAACAGCTTGTAAAAAGGAAGAGAGTCACAAAATTAAATGTGGGTCCTTTAGAGTTTTTGACAGGAGAAATTATATTAGGGAGTAAAGAAATTGCAGACATTGAACAAATATTTTGTCTGTCTTCATAGTTGAAGACACAAACTTAAGCTGAACTAATGCCAAGGATCTAAAGATAGTAACTTATTTCATATTAGAAAAAGAAAAAGCACTGGAGAAATTAATGGGACTAAAAGCTGATAAATTCCTTGAAGCTAATGGCCAACATCCTAAGGTTCTAAAAGAGGTAATAAAAATAGAAAATGCTGGTAAAACTCAGCAGGTCTGGCAGCATCTGTGGAGAGAGAAACAGAGTTAATGGGCAGAATCTTTGAGTCAGTGAGCGGGGGCAGGCCCCGCTCGCCGACGCGTAAAATGACGCGCGGTGACATCGGGCGTGCATCACAATGTCACCACGTGTCATTCTGATCCTCAGTTTGGCGGGTGTGCAGTGGACTCCTGTGCCCAATCCCGCCCAGCACCCCCAATGGGGAGAAAATTCTCCCCAGTATTTCAAGTCCATATGACTTCTTCAGAGCTAAGGAGAAGTAGAAATGTGATGTGGTGGATTTTATACTGTTCAGGAGGAGGTGGAACAAGATAGAAGGTCAGGGATAGGTGGAAACTAAGGAGAGATTGACAAAGCTGTC
The DNA here is from genome assembly GCF_017639515.1 of Carcharodon carcharias. Taxonomy (NCBI): domain Eukaryota; kingdom Metazoa; phylum Chordata; class Chondrichthyes; order Lamniformes; family Lamnidae; genus Carcharodon; species Carcharodon carcharias. Next base: position 44,471,401 of record NC_054482.1, read on the forward strand.
ATGGACACAAGACAAAGGGAGTTTTAATGGTAATGGTAAGGAGTAAAGAAGGTACTGATAGTGGCATAAAGGTAAGATAGCAGATGGTTTTGATTGCAGAACAAGGGTCGGTGCTTTGTGAAAGCACAATATAGAAACAAGTGACAGATGGCCCTGTAGAGGGAGGCGGTTTTGGGGAGAAAGGATAAAAAAATGAACAAATAAACCAAGAAAAAAAAATTGCATTATAGAAGGGTCACGATGGAGGAGAGAGTTCATGGTCTGAAGTTGTTTAACTCAATGTTATGTCCGGAAGGCTGTAAAGTGCCTAATTGAAAGTGAGGTACTGTTTCTCCTGTTTGCATTGGGCTTCATTGGAACATTGCAGCAGGCCAAGAATGGATATTTGGGCAAGAGGGTGAGTTGAAATGGCAAGCGACTGGAAGTTCTGGGTCTTGCTTGCGGACTGAGCGAAGGTGTTCCGTAAAACGGTCACTCAGTCTGCGCTAAGTCTCCCCAGTGTAGAGGAGATCGCATTGGGAGCAGCAAGTGCAGTAGATCAAATTGAAGGAGGTGCAAGTGAATCGCTGCTTCACCTGAAAGGAGTGTTGGGGCCTTGGACAGTGAGGAGGAAGGAGGTAAAGGGGCAGGTGTTGCACCTCCTGCGATTGCATGGGAAGGGGATGAGGAGTGGACCATGGTGTCACCAAGGGAACGATCCCTATGGAATGCTAATGGGGGAGGGGGGCTGGTGAGGGAAAGGTGTGTTTGGTGGTGGCATCATGCTGGAATTGGCAGAAAAAGGGTAGTTGCAGAGACATTGGTCTTCCAAAATTTCCCAAAACAGTTCCAAAATTTGGAACAGTTCGAGTAGATTGGAAGGTAGCAAATGTAACACCGCTAATTAAGAAAAGAAGAAGAGGAAAAACGGAACTACAGGCCAGTTAACCTGACATCAGTCGTCAGGAAAATGCTGAATTCCATTATTAAGAAAGTGTTAACAGGGCTCTCAGAAAATCATATAATTAGGCAAAGCCAACATAGTTTTATGGCAGAGAAATTGTACCTGGCAAATCCATTAGAATATTTTGAGGATATAACTAGCAGGGTAGAGAAAGGGGAACTAGTAGATGTAATATATTTGGATTTTCAAAAGACATTAAGTAAGGTGCCACATGAAAGGCTGTTGCTTGAGATCAGGTTGAGGGTAATATATTAGCATGAATAGAGGATTGGTTAAAGGACAGAAAACAGACTAGGGGTAACTGTCATTTTTAGGTTGGCAGACTGTTGCTAGTAGCGTACCGCAGAGGTCAGTGCTGGACCCTCAGCAATTTACAATCTATATCAATGATTTGGATGAAGGGACCAAGTGTAACATATCCAAGTTTGCTGACAGTATAAAGCTAGGTGGGAAAATAAGCTGTGAGGAGGACACAAATGGCCTGCAAAAGAAGACAGATAAGTTAAGTCACAAGGTGGCAGTTGGAGTATAGTATAATTTGGGGGAATGTGAGTTTGTTCACATTGGTAAGAAGACTATAAAAACAGAATTTTTTAAAATGGTGAGAAACTATTAAATGTTGGTGTTCAGAAAAAATTGTGTGTTCTTTTGCAAGAAACACAGTAAGTTATAGTGCAGGTGTAGCAAGCAGTTAGGAAGACAAATGGTATGTTGACTTTCATTAAGGTGTTGGAGTACAAGAGTAAGGATGTCTTGCTGCAATTGTACAAAGCTTTGCTGAGGCCATAACCTTGAGTACTGTGCGGAGTTTTAGTCTTTGTGCTGGAGGAAGGACATACTTCCCTTAGAGGGTGGCAACAAAATTGATACCTAGGATGAGAGGGCTGTCCTGTGAGGACAGATTAAGAAGAATGGGGATTTACTTCCTGAAGTTCAGAAAAATGAGGGATGATATAAATGAATCATTTATGTTTGAGAGGGCTTGACAGGATAGATGCTGAGAAGTTTTTTTTCCCTGGCTGGAGAGTCTAGAACTAGGGGGCATAGCTGCAGTATAAGGGGTTAGTCATTTCAGATTGAGCGGAGGAGAAATTCTTTACTCAGGAAACTTTGGGATTCTTTACCCCAGAAGCCTATGGATGCTCAGTTGTTGAATATACTTAAGGCTGAGATGAGATCAAAAGACTCTTGGACTCTAAAGGAATCATGGATTATGGGGATCGGGGATGAAGGTTGAGATGATGTCAAGGATCAGCCAAGATATTATTAAATGGCGGAGCATAATCGATGGGCTGTATGGCCTACTCCTCCTCATCCTTGTGTTTCTTATGACTAATTTAAGGATTACCCTAGTAAATGGTAACTGTTTCCGAGGTGAAGATCTTGTCTGTATTTATCAGCCTATAAGTCCTTTCAGGCAGCCTGAAGTGACGAACAAGTTACAAAGCCTGCTCAACAGCAGTATTTATTGTACCTGCTTTAGTATTGAAAATGATCTGACTGCGGCCTTGTCTCCCTAGCTGATTAAGGTGAAAATCTTCCACCTCACATAGCTTGCCTATAGCCAGGAATATTGTCCACAAAAGTAGTTATAAGAAAGCTTAAAAACATAAAGCCCAGGATCCTCTTTGGAACATCGACAGCAAATGCTGAATGAGAGTGGTATAGAAGGTGGAAAGATTACCTGCAGAGGGCTACTTCAGTGAATCATCTCCGTGAGAAAGAGAGAGGGGATGGAGATCTGAACACACATTCCAAAACTCATAGTACTTGAACAAATTTAGTTTTAAATTCTGACGTTGTCAAAATTCTACAAGAAATTGACCCAACATGATACATCGGCCACTTCGTTACGTTCCACAGACATGCCTCTTAACAACAGTGGGGACTGTATCAACAGAAAATACAATTTTCAAATTTGTGTATTGGGAGGAGCAGATTACACCAACAGCATATGAGTGCTGATACCAATTGTTAATGTTTTATGTTCTTGATGCATCATGATATTTGCATGGACTTATGAATGAAACATCACTACAATTTAATGGAGATGTTCCAGGTCCTAATTCATATTAAGAATTTCCATCCCAGCACAGTGATAACAAAGTTTACTCATTCAAACTGAAGAATGGAGCTTTGAATATAGTTGGAAATTTATTATGCTAATGTTGTCACTGCTGTCATGATAATTTCATTTCAAACTCATCAGTGTTGCAAATAAGTGTGGGAAATTTTGTTTTGATACTGTACAGTCCATACTTTCTGCAGTAATAAGTTGTCATTTTAGAGGTAATTGATTGTGTACTAAGTTGAACACTTTATACTTTGAACCCTTCTTTTCCCATTTCGCTGTTCAGGTGGAAGGCGGCAAGAAGGAACAACACCAGTGCTGTTTTGATTGGAAAGTGTTTTCTTCAAATAATCGGGTTTTCCATCAGTTCCCCATTTAGCAGTCAGATCAAGAAATAGAATCCATGATGATAGACTAGTTTGGTGGTCAGTTAAGCCTGAAATCTATAATCAGATATTTCTGGCTGTAATGTTTCCTGATATACTGTTAGTTATTAGGTCCTTTCAATCTTGAAATAATTCACATTTATTGCACACAGTAAGGGTTGTGAACCTTTAGAGTTGCCTACCCCAGAGACCTGTGAATAAATACTCAGACATCGAGGGCTGGATTTTCAATTGTCCATGAGAGCAAAGCCGGGTGTAGGCGTGCATTGAAAATTGCGATCTGGGATTGTGGACTGGTTGCTGATGCCTCTGGTACGCGATGTGATTTTCAAGTGGCAGGTGATGTGGCGCCGGCAACCCACAAGCCTCCAATTAAAAACTTGTTGAGCTCGCTGTGGAGCTCAAGAACAGTATTTGGAGCAGCAGTTTGAGATTTTCAGTTGGGGGGCATGGGGTAAAAAGAGAGCCTGGGACACGTCAGGATGCAGCTGTCAGGAACACAGCATGAGTTTTAATGGGTTATTGTTCAACAGTTCTGAGAAACAGGAGATTTAAACTCAGATGCTCAAGCAGTGGTACCGAGTTATCATCACTGGTGCTCAGTGGCTTGTATTTCTCAACATTGAGAGGTTGGGCTCTTCAGAGGGACAAGAGGCTGCTGACATCACTTGGACTTCAGAGGTGGGCAGAGGAAGTCCTGGTAAATCAACAAGTGGCAGGAAAGGGAATTGAGATGCAAGCAGGCTATTCTGACATTGGACAGAGTAGCAAGGAGGAGCTTCAGCAGATGCATCCTTCTGGTCAGGAGGAGGACACGGGAGCACAGCAAGCGGAAGTAGGTGGCACACAAAACATTGGATATACCACCCAAGAGTCAGCTTTCTACAAATAGTCATAGAGCTATACAGCACAGAAACAGGCCCTTCGGCCCATTGTGATAACACAACAACACCAGTGCTGTAGGAGACTGTGTCCACACAGGCAGCTGGGCACAGACGTTTATGCTCTGGACCACAATGACTGGATATCACATGGGACCCCATGGCAATTCCCTTACTGCAGCTGTCAAGGTCACCATGCACCTGAATCATTCTAAGGATCTGCAGCAGATTTGTGTGGCAGCTTTCAGTTGGCAGCTCATCATGCCATCAGTGCCATATTCCAGAAGGTGGGAGACTGCATCCACTTTGAGTCAAATAGGCCAGTGCAGGCACTGAGCACGTAGGGGTTTGCCTCCATTGATGGATTCTTTCAAGTTCAGGGGACTATAGATTGTGCCCACATAACCATTAATGCACAGACAAACCAGCCAGCCAGATTTCTAAACAGAAGAGACTTCAACTCAATGTCTGTGATCACAAGAAGCCCATCTCTGCAGGTCCGTGCTTGGTTCCCGGGCAGCTGTCATGGTGACTTTATCCTTCGAGAGTACCAGGTGCTGAACAACTTCATGCCAACGTTCAGACTCTGTGGGTGGCTGCTGTATGATAAGGCTGAAGAGGTGTCTCCTGACACCTTTCTAGTACCTGGCCACGTATGTAAAGAGGCACTACTGCCAAAACCATCTACTAACATGTATGTGCATTGAACAGGCCATCAGCATCTTGAAGATGCGTTTCCTGACCAGTAGGAGCAGGCCTGGGTGTCTCATATCATGATTGTCTACTGCATACTGCACAACATGACTAGACCAAGATGGTCTGGAGCTAGTTGAAGAGGAGGACCTGGAATGACATTCTTTCTCAGGGGAGGATGGGGAAGAGGAACAAGAGGAGGATGAAGGGAGTATCCCAGAGGCGCCCAGTGCCCAGGCATTGGGGGAAGATTGCTGAGGCTGTCTGGCATGGCCACAAGGAACACACTGATTCAGCAATGTTTCACTCGGGCTCCTACCCCTTATGAGAGATCGCTCTATAACTCACCATCTGTCAGAGAGAGAAATTATCCGGTAAACACACACATCTGAATAATCACATTGAATGAAAATGGATCTACACGGCCAACAGTCTCCCCCAGCACATACCATGGCACTGCAAGAAACCATGCCCCGTCCACCCCTCAGCCCTTCACTTTGCCCTTTTGATATCAAGCAATGACCAAGTCTGGTCATTGG